>NC_090299.1:36213482-36517500 GCF_039906515.1 Pseudorca crassidens | reverse complement strand
ACACATTGTCCAAGTTGATCTCTGCAGACAGCGGTCTCCACCACCCACCCCCTTCGTAAGCCCTCCATCTCTGTCCCTTCCCATGCAGCCTACTTCAGGCTTCGGGTCAAATAGCTACCACTGACCTTCCCAGAAGCCACTACAAAGACCAGGCATGAAGGGAGCCCAGTAGGCAGTGCCCCAGCCTGTTCCTCCCCCAGGAGTCCCAAGAGAGGCCAGAGCTTAGAAGGATCAAGAGGTGGGAATACACCCTTATTCCATGCCCATTCTCTGCCAGGAACTTCACATGATTTTAATTCTATGGAGTATGTGCATTTTAGAGATGAACAAAACAAACTCTTCAGAGGACCTATAATTTGTCTGAGGCCACCCAGCTACTTGGTGGTAAAGTCAAGATTTGAACTGTCTGCCAGTATCCAAACTTCACGAACTTTCTATTACATTGTGGAGACCCCACAGGGTTGGCTTGGGGGTGCCCTTCCCAATCTCTCTTAGTATCACAAAGCCACCCCATAAAGGTGCTCTTTAGCTAAGCACAAGGTGCATGCTAAACAAAAGCGGCCCTAAGGCAAATCCTCCCCCATCCCTCCAGAATGGTGCCCTGAGTCCCTGCTCTATAGAGATCCTGGAGCCACCCTTCCACTTGTCACTACAAGGAGACTCTGTCCTCTACCAGGAACCACATTTGGAAGAGAACCTTCTCAGGGGGGACAGCACCCAGCTTCCAGCTCTGATGTGATGCTCCTTACCATTTCCACGCTGCTGTGAACCAGGTTTAAAACGCTTCCCAGTACATGGGTTGTTTGTGGCCCCTTGCTCTAGGAGGGAGAAGGAGGGTGGTCAGGGGATGGAATCTCTGAATCAGGACCCGGTCCTAGCACTTCTGACCTCGAGCATCCTACAGAAGCTTCCCAGGGACCAGCCAAGCATGGAGTCCAAGGAAAGGTAAATACTACCCCTTCTTCCTTTCTTGTGGAATTAAAAGCACAAGGAGTTGCTGGGAGAAGTTGCCTGGAACCCTTTACCTTGACAGGTTCCTTGACTTTGAGCCATCCAGGAAACTTCCTTCTCTTCAGGGAAGGGAGGTGTGCCAAGAGACTCCTAAGTCATCAGAGGGCTTTACTACTAATAACAACAGCAGTATCATAGCATCAGCAAGTGCTTGTGCTGCCTTTTGGGCCCCATTTCCCTCAAGATGCTGTGGAGCAGACCAGCAGATATGCACATGCCGTGGGATGCATTACACAAAAGGCACCCTGAGCTCAGGGAACCCGGATGTTTTATAACAGGCAGTGAGCACACTAGCCCTTTGCTCCCAGGGAGACAGTCTCCATCAGCCAGGTTTGTCTGCTGCACAGACATCCTTGAGAAGATCTTCTAGAGCAGAAAGGCCATCAGTCTCACTTATAAGACATACACTGACACAAGATATCCATGGAGAGTTGTCTCCCAGCGTTGTCAAACTGAACAGTTAGGATTCTCACACCACCCCGCCTGCGGGGTACAGGAATCATCTCCATTTTACAGGTGACAAAAGTGCAAGCACTATATATGGTAGTGACGTATGTGGAGGCCTCAGGAACCATCCTTATGAGCAGCAGATTCTAATTCAATGGGCCCCAAGTGGGGCCTGAGATTCTGTATTTCTAACAAGCTTTCAGAGCATGCTGATGATAATGGACCAGGGACCACACTTGGAGTAACAAGGATCTAGTCCCTTCTGTCCTCAGGCCAACCTGGCCACACCCATTTTCTTCCATGTGTCTACAGCTGCATTCAGACTACAACTGCAGAATTGATTACAACAGGGATCAGATGGCCTGCAAGGCTGAAAATATTTATCATCTGGCCCTTTAGGGAAAAAGTTTGCTGACCTCTGGTCCAGGAGGCACATCTGGGACATTAGATGGGCAGATTGAGAATGCACTTTTGGCTTGCTCACCGGCAATTCAGCTCCACAAGTTCCCCATGGCGAAGAATTTGCAGAGAAATCCACAGTCCATTTTGTCTTCATGGGTTGACTGTTGGGCCTTTTCCCAACTGTGGACGCTTGTCAGTGACACCCTTCCCAGTTGAGTATTGAAAGTCACTCTCTTTCTCTCTTCTTCCTCCCCGTGCCAGCAAGTCCCCCCAGCAGCCCTCTGTGTAGCGTCTCTCCTTTTGCAGTTTATTTTTTTTTGCGGTACGTGGGCCTCTCATTGTTGTGGCCTCTCCCGTTGCGGAGCACAGGCTCCGGACGCACAGGCTCAGCGGCCATGGCTCACGGGCCCAGCCGCTCCGTGGCATGTGGGATCTTCGCGGACCGGGGCACGAACCCGCACCCCCCGCATCGGCAGGCGGACTCTCAACCACTGCGCCACCAGGGAAGCCCTGCAGTTTAATTTTGGCAGCAATTACCACACTGCACCAATTGAAAGTAGCTCTTTTGCCCCTTTCCTGTTTACCCATTTCTGTCCCCCTCTAACTTTAAAAACCAAATTAAAGGAATGAGATCACTAAGCAATTGAAACTAACTCCTGAATTACGCTTTCCTGAATGCACACCACGCCTTGTCTAACCTGTTGATCCTTTTCCTAGATAAAAAGAAGAATAAAGAATCCAGTAGTTAAGGAATGATTAGCTCTCTACGCCCCAACAACCCCCTAAGGAATCCTGCAGGCAGATCACACGGGCAAGGTAACATCTGAAGAGAGTGGGTCAGCCAGTCTGCATTCAATGAAGAATGATGCAGAACCCAACCTCCTGCCTCAATGATTCACTGAGATTCTTCCCCTTAAAAAACTGTCATGGCTGAGCAGAATCTTCAGAGTTTGTCTCTGGACATGAGTCCGCCTTCTCCCCAGGTTGCCGGCTTTTCTGATTAAAGCACCTTCCTTTCTACTGGCACTTGCCTCTCGAATTATTGGCTTTTGAGCAGTGAGCAGCTGAACCTGAGTTTGGTATAACACAATGATGGTTATGTGTCCCACACACCCCACTCCAGGCTGTGAACTCCATCAGGGTTCACAGATTGTGTATAGTTGGCCCCCCAGCACAGAGCTGCCTTAAAGCCATCTCTCAAAGGACATGAAAGAAGTGCAGACACTCCCACCTTGGCACCGAGCTTGGGCCACATTTAGCAAATGCCTATCACTTGGACGATTCAGCTCACACACTGTGCCTCTCACCATTCACTGTCTGTCCCATTTCCTCTTCTGATCTCAAACATGAAATCACGGCTAGGCCTCTCTCATGTTTAATTACTAACTGTCACAAGGAACAAGCAGGTGCTTCTTCCTGGGTAATCACAGACAAACATGATTAATGTATTTCCCCCTCAAATACATTAATCAGTGTCTCTGCACTTCATGTTTATTCTCCATCCCCCCCCCCCAAACACACACTTGCTAATTATTTCCTCTCTGCAGGGAGGATGGCAAGTTACACTCAGAGCCTTTGCAAGCGTAGAGACTGCATCCTGGCCTTGTCTTCATTCTAAGAATCTATTTGTACAACCACCTTCTATGCTCAATTCAATGGCATCTTCTAAATAGGAATTCATTTCACATGTCATGTTTAGTCAACTTAACAATTAAGGGTGAGAATGGGGGCGTCCTGGATGGTGTTCTGGCCAGGATGAGAAAAACCTGAATCCTGTTTTGCTGATCAGCCCCTCCCCAGCTCCCCGGCTCCCCTCACAACAGGTTCTCAAGGGAGCTCAGCATACAAGAACATAATAGGAATCAGCGAACAACTGACCTTCTCAATGTTGAAACCCCAATGCCGAGCCAGCCCTATGGGAAGTTCAAGTTGAAGTAAGAAGCCCAGGATCAAAGCTTTAGCAAGGCCCCCTACTCTTCTCAAAATCTGACCTAGGATCCAGCAACCTCAAGGGTGCCAAGCATGGCAGTTCCACCCATTAGTAATAGTGGCCCATCAATGGCTACTATCAGTTAGGCTCTAAATAATGAGATCAAATTCCTCCTTTATTTTGAGAGAAATGGGGAAGGATTGATCACAGACATGCCTGGCAAAGCAAAATGTGTGAAAATTCCCCTTTTCTCTTAACTATGAAGCTGTAGGAGAGTCCTTGTCTATCAGAGAAACCAAAATCGAATAAGCCCAGGATTTATTTACTTGCCTCCTCTACATCTCCTTCCATAGAGTTTCTCCACCCTCACCTATCCGCCACTCTTTGAAGTCACAGCAAAAGAGCATGATAGACATGCTCTTTTGTATTACATTTCACATCTATGCCTCTGAAAGAATTAGTCCCATATCTTGTAAGACTCTGGGTATTACTAAGGTTTTTACACTGTCAGGATATCCACCTGACAATTTGAACCATAAACATCTATCATTCAGGTAGACGACATTGCAAGGGGGAGGGGGAGTTATAGGAACACAGAGCAGGGATCCTAGCCCAGCTTTAAAGGATCAGAGTAGACTTCCTGGGAAAGGTGACAGTCCCTCAGTCCAGAAGGAAAAGTGAAAGAAAGAAGGAGTTAATTAGGGGATGAAGATTAGGAGGAGGGTAAGACCATATTTTGCAAAGTCCCGAAGATAAAAAAGAAATCTGGGCATCTTCCAGGAATAGCAAATATTCAATATGGTTTAAGCAGGGAGTGGATAGAAGGTTGGAAGAAAATGATATTGTGGATATTGGACTTTCAGACTCTAGAATCCTGTGGTCATTAATGCCCTGTGCCCTCTCATGGCCAGTCTGGGTTTTGGCAAGCGTCAGCTGTCCTTCCATGATTTGGATAGTTAGGAAATTTCATTGCCACGATAGGTGGAATCCTCCTTCCAACTACTCATAACCCACTGGGTAGTTGCCACAGTGACTGGTAATACGGGCTACTCCGTCAGTCTGGGTCCCAGAGTGAAGACTTTTTGCAGCAGAACAGCAGTCAACCTTTGATGGATATGTAGCAGAAGTGGTAAATAGGTCTTTGCTTTGTAAGCCACTCAGTTTGGGGGGGATGCTTGTTACTGCAGCACAACCTAACCTAGTGTAATTCAGTGTTATCGTCTCTTATCAATCAGTCCTGGCCTCAGGACCACATGATTACCAAGAACAGAGACTTAGAAGCTCAAGAAAAAGATTTGTCAGAAGGACCCAGCGGAGTCCTGCTGATCTAACTGGGGAACGTCAGATGGCCTCATGGGAACTGGGGAGTCAGCAGGCAGCTACAGCTGCCACCGTCTTCTCTGAAGCTGCACGAGCTCTTCCGCTGCTCCATCTCCACATGGCCATGCCGTACTCATGCTCCTCTTCCCACACTTGCTTTTCCAGCTGCTCCATCTACTTGCCCATGGCCCAAAGCTTGTTCTTTTCATAGTTCCAGAACATATCACCCCCCGTCCAAGTCCTTCTCTGTATCTCTTGGTCCAAGTGTGAGAGAGTTTGGCCCAGTTCAGGTCAGTGACCGTCCTGATTCAGTCAGGTGAGGCTGTGTGGGCAGGAAGTCCATGTCTAGAACCCCTTGCCATTTACAAAGGGCTTTATTGAACTATTTACAAAGGGAACCCGTAGCCAAGATTAGGTTCGTTTTTAAGAATTGCATTGGGTTAAGTATCTGGTGTTGCTCTTGTAATTTAATTTACATTGTCCCTATGTCTGATGTTCTCGGTGTTCATTTACGTTTTTCTATGTTATTAGGTTTCTTCTTTGTGAGCCACCTTGAAACCTTTGTGGAATAGCTGAGCCATAAATAGAGAGCTCTTCCAATTATGTCCATTGGTTCATTAAATATTTATTGAGCACCTACCATGTGCTAAACATTGTTCTGAGTGCTGGAGGCTCAGTGGTGAGAAGGTCCTAGCCTTCATGGAGCCAATATTCTAAACAGGGGAGTCAGTCAAGGAGAGTAACTGAGAAATAAAAATAACTCAAGTTGAGATGAAGGTAATAAAGGGAGTACCCTGGGTGACACACAGAGAGGAGCTACCCTGGTGTGCTCAATGAAAGCCTCCTGTGTCAGGACCTGCAGGTTGAAAACCATCAGCCATGCAAAGAAATGGTGGATGATGTTGCATCCCAGGCAAAGAGGACAAATGGGCAAAGGCCCTAAGTTAGGAATTACCTGGAAGAACAGTAAGGAAGCCAAGGAAGCTGGAGCTTGGGGAGTGGAGTGAAAAATGGACAAGATGAGGCTGCAGAGACAAGCAGGACCAGATCATGGAGATCCGAAGGGACCACAGGAAAGAGTTTGGATTTGCACACTGAGATGTCCTTGAATCATTCTGGAAAGAGGAGCGACCAATAGACAGAGCAGACAACAGACAATAGGCAGTAAGGGTGAGGGTGGCAGTTGAGACACCAGTTAGATGGGAGATGCCGCACACCGGGAAAGGGATGATGGGGCTCGGATCAGGGTGGTAACGCCGGAGATGGAGAAAAGTGGATGGACTGGGGACATTTCCAGAGGACTTGTCTAAGGATTGGATTGGGGTGGTAAAGGAAAGTGGCAGCACTTTGGAGTCAGATTTTAAGCCACTTTAAATCTCTAAGCCCATCATGGGGAGTCAATAAAATCATGTATTTAGAGCTCCTATTGCCTGACATGCAATACACACTGAGTGAAAACCGTCCTCTCCTCTCCTTTATCCCTCTTGTGGGAACAGTAGGCACCCGATGCCTTCAGTTGAGCTCTTTCTCCCGCCTGCTTCTCTTAGCTGGTTGCTCCTCTGCTCAACACTCTATGTCCTGCTCCCTTTACACACAAATACACACACACTTTCTCTCTCAGATAAAAACATCAGCCGTGTTTAAAGGACATCTCTGTAAGAGTCTCCAGAGAGGTATTTCAAAAACGTTGCTTGTTTGCAGGAGGATTTTTCTAAAAGTGTACTGTATCCGTTTTCTTTCTGCTATAAGCAAGAAGAAACCCAACTCTAACCATCTTATACGAGAAAATGTATTATCCCACTTAACAGCAAGTCCATGGGAGGGAAAATCCCTGGCACAGACTCTTATTAGGTTTCTTCCTTATGAGCCACCCCAAAACCTTTGTGAAATAGCTGGGCAATAAATAGAGAGCTCTTCCAATTATGTTCATTTGTTCATTAAATATTTGTTCACAGATCGACAGCATCACCAGGAGCCCGTGTTCTGTTCATCCTTCTGCACTGATATCCCTGATGTGTCTGTATTGTCTTCAGGATGTGGACCCTCTTGGTCATTAAATGGTGGCCTCCGTTGTGCACATCCTATCCAGATAGAGGCACATTCAGGGGAAGGAGAAGGAACAGTACGTTCCCATATCTCGCTCTCAAGAGTGGCAAGGGAGGCGGGTCATGGGAGAGCATGGCAGTTATCCTGGGACCTGTGGGCAGGGCTTACTGACTCGCTTCTAACAGATACCATATGGAAAGAGGAGGAAAGTATGTTATAGTGGAGAAAACTGACAGACACCACGTAACCCAGGTGATCGAAGATAACATCACCAGGAAAAAGTCACATTGATATCATGTACCCCGAGTTAGATGTGATGAGCAGGGCACTTCATCTCTGCGGTGTGCTCCCCCAAAATCCATAACCCCAGTGGATTCATGAGAAAACATCAGACAAACCTCAACTGAAAATTCCTGACCACCACTCACCAAAGTATCAGAACCATGAAAGACAAGGAAGACTGAATAATATCACAAATTATAAGGGACTAAGGAGATAAGACAATTAAATGAATGAGGTAACCTGATGGCCTTGTGGAGCAGAGAGAGGGCATTAGTGGAATAACTGGTGAGATCCCAAAGAAGTCCAGAATTTGGTTAATGGTAACGTACCAATGTTCATTTCTTAACTTTGACACATGTACTGTGGGTATGTGAGATGTCGACACTGGGAGAGGTAAATCATGCTGTCTTTGAAGCTCTTCTGTAAATCTAAAATTATTATAAAATAAAAACGTTTTTTGATTCTCTTTTTATTTTTTTAAATTCTATAGTATTTTACAATTTTCAAAAGTTTCACACACATGATTTCATGTAATCCTATAATAACCTTTTTTTTAAATCCCCTATCCCTATACTCCCCCCTCCGCCTTCCCTCTCCCCTCTGGTAGCCACTAGGTTTGTTCTCTATATCTGTGAGTCTGTTTCTTTTTCGTTTTATTCACTGGTTTGTTGTAGTTTTTAAATTCCACATATAAGTGATATCATACAGTGTTTGTCTTTCTCTGCCTGACTTATTTCACTTAGCATAATGCCCTCCAAGTCCATCCATGTTGCTACAACTGGCAAATTTTCCTTCTTTTTTATGGCTGAGTAGTATTCCATTGTATATCTATACCACATCTTCTTTATCCATTAATCTATTGGTGGACACACAGGCTGCTTCCACACCTTGGCAATTATAAATAATGCTGCTATGAACATTGGGGTGCATGTATCTTAAAAAAGATTTTTAAAAAATATGTCTGCAAAAGAGCTGGCCATCAGCCCTCCCAACACTGTTTCCTCCACCCACACCCCAGCAAAACTTCATTTTTTCCAAGACTGAAATTGGAGTCTTACTTTCCAAAGAATCGGAAAGGTCCCTGAGGAGGGCTAACCTAATTGCAGGTCCTAGTGCTCAGGGTAGAGCTTATGCTTGGAGGAGGGGCACTCTGTCTGTCTGTCTGTACCAGCCCTACAGACTGAAGTCAAGCCACGCTCTGACAGACCCCACCCACGGGGAAAGCCCACGTCAACCTTCCTTCATGGGGAAGTCGAGGGATCAAACATGGTCACACAGGCCTGGCAGAAACCCATGGAGCCACCTTGACCATCAGCTTGGTCCTTTATTGACAAACCATAAGAACAGGCCAGGATAAGCAGACCTTGGGGAACAGCAGATCACAGGAGAAGGAAGCCAGGATAAACACAGAACAGCTCTCCCCAAAGGAAATAGTCGAATCAGGGAAGAGAAGAGAACTCTGAAAGATTGAATTCATATCCTCAGAGAGATTTGAGAAGATATTGCAGCCATAAAATAACAGAACAAGCTGTTCTGAAAAAAAGGGAAGAATATGAAAGAGTTCCTGGAAATTAAAAATTATGGCCCCAATAAAAAATGCAATAAAAGGGCTGGAGAAGCAAGGGGAAGAAATGTCATAGAACTGAGAGTAAAGAGAATATGAGTAAAGAGAATATTCCACCCATGAAATCTGATGGAGAGGTTGAGACACATGAGATCAGTATTTGTAATAATAACACGAAGGTATACTGAGTGCTTACTACATGCTAAGCTGTCTACCTTGCATGCACATACACGGAACTTTCACAGCCTGATGAGATCAACTCAGTTAGGATCTCGATTTCACAGATGAGGAAACCAAGGCCCAGCGATGAGGAATGACTTGTGAAAGTCACACATTTAGCGAAGGAAAGAGCCAGTCCCCAAATCCAGGCCTGAATCTCTTTCCTCCTCTGCTTCTTGCATGGTGGCTGCGTCTTCTTAGAACTAAGCAAACCCCTTGGCTTGGTAGAAATTTATATCCAAGGAAACATAACATAGTATTGCAAATGCTTCTGCTGGTGTAAAATTGTAGAATCAAACCATGGACCGAGCAAAAGTGTTTTCCTTATATTTAATAAAGGGAATGTGACTGTGATTTAGCTGATAGAAGTCAGAAGATGGAGGGGTGAAGAGATGGAGAGAATCCTCCAGGTGCTAAGCAACTCATTTTTTCACGATGGGAGTCCACAGGCACAATTTCAATTGATGAAATAAGAAATAGAGCTTATTATCATCCTCATTATAGCATGGTGATTACAGCATGCTAGTAGAGTTATATATTATATACCTATACTGCATACATATGTGACAACTTTGACATTATAAAGTTAACGGAGCAGATCCGGATTTTGAGGGTCTGAAGCTTGTGCAATTTGTGGACTTTCCTTAAGAAAATGAGCACAGGGCTTCCCTGGTGGCGCAGTGGTTGAGAGTCCGCCTGCCGATGCAGGGGACGCGGGTTCGTGCCCCGGTCCGGGAAGATCCCACATGCCGCGGAGCGGCTGGACCCGTGAGCCATGGCCGCTGAGCCTGCGCGTCCGGGGCCTGTGCTCCGCAACGGGAGAGGCCACAGCAGTGAGAGGCCCGCGTACGGCAAAAAGTAAAAAAAAAAAAAAAAAGAAAAGAAAATGAACACAATCTTTCAAATTCAAAATTAGATCCAAGGCTTTGGAAGGAACCTGAGAAACTGAGGCACCCAAAGCTTAAACTATCTAAAATTTACAGTCATTCTACCTCTAGTCGACAGATGACACCAAACTTCAAGAAAACTTAGAACATGTAGAGGGAGGGAAGAGGAAGTGGATAATAGAGCAAATACACTAGATTCCTTATTATTCAACGTAAAGAATATATAATCTCAAAAAATTTGATTATGTGTAATTATAAAAACACACACATACTTCAATTTAAAAAAACATTAAATTTAGTGATAAAGAACATGCATTTATCATGCGAAAGATCTGGGTTCAAACTTCTGGATTCTTTATGTATATATTTTGGTAGGTTCATCAACCTTCAAGAATTTATTTCTTTATTTGTAAAATAAAACTGAAAACAGGATCTGCCTCCTGAAATTGTTTTCAATATTAAGTGGCATAATGCTTGAAACGTGATTATCTTAGTGACTCAATAAATACTACCTATAACATAAAAAACCACAAAAACATACATACGTGCACATAAAATTGGGGGATACACAATCAGAAAAAATAAAAGCAGAAAAGTTTAAACATTATTTCTGTAGCAGGACTCATCTGGAGGTGGGGTACCCATTCAGGACGCTTGTATTCTGTTTTCATTTTCATAGACTGCTTTTATAATTATACAGGAGCCTTGTGCCAGAGCCCTGGGCACACCAGGCCCCTCCCTCATGGCCACCTGCACACGTGGGAATTCTGAACAGCTGGGGAGAGCCATGCAGGAGACATTCTGCTGCCAGCGGGGGTTACGGCCTCAAACCCCAGGATGACCATATCTGACTGTGGCAGTGAAGGTCTCCTTCTACCCACATCATGGGGACCGTGTGAGCAACACCAAGCAGGCCTACCCTTTTTTTTAACATCTTTATTGGAGTATAATTGCTTTACAATGGTGTGTTAGTTTCTGCTGTATAACAAAGTGAATCAGCTATACGTATACATATATCCCCATATCCCCTCCCTCTCTTGTCTCCCTCCCACCCTTCCTATCCCACCCCTCTAGGTGGTCACAAAGCACCGAGCTGATCTCCCTGTGCTATGAGGCTGCTTCCCACTAGCTATCTATTTTACATTTGGTAGTGTATATATGTCCATGCCACTCTCTCACTTCGTCCCAGCTTACCCTTCCCCCTCCCTGTGTCCTCAAGTCCATTCTCTACGTCTGCATCTTTATTCCTGTCCTGCCCCTGGGTTCTTCATAACCATTTTTTTTTTTAGATTCCATATTATATGTGTTAGCATACGGTATTTGTTTTTCTCCTTCTGACTTACTTCACTCTGTGTAACAGATTCTAGGTCCATCCACCTAGTTACTACAAATAACTCAATTTCGTTTCTTTTTATGGCTGAGTGATATTCCATTGTATATACACTGATCTATTCCCCAAACCTTTGGTTGAAGGAAAGCACAGCAGGCCCAACCCAGACCTCCTTAGAAACCTCTCACCAGCTCTATGCCTCCACCCCTGGGCCCTGTGTGCTTTGCTGCCAAGGGTGTGCCCCTGCAACCTTCCCAGGCTTGCCCCTGGGCACTGGAGCCTTCTTTGCTGGTACAGATTGCTAGAAGAACTCTCCCAGGGTCCTTCCCATCCCCCCACCCCATAGCCAATGATGGCCAGTATGGGAATACAAAAGCCTGCACCTTCGCCTGGGGCAGGACAAATTCTGAGATGTAATCTCTGCTTCAGCGGCACCGCTCACCCTGGGGCTGAGGCTGGAGTTCTGCCGGAGATCAGAATCTGACCCAAGGGGGGAAAATAGTCATGAGGAAGAGAGTGGCAAACCGAACAGCGCAGCCCCTGAGCTCAGGAAGCCAATGGCGAAGAAGAATGATAGCTTTGTCGGTGGGTGCTGACCACGGCAGGCCAAGGAGGGTGACTGCCTATAGTCAGGGATGAATTCTGTTGGCCGAAGGTGGGGACTGCTTCAGCCCTCTTCCGCAGATGCACATTCTGCATGGACCATTCCCACCCCCGCTTCTCAGAGCACATGTGCTTCACTGTGCTGCCTTCAGATGTGGGGCTTGAAGAAAATGTGTTGTTGTTCAGTGGAAGCCCAGGGTCCCCTGAGCATCCTGGCCTTTGTGCCAATTCTCTTAGGAACAGACATGCAGAACGCAAACAAGGTCCTCCGATGGATAGAGGTTCAATTCTCTCTGTCTTCGGAGAGTCTGCCTTGAAGAAGTAGGGCTGTTTTGGGTGTTTTTCTGTTTGTGAAGGGTTTTTCTTTTAATGTTTCCTGAGAAAACAGAACTGAGCATCAGTGAGAAGCTGAAGATGACAAGCGTAGGGGATCCAAGGTGTCTTCTCCCACCCGTCTGAGATTTTCTGACAGCTCCCAGCTGATAGGACGCTAAATGATGAAAGATAAAGGACCCCAGAGAAGAGAGAGGGTGGGTAGGAGGGAGACCTCAACCCCGAGTTGTTTCTCTTCGAATCTGATTTGACAAGACGCCTTCCAGGTGACCCCACTGGGAGGGTGCTCTGCACCTCACACATTACCTTACTCAGTCCTCACAGCAAAGCTAGAATTCATTTTTTAAGCTCCCCGTGAGAGATTAAAAACTGAAATTCAGGAAGGTTGTGGAACTTGCTTGAGGTTGTTCACGTAACAAATGAAGCTGGGTTAGAACCCAGACTGGTCTACCTCCAAAACTGAGTTCTTTTTCACTGGATGACAGATATCTTAGGGGTACAATTTCATCCACAGTCTCTCCCCATTTCACCTTTTCAGGCAAATCCTGTGAGGGTTAAATGAGATGATACATGTTAAGTAAACACACTGTGCTACTCCCTAGCACCAGAGGGGGCAGTGCTGCCGTTGCTGTTGCTGAGATGCTGCTGTTACTATTATTGTTGTTGTTGTTGACCTGTTGATGATGAGGGCCGTGTTAATATACCTGCCTGAATTCATTGCTTCTGTTAGTTTTCCAAATCAACCTAAACTTCAGCCGGCCATGATTGGCCAGCTTTGCAAGGAGAAATTTCTTCCCTACTCCTGGTATTTCCATAAAGGTAAGAGTATTTGCATCCCACTCTCCAGGAGGGAGAGTCTGAGTTTCTCTCTGTCTCATCACTGAGTTGGGCATGGTCGTCTCAGAACCCCTTCTCAGAGAGCTGCCTGCTGTGCACCACTGGACAGCACCATTGACTGGGTCTGGGTTAAATCTGAACTCATCTTGTATGTATGAGCCACTGTGATGGTGGGGAGAAAACCTACCTAACGCATGAGGTAGTGGTAAAGTAGAAGGAAATCCATGTGGCCACTCAGCTCAGGTACAGGGACCAGTCCAGCCTTTTCTTCTGAAAGCCAGCAGGTCAAAAAGGTGGTAGATTCGTGTCCCAAAGAACCATCTTCCAGTTCAACCTTTAAAGATGGTATTCTCGTCTCCACCTGTTGTGCTCCTGGTCTCAATTGGTTCAAAGTTGGGTGTTATTTTGCCTCCAAGATACCCACAAATTCCTCGCAATATAATTCGATTGAATTGTCACCTTTTTAAAGGTATCTTCCCTTCCCACCTGTGAATCTCTGTAGCAGCTCATTACTTACTTGCATTCCGTTGTCTATACCATGAGATACGTGAGTGAACCCAGCTAGACCGTGCGTCCTTCAGGCTGATAGCGCATACTGAGCGTCCCCTGCTACCACCCCATCTGCAGGATCGATGGTGTCCTGATTCCTTCCAAAGCTGAGCATCCTTGTCCCCTCTCCCCAGTGACCACCTGAGCGTGGCCACCTCTGGGCTGAACCTCTGGCAGACAGGAGTTTAGCTGCTGACAGTTATTTACGTGCCTTCTTCAAACATGGCACTCAGGGTGCTTGAGGTGAAGGGTATTAATCAGATCTGTGCCCTGGACTGTTTGTGTTGGGTGAGAAGCCGGGCCTGCAAGCTGGACAGGAGGGGACCTGAGATTTGTACCTGCGGGCAGCACACCAGACACTCTAAGGACGTAACCTCATTTCGTCCTCACCACCCTCATGTCAGGAGGGATTCTAACCACCCACTGCACAGGTGAGGAGGAAAGGAAGCTGATCTGGTTCATTCATTTGCTCAGCAGATCTGCCTACGATGTGCTTGGATTCTTAGTGCTTGGAAGCATCCTTTCTCATGGAGCGGTCACTGCAGTGAAGGGAGACAGAATATAAACAAGTGAACGACACAGTGTGTTACAAGCTGATGAGTGCTATGGAGGAAAACAGAGCAGGAAATGAGGGGAGGGGGAGAGGCGTGGGGAGGGAGAGACGGGGCTGCAGCTTTCAACCAGGGAAGGTCTCACTGAGAGGGCAACGTCTGAATGAAAGCTGAAAAGAAGTGAAGAAGCAAGCCCTGTGGATG
Organism: Pseudorca crassidens; assembly: GCF_039906515.1. Lineage (NCBI taxonomy): Eukaryota > Metazoa > Chordata > Mammalia > Artiodactyla > Delphinidae > Pseudorca > Pseudorca crassidens. The sequence continues at coordinate 36,502,985 of NC_090299.1, read as the reverse complement.
GTGAGAGAAGAGTACTGCGGAGAGAGCAATCGGCAAGTGCAAAGGCCCTGAGGGAGCAGCATGTCTAGCTGCTCGAGGTATAGCAAGGACCAAAGTGGCTGGAGCAGAGCGAGAGGGGAAGGAGCGGGTGAAGAGGTCAGGCACGTAATGGTCCAGTAGGTTGGGCCTTACAGGGCTGAGAAAAGAGCCTGACCTTTTCTCTGTCTGAGACGGAAACCCTTAGAAGGCTTTGTGCAAAGGAAGCGTATGGCTTGACTTACCATCTTTATAGGATCAAAGACATTAAGAATCTTGCCTCAGACCACACAGCTGGTAAGGGATAGAAGGACAGGCCAGTGTGTCAAAGTGTGAAGGCTGTTATTCCCTTTCACCATCACTACATCAGCCGGAGTCCCTTTCCAGTTCTCGTGACTAAGAAAGCTGACTGATAGCATTATGTGAAAAATACGACAGGTGTTGGGGGAAGATGGGTGAGTGTGTGATAATTTAGGTAAGGTAGACAAGTCTTGGAAGGCCTCCCTGAAGAGATGATACTTGAACCAAAACCTGAATGGTAGCAGGGAAATACATGGAGAGTAGCATGTTCAGGAATAGATGGTGCAAAGGCCCTGAGGCGGGATGCAGCTTGGTGTATTGGAAGGATAGAGAGAAGACAAATGTGGCTCAATTACAGTGAGCAAGGGAGAGAGAGGTGCAAGATGAGATCAAAGCAGACCAGATCCCTCAAAGCCTTGCAGGCCATGGTAAGGAATTTGGATTTCCTTCTTATGAGTGATGACGAACCACTGGAGGATTTTCAGCAGGGAGTGATTTGCATTGTTTTAAAAGATCAGTCTGGCTGCTCCATGGAGAACAGACTGGGGAGGGGCTTACAGGCTGCATAATCTGAATCTCAGGTTTCCATATGGAAAGTGATCCTAATCCAAGAGAGCTGTTCACCGTGCTATGGGAGAAGGGGTGGATACGATTCTATAAGAATGGTTTGGATAAGTTTCCAAAGTTAGGGTGTTAATTCCACGGAGGGGAGGAATTTGCAAGTAGTGTTCACTGCTGTGCACTCATTCTAGAACAGTGCCTGGCATATGGTAGATCCTCCGTTAATTACTGGTTGAATAAATGAAGAAAGGAAGGAAGGAAGGAAGGAAGGAATATGCTTTGAAAATTGTGAAGCACGACATAAAGGTGAGAGGCTGGGGGTTTTGCATTGATCATCAAAGTTTAAGGTTTTCCCAAGACATGGAAACAACCTAAATGTCCACTAACAGATGAATGGATAAAGAAGGTGTGGTACATGTATACAATGGAATATTAGTCAGCCATAAAAAAATAAGGCAATAATGCCATTTGCAGCAACATGGATGGACATACAGATTATCATATTAAGTGAAGTAAATCAGAAAGAGAAAGACAAATGCCATATAGTATCAGTTATATGTGGAATCTAAAATATAACACAGATGAACTTATCCACATGAAACAGAAACAGACTCACAGACATAGAGAACAGACTCGTGGTTGCCAAGGGGGAAGGGGCGTGAGGGATGGATTGGGATTTGGGGTTAGTAGATGCAAACTATTATATATAGGATGGATAAACAACAGGGTCTTATTGTGTAGCACAGGGAACTATATTCAATATCCTGGGATAAACCATAATGGAAGAGAATATTAAAAAATATATATATATGTGTTTAATTGAATCACTTTGCTGTACAGTAGAAATCAATACAACATTGTAAATCAACTATACTTCAATAAAATAAATTTGGAAGAGTTTAAAGGCTTTCTCAAGAGAACCTAACTTATAGCAACGGGAACTAAAGGCTTAATGAACAATTCTGGGGATTTTTCTTCCTTGGAGTATTGTCATTCTGTGCTAACAAATTTCCTATGATATTCTTGGGAAGGGGGGTGGAATAACCTCCCGCTAATTTCTCAAATTAACATGTCTGGGCTTCATGTTCAGTAACTTCAAACATCTCACACTGCGCAGCCTGTGCAGAATTATTTTCCAGCACAGCATCTGGTATATAGAAAATGCTAGACTCTTTTTCAAATGAACAAAGAGAATCGTTGGTGGCGATAATGCAATGGTTTTACTTTCATCTCTAATTTCTAAAGAAAACAGGGAAAATTTTTTTCTTATTTGTCTCCCTCTTTTTTACCCGTTATTTGGGAAGAAGCTGCAAGTTTCAAATGCAACTTTTTACTGACAAGACTTAAATACTGGGCAATAGCCAGAGGTTTCCCCAGCACCAGTTTAAACATGTGAGGGACCTCCCAGACACCCCTACCAAAGGGTCTGAGGATCAGGTTTGATGGCTACAATATCCAGGAACGATGTCCAAATCTCCCTGCTTGTCACCTCCAGTGAAGTTCAGTCACTGGCACTCCCATGGAGCTTGGACATCTTATCTTACTAGGCTGCCTGGGAGGCTGGACCCCAGAAATCCAGTCCTGCCTGTCCCTCTCTGGAGTAACCTCTGCCGTAATTCTCCCGAGAAAGTGCATTTCCAGAGGCACTTGCCTCATCCAATCATTTCTCTTTTGCAAATCAAAGTCTCAGGTCAGCACATCTGATTGGTGAAGACTGAGTCACATGCCTGCCCTGAATTGCAAGAGAGGCTGGGAAAGTGAGTTACTGATTTCTGCTTCAGGGATGCAGGCATCATAAGGAGGATAAGTTTCCAAAGTTAGGAAGGGTATTCCACAGACTAGGCAGCCACAAACAGGACTACACCCACTGCAGCCTTTCTCTTATACAACTATCTTCTTCTACAGGGTCACCACATGGTATATGCTCAGTGAATGATGGTACTGCTTTTCCCTAGCCGTGCTTCCCTGTTTAGACTCTGCCCATCCCTAAATGTGAGTCTTCCTGCTTGGGTTCCTGTGCTTGGAATTTCTTCCCAGGGATCCTTTCCCTATAACCAGAGCTTTGAAAGGAAGAACAACTGAATTCAATATTCAGAGGTTTACCTCATACAACTTTAGCAACAGATTCGTAGCACAGGTTCATGCAAATATTCAACACAAACATATTTCAAAGACATTATTCTCTAAAAAAAATCTGGATACTGACAGTCTAGCTGTTACATCAGAACCTTAGTGTCCCTCACCCAAGGGATGTTTAAAGAGTTTATCTGAATGCTTTTTTCCCCCTAATGTGCTTACTTATATTGCTTGTTTTTAAGAAATACATTTAATATATATATATTTTTTTTTCCGGTACGCGGGCCTCTCACTGTTGTGGCCTCTCCCGTTGCGGAGCACAGGCTCCGGACGTGCAGGCTCAGTGGCCATGGCTCACGGGCCCAGCCGCTCCGCGGCCTGTGGGATCTTCCCGGACCGGGGCACGAACCCGTGTCCTCTGCATCAGCAGGCGGACTCTCAACCACTGCGCCACCAGGGAAGACCCATTTAATAATTTTGAAGCAATAAGGGAAAATACTTTTACATAAAAGTTAAAAGCATTTGCATGACAAAAATATAAAAATTAAAATGACAAATATTATTCTAGGAAAATATTTGGAATTTAAATCACAAGAACAACAAAGTATCAGTATCCCTAATATATAAATCTCTATAGAGTTTTCCAAAATTATAGGAGGAAGAAAAACCCCGGTGAAAAATGAGCCAAGAAACAAATAGACAATTTACAGGATAAGAATCTAAGGTGTATGAAAAGATGCATAACTGATATGAGAAAAAATAACTAAAGCTACGTTAGTCTAGAGCCTATGACCAAGATGTAGTAACAAGGACCAGATTTACCCTTCCACTAGAAAAAAAAAAGGTTTTTAATAGACTGTTACAAAACAATAGTTTTCAAGATATCGGACATCAGGCAATGAAGGACAGTCACCCTGAGAGACAGGAAATAAATGAACTGAGCCCTATGATGGCCCCACTTTCTGCCTTGAAAGACATTCTAGGCATCCCTGCAGGGAAGGGGACTCAGGTGGAGTCCAAGCGCTCCTTGAGTTAAGGAGGCAGAGCTCAAGTCCAGAGAGTTCAAGGTGGCCAGAGATTCTGGGCAGAGTACTAGAGAGGAGAGAACTTCAGAGAACTTCAAAGGGTCACCCTCAACTATTCAGCGGAGTACAGTCAGAACATGCATGTGAGAAAACTACTTGAGACCAGGGAAAGAAACACAGAAAAGGATTAGAGGGAATAGTATTCAGGGCTCACACAGGGCTGGGAACAGTGCTCTTCCCAGACCTGACGATCTTTTGATTCTGGGACCATTCTGTAGAGTACTCAGAAAAAGCATATCTCAATAGTGGGGAATAATTAGCCATAGACTAAACACTGCCCTGGTCCCACCTAATAAATCTTAAAAACTAGACTCAAAAGATCAAAACACCTCCAAGTGCTTAACTGCATCCCAGAACAAAGCTCAAGGATATTTATAGGAATGCAAAAATATCTAGCCCCTAACAAGTTACAATGACTGTCACTCAATAAAGTAATAATGATGGGCAGAAGACTCAAAAAAAAGCCAAAAATTGAAAAGTTTAAAAAGCAATATGATTTACAATAGTATTAAAAATAATTCATTACTATATTTGTGGGTCAGAAGGCTCAGTCTTTTTAAGATGTAAATCCTGCCTAAACTGATCTGTAGATTCAAAACAATCTGAATCAAAATCAGGATTCTTGGTAGAAATTAACAAGTAATTCTGTGGACTTCCCTGGTGGTCCAGTGGGTAAGACTTCACGCTCCCAATGCAGGGGGCCTGGGTTCCATCCCTGGTTAGGGAACTAGATCCCACATGCATGCATGCTGCAACTAAGAGTCCACATGCCGCAACTAAAAGCCTGCATGCCACAACGAAGATCCCATGTGCTGCAACTAAGACCCGGCGCAGCCATAATTAATTAATTGATTAATTAATTAATAACTAATTAATAAACAAATATTTTTTAAAAAACCAAATAATTCTGAAATTTGTACAGAAATACAAAGAACCTCTTATAGCCAAAACGACCTTTTAAAAGGACAACAAATTTATTTATCTAATACTACCTGATCTAAGACAATAAAGATATAGTAATTAAGAAACTGTGCTATTGGGGTCAAAATAAACAAATAGATTAGTGGAAAAGAATAAAGAATACAGAAACAGACTGACTCATTGTGCATAACTGACAAAGCTGTAAAGGCAATTCAGTGGAGAAAGGAGAGCCTTTTCAAAAAAAATGATGCTGTAACAACAATTGGATATGCATATGCAAAAAAAACCAAACTTCGATCCATAGCTTGCCCTATATACCAAAAAGCTTCAGAATGGATCATAGATGTACATGTAAAGCGATGAAACTATATATGTATACATGTATGTATATACATGTATCCATATTGTTGTCTATGTGTACATATATATAGTACATGCATACACATGTGTATGTCCATATACATATATAGTATATATTACATACATATATAATATACGTATATAAAACTTCTAGGAAAAACCCTTCATGACCCTGGGTTGAGCAAATATTTATTTCTTAGATAACAAAAGCACAATCCATATAAGAAAAAATTGACAATTTGGACTTCAAAATTAATGATTGCAGCTCTTTGAAAGATGCTGTTAAAAGAATGAAAAGATAAGGAGAGAAGATGTTTGCAAACCATATATTTGATAAGGAATTTGTCTCCAGAATATAAATAAACTCTTTATACCCCCGAAAATAAAACAAGCCACCTAATTGAAAATGGGTAGAAGATTTAACCAGATGCTTCACCAAAGAAGATATGCGGTTGGCAAGTAAACATATAAAATCCTAATTAAAACTGCAGTGAGAAATCACTACTCACCTATTCGAATGGCTAAAGTAAAAAGAATGGCCGTACGCATTTAGGTGAGGGCGTGGAGGCGCCTGGAATTCTCAGTGGGGATGTAAAGTGGAACAACCACTGTGGAAAACAGCTTGACAGATTCTTACAAAGTTTAACATATGCTTATCCTTCACTCTAGGTCCATCCACCTCATTACAAATAGCTCGATTTCGTTTATTTTTATGGCTGAGTAATAGTCCATTGTATATATGTGCCACATCTTCTTTATCCATTTATCCGATGATGGACACTTAAGTTGGTAAGTCAGAAAGAGAAAGACAAATACGGTATGCTAACACATATATATGGAATTTAAGAAAAAAGAATGTCATGAAGAACCTTGGAGTAAGACAGGAATAAAGACACAGACCTACTAGAGAATGGACTTGAGGATATGGGGAGGGGGAAGGGTAAGCTGTGACAAAGCAAGAGAGAGGCATGGACATATATACACTACCAAACATAAGGTAGATAGCTAGTGGGAAGCAGCCGCATAGCACAGGGAGATCAGCTCGGTGCTTTGTGACCGCCTGGAGGGGTGGGATAGGGAGGGTGGGAGGCAGGGAGACGCAAGAGGGAAGAGATATGGGAACATATGTATATGTATAACTGATTCACTTTGTTATAAAGCAGAAACTAGCACACCATTGTAAAGCAATTATACTCCAATAAAGATGTAAAAACAACAACCACAACAACAAAAAACATATGCTTATCCTAAGATCTAGCCATTCGCTCATAGATATGTATCTAAGAGACATGAAAGCCCACTAACAGAGCTTTATATGTAATAGCCAAAGCCGGGAACAACTCATATGTCCATCAAACAGTGAGTGAAGGGCTTCCCTGGTGGCGCAATGGTTGAGAGTCAGCCTGCCGATGCAGGGGACACGGGTTCGTGCCCCGGTCCGGGAAGATCCCACATGCTGCGGAGCGGCTGGGCCCGTGAGCCGTGGCCGCTGAGCCTGCGCATCCGGAGCCTGTGCTCCGCAACGGGAGAGGCCACAGCAGTGAGAGGCCCGCGTACCGCAAAAAAATAAGAAAAAGAAAAGGAAAAAAAAGGTAAGTGAATAGACACTTTGTGGTATATCTGTACAACTGAGTACTGCTATGCGATAAAAAGAATAAATTTGGTACACTGCAATGACATGGATGAAACGAAATCATTATGCTGAGTGAAAGAAATCAAAGAAGGATACAGGCTGTTTGGTTCCATTTATACAAAATGCTTTAAAATTCAAACCAATTTATAAGGTCTGAGCAGGTCAGTGGTTGCCTGGGGATGACGTGGGAGGTGCCTTTAGAGTGGGGATTACAAAGGAGCACAAGGAAACTTTCATGGGGGACGGATATGTTTTTTATCTTGATTTTGGTGATGGTGTAACAGCTGTATCCAAACTTCAAAATGCGTCAACTTGTGCATTTTAAACATGTGAAATTTATTACACGTCAGTTATACCTCAGTACAGTTTTTTTTTAAACTACCTTAATATGCAGTTTCTCCCCTATCAAATTGGCAAAATTCTAACATTTGGACAACATATACTGCTAGCAAGGTTGTAGGGAAGCAGGTTTCTGAGAGAAGCTCATTCAATTTCCACTGCCACCCTCATTGTCTGAATGTTCCCCATCACTACACACTCATCCATGCTAATGAATTTTTAAAATCTAATTTTTGCTATTCCAGCTGTCTCTGACCTTTCCAAACAGTGGAGTTTCAGTCAACTGTCGTAGTAAGATTGCTCGGTGAGAATATAGATTCTTAAGAGAGGAATCAGCATATGAGTGAGATGCAATTTTTTTTCACTTACTCATTTCTTCCTTTTTTATAAATTTCTACAACTTTTAATTGAATGCCTACTAGGTGTCAGGCACTGTTTTAGGCACTGGAGATATAGCTGTGAACAAACCTGACAGCATCCCTACTCCCACAGAACTGACACCCCAGTGCCGCCATGCAGACCATACACAACCCGTCAGATACATAGGTATGTGTCAGGCGGTGTATGGAGAAAAATAGGTGCAGAGATGGGGAAGAGAGGAGCTCGGAGGGAGTTGTCATTTGAAAGAGAGGGGTCAGGTGGGTCACCGTGAAAGGTAACACCTGGAGAGAGAGAACGTGTTGGGATACGATGATTTGGAAGGGTTGAAAACAAGCTCCTTTTCCAGCATGAGTTTACTTTTCTTCCCCATTTGTACATGTTTGGAGTGCCAGAGGGATTTCATGCCCTTTCTTCTCAGCCTCTGCACCTTTCCCCAGAGCTCTGAAGTCTTTTCAAGGCCTGTTGATGTTTTATTGTGAGCTCAGAGTCCCAGGCCTGGCAAGAGTCCTTCTCACCAGCTGGGTGACCCTGAGCAGGTCACTGCATATCTCTGAGCCCTTGTCTCCTCGTGTGAAAATGGAGAAGATAAATAATTTGTGCACTCATCCAACAAATGTGAATCGAGCAGTTAGTAAGTGCCCGGCCCAGTGCCGGGTGCTGAGGTTGCTGGTGGGTAAGACAAAGTCACAGCCTTCACGGGTCTGTATCCAGCCAGGCATGCTGACGCGTGCAAAGACCCAGGGTGATGCACAATTCCAGCAAGACATGTAGGGGCCACGGGGCATAAAGAGAGGACCAGGCTAGGTCTGGACATCAGAGAACGCTTCCCAAAAAGGAATTTAAATGAGACCTAAAGAAGTTAGCCAGGCAGAAGAAGAAGGATAGCGTGTGTGTGTGTGTGCATGTGTGTGTGTGTGTGTGTGCGCGCCTGTACACATGTGTGTGTTGCAAGGAAGGGAAACATACCAGGAAGCAGGAACAGATCAGGTGTAAAGAACCCTGAGGCAGCACAGACGCTGATGCTTTTCAAGGAATTGAGGGGAAAGCCAGGATCAGCGTTGATGGAGCAGAATATTCATCTCACAAGGTCACAGAGTCAAATGCGACCGCCTGAGAAGAAGATGCTCCCTCCCCTAGATGCACGATACATGGGACTTCCTGTCTTTCCTTCCTAGAGCTCTGAGCCACCATCAGGGTGCAGGACACTGTCACTGTCCCGTCACCCCTCTAGTAATCTCAGGTTCTGTTATTGCATTTAATCTACACACACGCAGGTTTGACAGTAGAGATTCTTGTGTGCGTTTTCCAGATGAGAAAACAAGCCCTGGGAGAAGTGATATTAATAACACCTTGTTTTCAATCAGTTCAACAAAAGCTGACCGATTCCTACAGGAGACCAGCTTCTGGGTGGATCTGGCTTGGACATGCCATGCGAAAGTGACCTGTGCCTGGAAAATCCCCAATATTTATACCCATGATGTGTATCTCAGCTTCCTGTAAGGAGCCCTCATTTTCCAATGCCCACAGCTTTTATGGGGACCTCCTAAAAGAACCAACACCTTTACCCCTCTGGGGCCACCACTCATCCTTGTCATCTGATGGTGATGTAGGCTCCAGACGTAGACTGCCTAGGTTCTAATCCTGGCTCCCTCACCTACAAGTTTCTGCTTCTGTGTGCATTAACTGTTGCACCCCAGTTTTCCTATCTGTAAAATGGGTATTATATTAGTATTTACCTTGCAGAGTTGTTGTGAGACATAAGCGTGTTATTATACATGAGGGGCTAGTCGTTGGTCACACAGCAAGCTCTCATGATTGGCCCCTCCAAGTCCTTCTGGACAAAAGGACCACTCATCATGGCAGGGAAAGTTCATGCATAGCCTGCTCATGGGAACCACAACAGCTGTCCCAGTCCCTTCCTTGGTTTTCCTGGGTCCACTCCCAACCTCAACAGTATCAGCAATGAATGGTTTTCTCTGCCCTGCCGTGGAAACAGTTCCTCCACTCCCCCTGACCACATTGCTTAAGTGAGGCAGATAGGCAAGAATTCCTTATTTAACCAACTTATAATTACAGGAACGGAGGTTCTGATGATTGGAATGCTTAGTCTAAAATCATGTAGAAATGTGCTTCTTACATTTCATAAATCCACCCACTTAACAAACATCTGTGGGGTCCCTACCAGATACCTGGACTTGGAGCAAGAGAAAATTCTGGGCTAACCAAGGTTCCCCCCACCATCACCACCCATTTCCTTGTACCCATTACCCATCCACCCCAAACAAGCAGCGACAGTCAACACACATGGTCCTCTCCTTGGAATGACCTGGCAGAAATCAGATTACAGTGGAAGCTGTTGACTTCCAAAATAATCTCTTGAAAATCATAGAAGACACAGGTTTGAAACCCAGATTTTCAACAGCAAGAGGCAAGCTTTGAGAGACTCAGAAGTGTTTCCCAAATCTGGGAGTTGGGAGGATTCTGAGTCTAAAGATTGGATCACACACAGTAGAGATGGCAAGAAATATGTTAAGAATAAAAACAAGTTTTCTAACCCAACAGGAGGTGAGGCTATGAGGGAAGGAGGGAAAGGGAAGAAAAGAGGGGAAGAGGCTGAGAGAGTGTCTTTTAGAAGGAATTCCACACTATTCCCCCTTCTCCGGGTTGAAACCCTGGAGGTGGGGTGAGAAGAATGTTAGAAACCTCAGTTACATGAGGAGTGTCTGCAGGGAACTTGCACCTGCTTCCTTTCTGGGGCTCCAGGAGGGCAACAACACTCAAGGAAAAGGTACATTGTCATCATGGTGCTGGAGTCGGGTTGGAAGAGTGGGGTCCAGGTGGTAGACTGGAGGGCGGCTTCAGGGAATTCACATCCACGCCTGCATGGCACAGGGAGACAAGAAAAGGGTGCAGGTCCTAGCTGAGTGAGGGGGCCTGGAGCCTGCAGGGCTGTGATGAGGGGACACAACCACAGGTGACAGTGTGGGTGTCCTGGCCACAAGCTGAGGTGGAAACTGACAACAAGACCTCAGCAGGCTGGTCATATACACCTCAAGATGCTCATCAGGGGGAACTCTGGACCAGAACCATGGGTGCCTCCCTCTCCTGGAAACCAAAATGGCAGTGGTGGGAGAAGCGGGGAGGGAGAAACGCTGAAATCATCTGAGTTTAAACTAAAACTAAGAAATCACTGATTTTGCTGGGGCTTACCTGGCCGTGACTTGGTCAAGTTTTTCTACAGCAGAAAATGCTGGCTAGAAATGGAAATTAAGTCGTTACAGTAAAAGAGAAAACTCTGTGTTTGCAGCCTATGTCTCTAAGTTGTCAAGTGTTCGACCCACTGGAGGAGGAATGAGATTAACCCTTGCTTTCACGGAGCCACCTGAGATTTATATTTATTTCCTCTGGAAAGAACGCAATCCTACCATCCACCATTCCTACCCACCCCGCCATACACGCCCGCCTTCTTAGTTTCAAGAGGTGCAACTCTAGGGAAAGTACATTAACCTTGAAAACAAGCACAGCCGACTCTGTCCCAGGAGCTGGAGACCTGAGGGTGAGTCCACAGAAAGCCCTTGGCCACTGAACCCCCCCTTTTCACCAACAGGGAAGAGTCAACTCACATAATTCGAAAACTGAAATTGGAGTTTCAGGACACACCACCAGAGTCTCCTGCCCATCACGCTGGGTGCTCACTTCGTAAATTCCCAAAACTTAGCTGCTGAGAAGGAAACAAGAAGAGTGGAGGTGAGGGGCTACAAACACTGGTAAAGACAAAAGGGGCCACCAACAGATGCCCAGACTGAGCTCCATGGCCTGTTCCGCCCCAGGGACACAGGGCATTTGAGCCTTTGAGATAGAGTCCAGCCCTTGGTCTCCAGGACCTGCCCTGTTTCACCCCGACCCTCCTGCTCTGGAACATCCTCACCTCATCTTCCCACCCGCACTGTGATCCCTCCAAGCCCGAGTTCCCTTCCTGTCTGCACACCCTGCTCGGTCCTCCCGGCTCAGGTGCGCACCCAGTATCCTTGGTGACATTTTCCTGGGTGCTCCTCAGAAACAGGGGGTCACAGCATCCTGTAGATGGCGCTGTGTGACCCTGATTGATGTCCCTCACCAGGAAGACAGTGAGCTCCTCCCCACAAGGTAGGCATTTAGTCACTCATTCATTCATTCATTCATTGGACCAATATTCATTGCCAATGAATATGCCATTTCCAAATGACGTTTCGCATCCTCCCTTGCACTTGGGGTTGTCATGTGATTTAGTTCAGGCCAATAATTTGCAAGCAGACCTTATGAAGTGGGGTTTCTAGTAAAGCTCTTTAAAGGGGATTGCCACATCTGGTATATTTTGCTCTTCTCCTTCCTCTTGCCCTCAGCCTAGAATGAAGATGTTATGATTGGAGTTGCAGCAGCCATCTTGGGACCATGAGATAACCGGGAGGATGGAAGCCATGCACCTAGGATGGCTGAGCAGAAAGATGGCACTGGTGACATTGTGGAACTTCTGTCCCAGCCTGGATGTCACTTCTAGATTGTGTGTCATGTGAGAGAAAATTAAACTCCTATCTTATTTACATCACTATTACTTTTTTTTTCTGTTACATGCAGCAGAACTCAATCTGTAACTGAAACTACGAGTGTCTGCTGATCACACAAATCTACCCAATCATAGCACAATAGAAAAACTGGTAAGAAAAGTTGATTTTAAGTTTTATTATTGTTATGTGAAGTAGGTTTTAGATACTCCTAAACGAGGAATATGATTAGAAGGTAAATTATGAAAATTATTTTCTTTATACCAAATTTCTGATTTTAGATACCATTTTGTGCTCTTATCTGATTACAAAGGCAATAGAGATTCATTTTAACAAATTTAGAAGCTACTTAGAAGCACAAAGGAAAAGTAAAAGAAAATCATCTGTAATCAATTCTCCAGGGGCAAGTAATGTTAACATTTTACTCTACTTTCTTCAAGTTCTTTTTTTATTCTACATAATCACTTGAAAAACAAGGTTCCTTCTTTCCTTCCTCCCTTCCTTCCTTCCTTCCTCTCTTCCTTTCTTCCTCCCTCCCTCCCTTCCTCCCTCCCTCCTTTCCTGTTTTATTAATTCATTTACTGAACAGACATTGATTAAATGCTAAACATTGTTATCTCTCATAAGTCTGCTTTTTTTTACTTATTTGTATTTGTTAAAGCTCTCCTATGTCATTAAATATTCATGAACACCACTAAACAACTGAATAGCAACAATAAAACTGAATAAAATATAGAATATTTATATTATGTTATACTACCATAAAAAATCCATAACAACACAATCAGCCAACATTTGTTAAGCCCTTAATATGTGCTGGGCATTGGGAGTTTGCTTTTTCTTTTCATCCTCTCAACAACCATAAGATGGGTACTATTTCATATCCTCACTGTACAGGTGAATAAAATTAGTATAGAGGTTGAGAAACTCTTCCAGAGTCCCACGGCTCGTCAGGGGGCAAAACAGAGCCTCAAGTTTGGGTCTGTCTCATGCAATGTTCTTCTTTCTCCAGCTTCATAATGCAGAAACTTAGATTATTGATTTTAGATCTTTTGTCTTTTCTACTACACGCATCTGATGGTATACATTTCCCCATACATACTTCTTTGGCTGCATCCATACATTTTGTTAGGTTGTATTTTCATTTTCCTTCAACTCAAAAATTTTTTAAAAATTTTCTCGAGACTACTTTTGGAGGATCCATAGGTTCTTTGGACGTGTGTTGTTTAATACCAAATACTTGTGTGATTTTCCAGCTATCTCTCTGTTTTTGATTTCTAGTTTAATTACACTGTGATCTGATAACATACTTTGCATAAGTTCTATTCTTTTAGATTTTTTTTAGTTGTGTTTTATGGCCCAGAATGTGGTTTATCTTTGCGAATTTTGTGTGTGAACTTGAGAAGAATGCATATTCAGCTGCTGTGAGATGGAGTATTTCTCCTTGTAGTTCTATCAGGTTTTGCCTCATGTATTTTGATACACAATTGTTAGGTGCAAACATATTTAGGATTGCTATGTCTTCCTGGAGAACTGACTCATTTATTAATAGGGAATGTCTTCTTTATCCATGATAATTCCCTTTGTTCTGAAGTCTGATTTGCCTCACTGTATAAATCCAGACTTTTCTTTCTCTTTTTGGTTAGTGTTGGTATGCATGGAATGTCTGTCTCCATCCCTTTACATAGAATCTGTCTGAGTCTTGGGTCTTGGCTGTGACTCTCCTGATTGGCCCATCCCTCCAGATTTTAGGGGGGGAGTTTGCCCTGTGACTTCAGTTCTCTGATAGGATCCAGAAAAGACATTGGTTTTCAGTTTTTTCAGCTTTTCTTCTTGTTGGAAAGACAGAAGTTCTGACTTCTAAGCTGAACATGTCAGAGCTGAAACCAGAAGTGGTGTGAACTCTTTTTATATCTTCTGTTTCTCCCATCATGTTTATGTTTTCTCCTTCATTTTGAACATATGGGGAATGTATAATAGCTGATTTAATGTCAACATATGTTAATATTTTCATATCTGTCATTTCTAAGTCAGTTTTGTGACCAGGTGTTTTTTTTCATACTTATGAATCTTATATTCTTGCTTCTTTGCTTGCCTGGTAATTTTAAAATTTTTTATTGTAGTATAGTTGATTTACAATGTTGTGTTAGTTTCTGCTGTACAGAAAGTGAATCAGCCATGTATATACATGTATCCTCTCTTCTAGACTCCATTCCCATATAAGTCATTACAGAGCACCGAATAGAGTTCCCTGTGCTATACAGTAGGTTTTTATTAGTTATCTTTTAGTTATAGTAGTGTGTATATATCAATCTCAATCTCCCAATTTATCTCCCCCTCTTGGTAACCATAAGTTTGTTTCCTACATCTGTGACTCAATTTCTGTTTTGTAAATAGGTTCATTTGTACCATTTTTTTTAGATTCCATATGTAAGTGATATCATATATTTGTCTTTCTATGTCTGACTTACTTCACTCAGTATGACAATCTCTAGGTCCATCCATGTTGCTGCAAGTGGCATTATTTTGGTCTTTTTTATTTGCCTGGTAAGTTTGGATTGGCTCCAGGCATAGGTGATTTTATGTTTCGGGGGCACTGGATTATCTTGTATTCCTGTAAGTGGCTTCGGACTTTGTTTTGGCATGCTGTGAAGTCACTTGAGATCAGTTTAAATTGTTTGAGTCTTGTTTTCTTCTTCTTTTTTTTTTTAAATGGTTTTATCAAGATAGAATTTACATACCATAAAGTTCACCCACTTGAAGTGTACAGTTCCCTGTGTTTTTTGTATATTTACAGAGTTGTGCAATCATAGCTATAATCTAATTTTATAAAATTTGCGTTACCTCAAAATGTACCCATCAGCCATCACTCTCCACAATCCCCATGCTCCTGCCCAACCCTCATGATTCCAGGCAACTACTTTCTGTCTTTATAGATTTGTTGAGACTTGCTTTTAAGCTTTGCTATGGTGAATCCAGAACTGTGAATTTATTCCCATTACCAAGGCAAGATCCACCAGAAGACCAGCTGATGCATCACACTCTGGCTGGTGGGAATGGGAAATATTCCCAGTCCTTGGTGAGCTTTGGGAATTGTTTGGAAACTATGTCTTTCTGGTGGTTCTTTCTCCCCGCTGACAGTTCACCCTCATGTACACACGGCTCAGTATTCAGACAAAGACTCAAGGGGGTCCTTTTATTGATACGAACGTGCCCTCCCTCTTTCTCTTTCTCTCTCCCTCTCTGTGTCTCTCCTCTATATTCTGCCTCGTAAATCCCAGTTGCCTCAGCCTCCCTGAATTCCGCTCTCTGTCTCCTCAACTCAGGGAGACTGCTGGGCTCTGTTTGGGTTTTCCCTCCCTGATCTGCAGCCTTAAAACTGCCTCCAGGCACTAAGCTAGGGCAGTCATAGGGCTCCCTTCATTTATTTCCCTTTTTTTAGATATCACGGTCCCATGCTGCCTATTGCTCAATGTCTGAAAATAGTTCTTTCCTGTATTTTGGCTAGTTCTCTAGTTGTTTAAGTTGGAAGTTTAAATTCAGTCTGTGTTACTCTATCATGGCCAGATGTCCTTTCATGTTATGTTGAAGTGAATCTCTAACAACATATAATTTCGCCCATAAATATTTCAGTATGTTTCTCCAAAAGATGAGTCTTTTTTTTTTTTTTTACCATAACTATCAATTATTCCTAGCCAATTGTTAACTCTAGGGAAAATGAAAAGTTACACCAAAAAGGAAATGTAATTAAAATGCACTACATGGATCAGCTTCAAATAAAATTTTATTAGTTATAATAACATAAATGCTGAATATTTAGTGAAAATTGTACTTTAATTGCATTAGATAACTGGAGAGGAAGGGTGTGTGTGTTTACATGTGTATAAGAAAGCTAAATTCTCATCTGCTGTAATAGAAGGTCAATATATGTTATGAATGATACAGCACTGAGAAGTTGCACTATGTTCCTAATAGTATAAATCTTGATGCCACAAGAAACAGCTAAACAGTTGAAATTAGTTGCTCCTGGAAAAGAAGAAATTAAAGGTAAGGAGTAGTGGTCAGGGGACTACAGGGGGCTGTAAGAGACTGTACTTTAATCTTAAATAGAAAAAAAGAAATACTAAAATTTGTTGTATCAGAAGTCAAAGAAACTGAAAATAGGACAATAGAAACAAATCAAGAAAACATAAAACCAGTTCTTGGAAAAGATCAATAAAATCAATATACGTGTAGCCATGTTAATCAAGGGAGAGAAAAAGAGAATAAGCTCATTACATATTGGAAATGGAAGAGTGGTCATCACAACTATTCTCTTGGACGTTAAAAGGAAAACAAAGGAATATTTTCCAAAACTTTATGCTTGCACATTTGATAACTTATATGAAATAGACCAATTTCTCAAGAGACACATGCTACCAAAACTCACACAAGAAGTAACAGACAATCTAAATAGGCTTATATCTATTAAGGTAACTGAATCAATAATTAATACCCTTCCAAAACAGAAAGCACTAGGCCCAGATGGATTCACTGGTGAAACTATTCCATATGATAATTATTATTATTCAAGGAAGAAGTGATACCAATTCTCTACAATCTCTCCCAGATAGTAGAAGCAGAGGAAACACTTCCTAAATCATTCTATGGGACCAGCACTACCTTAATGTCAGATAAAGATATTATAAGAAAGGAAAACAACAAACCAATATCTTTCATAAATGCAGATGCAAAAATCCTCAACAAAACATTAGCAAACCAAATCCAATAAGAGTGACATCTTTAAAGTAGTGAAAGAAAAAAATTTAAACACTGGAAACCTAGAACTCTACACTCAGTAAAAACAGCTTTTGAGAATGAAGGCAATAGAGAGATTTTTGACACAAAGTGTGAGAAGACTCATCACCAGAAAACTTGCACTAGAAGAAATATTATGGGACATTTTTTATGAAGAAGGTAAGTGATACAAGATGGAAATATGGATCTACATAAAAGAAAAATGAGCACCAGAAGGTGCAAATATTTGTAAAAACATATTCTTCTAATTTTAAGTCTTTAAAAGATAACTGCATGTAAAAAGTAGAATATCATCAACGTACATGGGAGTTTAACACAGATAGAAGCAAAAATGTGGTTAACAATAGCAGAGAGGATAGAGCAGGGAAATGGAAGTGTATTGTCGCAAGATTCTTACACTATATGTGAAGGTACATAATACTATTTGAAGATGGAATATAAGTAAAAAACGTATATTGTAAAACCTAGGACAGCCTCTAAAAAAAAGATATGATAGGATTTCCCTGGTGGTGCAGTGGTTAAGAATCCACCTGCTAATGCAGGGAACATGGGTTCAAGCCCTGGTCTGGGAAGATTCCACATGCCGCAGAGCAACTAAGCCCGTGCGCCACAACTACTGAAGCCCATGTGCCTAGAGCCCCCACTCTGCAACAAGAGAAGCCACTGCAATGAGAAACCCATGCACCGCAACGAAGAGTAGCCCCCACTCACAGCAACTAGAGAAAGCACACGTGCAGCAGTGAAGACCCAAGCAGCCAAAAATAAATAAATAAAGTTAAAAAAAGAAGTATGATAATAATCCAACAGAGAAAATAAAACTGAATCATAAAAGATACTCAATACCAAAAAGGCAGGAATGGAGGGAAAAGAGAACAAATAACATATCAAAGAATGGAAAACGAAAGAGCAATTTGGTAGATTAAAATGCAAACACAACAAATATCAACAAATACATTAAATATAATGGTCTAAACACCCCCGTTAAATAAAAGGCAGAGATCTTTAGCATCACCCCCACAGCCTGTAAGGAAACTCTGGGAGTCAGTGATGGTTCATCTCCTGGGGCTGGCGGAGGAATCCCCTTCCCCTGAACATGTTACCACACAAATGAAGTAGGGGTGCAGTAAAATCAGGGAGGAAGTACTCTCAGGTGGGTGAGAAATGGTCGTTCCCATATACATTAATGATGAGTAAGGTCATTTCATAGTAGGTTATCTGTCAAATAAGATTAGTAACATCTCCTCTACCTGGTCTCCTTGAGGATTAGGAAAAATTTAGATAAATCTTCAAGTGATGTGCCTGATCCAGAGAAAGCAAACTCACGAGTAATGGTGTTAGTGTTGTTGTTGGTGGTGGAGTGGTTGCTGGTAATCTTGGCAAACAAAGGCCAGACAAGCAAGGATGCATACAAAGCAGAAACAGAATTATCTCCGCACTCCCTACCTGTAGCTGTGTATTGGAAGACAGAAGCCAATAAAAAGCCCAAGTAACTGCTTCTACTCCTGGACCATCCTCCATAAGACCTTTAGAGTTCCTTTCTAAAACAAATCATATCATGTCACTCCTCTGTTTACAAACTTTCTAAGACAACAATAATAGCTAGCATTTATTGTGTGTTCCCTGTAGCAGACACATTACAGTATCACTTCATTAATCCTATAAAACAGATGAGGGAAACAGAGGTTCACAGAAATTAGGTAGCTTCTCTAGGGCCACAGAGTAAATGGCAGATCCAGGAGGCAAACCCAGATCCACCTTCTTCTTTGTGTCTCATTGTCAATCAATGGCTCCGTGGAAAGTAGAGGCTTCCCCTAGAGACGCGGGTAGGAAGGTTATTAGCGGACAATTCATGGAGGTCTTGTAGGCATTGAAAAGTTTTTGGAGGTCTTTCAGCAAGGGAGTGACTCAGATATGGCTACCATAGACCAAATTGGCTTGAGCCAACCTGGAGAGAATGGACGCTGCTGGCACCATCCAGGAGAGACATGGCCTGGGAAGGAGTGGAGGGGAGGAAGAGGGCATCAATGTGAAGGTTAATGCAGTAGTCCAATCAGCAAGACGTAGTCATCATATTTGGGGGTTGAAAACAGGAAGATGTCTAGGATGACTTGTAGGTTTCTGACTTGGTACCATCTACTCAGAGATGGGACATCCCATAGTGGAACAGGTTTTATAGGAAGCCAATGGGTTCAGGGCTGGACAGGCATCTGTGACAAATGTGTCTGGAGCCCAAGAGGAAGTCCAGTCTGGAGATAAAGATTTGGGGTCAAAAGCTTAAAGCTGTTCTCAAATATCCCCAGTCAGGCTGCATCTCACTCCCAAACTCCCACAGCATGGTTTTCAGAACTCTGTTTTATCCCTTGCGCTTAATGATGATTGATTTTTGTGTCTGTCAACTTAACTAGACTGAACTCTTAGAAGACATGATCCATGGGACACTGAGCCTCAGAGAGGTTAGCAATTTTCTCAAATTCTCCCAACTTGTAAGTAATGGAGCCCCATCTTGAAATCAAGTCCTCTCAATTCAAGTTCCCTGGAGCTTCTCTCTTATGAATAGGCTTCCATGTATTGTGGCAGGTACAGCCCTTCTAGAAGGGTCACTGTCTTCATGTTGGGTGAAAACAGGAATGAAAGGAACCGCAAAGCTCAATGTTGTATGTAAAAACATAATAAATAAGCTACATTTATTGCATATCAACATTTTATTGAACACCAACATTTTATATAATATCCAATATCTTCACTCTTTGTGACATCCCTACCCTAAGGTAGGTATTAGGACCCCTGTTTCACAGATGAGGAGACTAAGGTTCAGAGTGGTAAAGTGACTTGCTTAAAAGTTGTAGAGCCAGGATTTAAACCTGAGCTACCAGATTCCAGGAGCACAAGATTTCCCTATCACATCTTCGTGTTTCTCATGCAGTGAGTTTAGAGAAATTAAATCAATAGCTAGTCTTTGTCTATTAACATAACGAGTTATTATTAGGTTCAAATGCTGTATTTTGAATAGTTTGAGCACCTCCTGTTGTTGCTAATAATATATTCAATCAGCCTTCAGCCCATAATTTTGACCTATTTTTTCGAATCCTTATGTGCAATCTATTTTCAACCATGCATAATTCTAGCAGAGTCCTAGAATCAGGAAATTATTAGAAAGGCAGATGGGTCACCTTCAAGGAATACAGAAGGACATAGATGTGGCAGGTGCACACCACCACCAAACACTTTACTGATCCACTTTCATCTAATCCTCATAACAAGGGATTCTCATCATCCTTTTGTTGATGAAGAATATGAGGCTCTGAAAGGTCAGGTGAGTTCCACAGGACACACAGCTCACGAGCAGCAGAGCAGGATCTGAACTTAAGTAAGCTTACACCAAAGACCATGCATTTTCCACTCCACTATCCTGTGTGAAAATCACTGTTCTTTCTCTCCTCTCTCTTCTCACTTGAGCTTCTGATGGGAAAACTGACCCCATCCACTCTTCTCTCCTGCATTTTAACTGCTTACTTGTGCATATCTGCTAATGCAGAGATATGGCCAACTGGCAGCCACTATGATGGTACACAGCTGCCCCCGGAAGAAGTGCAACTCCAGGCAAAGATCCCTGATCACCATGCTGCACGCATGCTGATGGGAAACTGCAAATAAGACTTGACCTTCAGGTTGCCAAAGGCAATGCGATGTCTCATGGCAGGTAAGGGTTTGAAAGCTAGGAGACTTGGGTTCAAAGTGAGGATTCCTCCCTTACACATGGTGTGATCACAGGCGAGTTACTTAAACTTTCTGAGTCTCAGTTTCCTTGGCTGTAAAACGGGAGTAGTGATCCTCATCTGCTGGGTATTGTCAAGGATTAAGAAGTGGGTTCAATAAAAAGGAACGAAGTTGGGTCATTTGTAGAGACGTGGATGGATCTAGAGACTGTCATACAGAGTGAAGTAAGTCAGAATGAGAAAAACAAATATCGTATATTAACACATATATGTGGAACCTAGAAACATGGTACAGATGAATTGGTTTGCAGGGCAGAAATTGAGACACAGATGTAGAGAACAAACGTATGGACACCAAGGGGGGAAAGTGGCGGCGGTGGTGGTGGTGTGATGAATTGGGAGATTGGGATTGACGTATGTACACTAATATGTATAAAATAGATAACTAATAAGAACCTGCTGTATACATAAAAAAAAGTGGGTTCAAGTAGCTGTAAGGGTCTAGAAGCAACTCTCATGTAAGAGATGCTTCATCAGAATCCCTTTTCTTCTCGTTGGTGACAGGATTCCCTGCCTAATCATTTCCCACGCTTAGGAAAGACCCATTATAATTGTATTCTTTGCCTGGTTCTCAGAAAAGCTCATATAATGATCCAACCACACTGTGAGGATGGAGAGGGTCAGGGCACAGGAAAGCACTTTGTGCAACACGA
Organism: Pseudorca crassidens; assembly: GCF_039906515.1. Classification (NCBI taxonomy): domain Eukaryota; kingdom Metazoa; phylum Chordata; class Mammalia; order Artiodactyla; family Delphinidae; genus Pseudorca; species Pseudorca crassidens. The sequence continues at coordinate 36,481,547 of NC_090299.1, read as the reverse complement.
GGACCTGTGCGCAGTCAGTTTGCTGGCAAACACCTGAGGGCAGGTATGTGTCCATTTACCAAGTCCAGGAGAAGGGACAAGGGTTTGGGGCCGTAAAGAGTTCAGTGAGTCCTGACTTTGTTACTTAGTGGCTTTATCATCTTGCCTAAATCCCCTCACCTTCTTAAGCCTGAGTTTCCTGATTTGAGTTGGATATGGTATCGCCCAGTGGCTGGCGCATCTTCTGGCCCCTGGAAAGATGGAGGGCAAATTTCCATTGAACATCACGACGGCCAAAACCCAAGAAGGGATTAAAAATAAATGTTCCTACAGAAAGCAAAGACGAGTTCCCTTGAGAAGAGCTTTAGGGAAAATGCTCTTCTTTCAAAAGCTCCCTTGATAAAAATAGCATATGTAACAAACACACAATGTGAGAGAAGAGAGAGCCTTGCCTTCAACATACAGCCCACTCTTCAGCCAGGTGTTGCGGGGATGTGAATTAGGGTCCCAGCTCCAGACCTTCAGCAAGGTGGGACTGAAAGCAACGAGGGTTCACGGGCTGGTCCCCCGTCTCTTCATGTCCTTTGCGATGCTGAAGGGAAATGGGCCATCTGGGAATTCATGGGACCAGATTAAACTGAGCCCATGAAAGTCGTGGTGAGGGAGGGAGAGTGGATGTATCTGTCCTCTGCAAGTGCAATTAACACCTGCAAGTTGTACATTATAAACACATACACACACTCATGTGGGCAGGAGAAAACAAATCTTTCTGTCTTCAGACTCCCTGGAGCTTTCCTTTGGGCTAGTTCATGCCCAAGGCCCAAGTGGCCTTTTTGGCATTCAGAAAGTTCTTCTTCTTTTTCCTGGGAGGAAGGTGCAGTGAGATCTCCGGCTCCTTTGGATTTCTGAAGATAAAGAGCTTTTCGCCAGTGTTTAATAAATCAATGGTTTCTGCCCCTACAATGGGCACCGGGGCCAGTTCACCAATGGACTCCAGTGACAGGTGTGGCCAACTTCCTTTTCCAGAGAATATCACCCTCTCTCTGAGAGGGGGACACGTCTTCTTTAATATGCTAAAGAAAGAACAGAAGATCAGATACGACGTTTTTGGCAACTGACTCTCCCGTGTCCTGAAAGAGTTCTCTAGGAAAACCCCCTTTTGTCCCTAGGGCCCCAATCAAGTGTCTTTTAAAGAAAGGTTTTTCCCTGTGGTTGCCAGGTTGCCCCTGAGATTAGCTGAAGCCTGTGGCAGCGGTGGCTGCAGACAGCTCTCACCAACTCATGACTGTTCACTTTTGTGGAGTTTTGTGAGCCTGTGGTCATCATATTGTCAGCACGGAATCAGCCATGGTGGGAGTGTTTCACACCACGGAAACTAAGTGCTACAAATCAGAGCTCCCATCTCCCCCCGGAACAATTGTGAGACATTTCCTAGGACACCCCTGCCTGTGGGCTTCACACTAAAAGCAGGCTGATAAAACCTGATTATAAAGCAACAGTTAGAAGTTAGGTAAAATGTGTTTGAAATAGGACAGAGCAACACACTTTGAGAATATCCTGTAAAAGGACGGCTGGAATCCTGCCCATAAGCAGTCCAGTCTCTTGATAATGGTTCTGACTCCTCCTGAGAGCGCTCTACAACCTGAAAGCCACAGGGTCCTGTGCCCAAGCGGTGCAGGACGAGGCCATGTCACTGGGGGTCGACCTACTGGAGGCCACTGGTAGGCTCGTGGGCCCTTCCTGAACAGGCGTGGCCAATGAGGCTCCATCCCCCTCAGCACGAACTCCTGCCCTGGCAGCTGCATGATCTGAGCAAGGACTCAAAGGCAACTCGGACTGATTCACAGTCTCTCCTCCTCCCACCATCGTACACAGCATCTCAAGGCAAAAAGGCGAGTACAGTGATCCGAGACAGTGGCGCCAGGGTTCTCCTGATCTGTACTCGCCCACCTGTGTCAGTGCAGCCCAGGAAGGCATTCAGCGGCCCCATCCCCATGCTAATCTAGGACAACGGACTTCCGTTCCTTCGTGGAGCGCTTCACAGTATACAGCTTGAATTTAATTTTCTTGGTTTGGGCTCAGTATCCGGTTCTAATTTCTCTGGGACTAAATTCTGATACCTGGCCCATTATCAATGGCTCCCAGAGTTTTATTCATGGACTATTTGGGAAGCTTGTCTCTGCGGCTTCACCGGAGCCCTGAGAAATTATGGAAGGGGCAGGACACTTCTCTTGGACATCCTCTGTTTCCAGAGCACACTTTGGTTATCACATTTTAACCTTTTATGTTAAACGGTCTAATGTAACTCTTGTGACTCATGTTACCCTTTTTCCGAATTTCTAGTGGGAAACACGCGAGACCCTTGGTCTGTTGTTTGTAGCACCCTAAAACCGCGCTGCCTCTAACTTGCCTCTGCTCTCCAGGTGTGCAATCACCACAGCGGAAAGAGAAGGCACTCAAGAGTGAGAAGAGCGCTGGCCCGGAAGTTCAGGGAAATAAAGGGACCCTAAATCCCATGGTCACTTTTAACAGCTGCAGGCATGGGGTCTCTTCCTCTGACCTCCCTGAGCTGGTGAGGCGTGGCCGTGGCATTTCCCTCACTTTCCAGAAAGTGGGGAGGCTCAGTGCAGCAAGGCGAGAGAGGGCTTTGTAAACTATAAAGTCTGAACATTTATAAGGACTTATTCTCCTTCTAATGAGATTCCATTTAAAAAGAGCCATTAGTTAAAATAAATACTGCAATTAAAATGCTAATAAGTGACAACATTCTCCCAACTGATAGCTGGTGGCTATCTTCAGCTCATAACTAAGTGCACTTTGCATATTTTTTTCAATTGAAGTATAGTTGATTTACAATATTGTGTTCATGTCAGGTGTACAGCAAAGCGCACCTTTTCCATTTTAGGTTATTACAAGCTATTGAATGTAGTTCCCCGTGCTATACAGTAAATCCTTGTTGCTTATCTATTTTATATCTAGTAGTTTGTATCTGTTAATCCCATACTCCTAATTTATCCCTCCCCACCCTGCCCCCGCTATCCCCTTTGGTAACCGTAAGTTGGTATTCTATGTCTGTGAGTCTATTTCTGTTTCGTAAATAAGTTCATCTGTATGACTTTTAAAATTCCACATATAAGTGGTATCATATGATATCTGTCTTTCTCTGCTTACTTCACTTCAAACTAAGCCCACTTTGAATAAAGACTGCGGTCTTTAGGGAAGGAATGTTGACATGTTTGCAGTAACCCTCCCTTTGTGGTCCCCTCCGCCTCCCCTTCCCAGCTCACAGGCAGCCTGGCTGCCCTCCTCAGCCCACCTGAGCAGATGCCCTCATTACCTCTCCTTCCTCTTGTGAGCCCAGAGCATCTTTTCTAATCCTCTGCTTATCAGTTCTCCTCGAAGTTTGCTCTCAAAGGCTTGCCACCAGCCCTGATGTTTCCTGAGGGCAAGAAGGGAGCGTTCTTATAGTTTCAAAAAGAACAGAATCTTCAAGCGATGCAAAATCTTAAAAAGCACTATGGGGACTCCTTCCCTCAGCGTGACCTTTGGCTGACATGAGAAACCCTGAGAGTTTTCACGTTTGTTCTCTCACTCACTCTGTGAACACCGATCAAGGATCTTTTCTGGCCGAGTCAAGACACGGTCTCTGCCGCAAGGGGTCCCCAATCCACGGGTCACAGGTCCCAGGTGACATCGGTCAGATAAAGGAAGGCTGCCGAGATGCGGGACACTTGAGCTGGATCTTGGTAGCCCAGCAGGGAACGCATGGTACATTCGAGAAGGAATGGGCTCTCTGCCTTGGCCTGTGTGCAGTCCACCTCCCCCACTGGAGCTGACACCCCATGCAGCAGGACTGCCCCTTACTCTCCCACGTGCACCAGTGCCTAAGACAGTCGACATATAGGCTCTCAGTGAGTGTTCATGAATATATGAATAAGAAGGTCGAGAAGGCACAGTGGAAGCTTGGAAGGTGGGTGAGGCAGGGAGTCCTCATGCCACGTGAAGGAGTGTGATTCTCGACCGAAGAAGGGACAGTGTATAAGGAATAGAGGGTGGGGAGGTGTTCGCAGGCTTGGGCTCAAGTTAAGTCAGTGAAGGTCAGTGTAGCAGAGAGTCCTGTCTATGCCTGCCTCTGGCCAAGTTCATACTCTGCCTCAGCTGGTTCACACTGCCCAGCTGGTGGGGTGAAGGACCCTTGCCCACGCCGGGCCAGGCTCTCTGTCCCAGGAGTCTAGCTCTTGGGCAGAGAAGGCTGGTCCTCTGAAGGGAGCACCCAGAGAGGATGGTCTCCGTGCTCTCCTTGTCCTGCCCATACAGGGACCCGGCGTACAGCTCTTCCTGGATTCTGACAGGTCCCTCACACACCCTTTCTTGCTTAGATTCATCAGTCAGTTTCTGCTGCTTGAAACCCAAGACTCTGAACTGACGGTGTGCCCAGGTACCAGTCGCTTGGGACACAGGAGTAGTGACTGCCCTGCCCTCAGAGGCTATGGTGAGTGGCTTTTGACTCCAGACGTCATCCAGTCTACTTGGCCATGAGGTCGGGCTACACAAGGGCATGCCCATGCTCCACACTCCTGGCGCCAAGCCACCTGGGCGCTCCTGCTTTGTCCCACATCCACCTGCCCATGCCGGCTTACCAGCCTCCCAAACTAAACTGGCCGAAGGGGAGCCCGTAAATAAGGTCCTCGTGGGCAGCACTCAGGCAGAGGTGACATCGCTGTGACCCTGCACATTCCTGCTCCAGCGTCACCACCGACATCTGCCACCTTCATGCTCTTGCCTGACTGGGCACTGAGAGAAACCAGGCTGAGACATGCAACTCTCTGACCGCACCCAGCTCTCTGACCACGCCCACACCAGCCCTGACCCCACCCACACCCCAGCTCCTGTGACCACACTCACATCCAGCCCTCGTGGTGGGCCCCACCAACTCTAGGAAGGCTCGTCCCAGCCCCTGTGAACTCCCACCCCTGCTCAACAGCTGTTGTTCCCAGGCTCCTATCCTTCCTTTCACCCTAACCCTACTCAGCCCTCAGCTGAGTCAGGGACCCCCTTTACGCGTCAGGAAAAATAATGTACATACACACCTTTCCACACAATCATGCCATTTTGGAAGACTCATGGGCTCCGAGACACCCGTCCCCAGCCTCCTGTGGGTCCTGGTTGAGGACCTCGGCTTCACTGCCTGGCCTTCAACACCTTCAGGTCTGCTCGCGGCTTTCCTTGTAGCCTCACCCCCAGCAAATTCTGCTCTCAGGTGGCACCACTGGCTGCCCCAAACCCACCTTATCCACAGCCACACTTCATGTCTTGACTTATAAAGACCCTTAACTGATCAAATGCACACCTGAACTTGACCCTAAAAAAGTAGCTCTGCAGCATTACCCATAATTGAGGAGAAATGGACACAAACTAAATGTCCAGTAAGAGGATAACAGTTACATACCCTATGCTACACACCTCAGTGGAACAACAGGCAGCTGTTAAAAATAGTATCTATGGAGATGTTTCAATCACTGGGAAGAGTATGAATTTTAATTTGTTAATAAAAACAGCAGAAATAGCGTCAAAATAGTGTGATGATTAGAAAGCCGTCTGCACGTGGACAAGAGTCAAAAGGTAATAAGCAAACTTGCCTCTGATATAAGGTTCTGAAAAGCACGACACAAGGTTGTATATACTGGGATTCCTATACACACACACACACACACACACACACACACACACACACACACACTCATAAAACCCAGCAGAGGAAACATGTTCTGGAGGAAGAATGGTAGCAAAACGCTAACAGCCATTTTCTCCAGCTGATAGAACCATGGATATATTTTTCTTCTTTTTCTTTATGTATTTATTTATTTCCTTTATTATTTATTCCTTGGGCTGTAAATATGCATATATGGCATATTTACAGCCCAAGGCAACTTATTCTCTTAAGATCCTACTGGGGAAATGAATTGGTGATGAAAAGAGAAGCTGTGGACAAAATACTTGGGTCTGCCGTGACTTACACAGAGGATGCATAGCGACTCTCCGGGATGCTGTCTGTTTCTTGAGCAAAGAAATTCCCCTGGGAAGGCGGGTGTGCTTGTGCCCCGTGGTCCCGCTCCCCTCTCCCATCCGTTCTCTCTACAGGGACCTCGTTTTCCCACCCTGTACTCACCCCCTCCTGCCCAGGTCAGCCTGCACCCCGCCGCCGTCACTCTCCGCCGTGTGGTCCTGATGCCTCTGGCCCACGGGATCCAGCACGGAGAGCAGCTCGGGCTGCAAGGCTGCAGGCGCAGCCACGCTCAGGAGCCAACGCAGCGTGCTCCCCGGCAGCATCGCCAGCTTCGACAGGTAGGACGCCAGTCTCAGCTCCTAGAGGAGTGAACGCAGGGACTCAGAGCCTCACGGCTCTAACCTTGACGAGCAGCAAGTTTTAACGGATCACAGTCTCAGGACTTTTTGTCCCAGGGAGATAAATATTTTAGTACCTCAGTCTTGAAACCGTGTTCCCAAAGTCACAGAGCTGTCAAGAAAAATCTATTTGGCCAGCAGCCTTGGCTTGCCATGACATTCCCCAAGCCTTCATCCATCCCTTCCAACGACTCTCCACTCACTCTTCACAGCTGCAGCCTCGGCCCATGAGTCATTTCTCCTTCTACTCATGTTCGATGAGGCGATAGGGCTCAGAGGGAACAGCACAGACTGGAAACGACTGAAATGTGCCTAAATCAGTGGACGGTTAAAGAAACTGTGCTATGGCCGTGCCACGGAATACCAGTCTGCAGGGAAAGGAAAGAACTGGATGGATCCCTAGGGCGTTTCGCTGCGTAAAAAGAGCCAGGCCCCTGTAAAGCAATTATACCCCAATAAAGATGTTAAAAAAAAAAAAAAAAAAAAAAAAGAGCCAGGCCCCGCTGTACTTCCACGTGAATAACATTCCAGAGGTGACGAAGTTTAGAGATGGGGAACAGAGCTTAGCGGCCGGGGTTGGGGGTGTGGAGGGGAAGTGGATATAACTATGAAAGCATAGCACAAACAAGTCTTCGTGGTGACCAAACAGTTCGACATCTTAAATGTGGTGTCATGCTAAACTACATGTGGTAAAATGACACAGAACTACACATGCATTGTATATGCATGTCAACTTTCTGCTTTTGATATTGTCCTAGGGTCCTGTAAGATGCAACCATGGGGGGGAACCGTGAAACAGGGGTCAGGGCACTGGAACTCTCCATACTAGCTTTGCAACGTCTTGTGAACCTAAAAGTATTTCAGAAAAGGTTTGAAAAGGAGAAAGAGAGAGTACAGGCAGGCTCTGCACTCCCCCAAACCTGTGTTGGCTCCCAGCCCCACTGCACAGAACTGTGTGTCCTTGGGAAGTGTCTTTATTTCTCTTCGGGCCCCAGCTCCCTCATACTGTAAAATGAGTTAACAGTAATACCTATGTCAAAAGGCTTTGTGAGGACAAAATGAGCTGTGATGTGTAAAACTGGTCTGTGTTAAGAAGGCAAACTCCCTTTCCTAGCAACAGCGTGGGCATGCCTGGCCACCTGGCCAACCAGAGACCTTCCCTGGAATTTTACACAGCAAACCCAGGAGAAAAAAAGCACTTTATACAGCAAAACCAGGAGAGCTGGATGCTGAAAGGCCATCAGCTCAGGGCTGCCAGCTTTCATGTCCCTTCCTGTGTGGAATAAGCTTATTAGTGGACACAAAGAAACAGGGGAGAGAGACAGAGAAGGAGAGAGAACCACAAAGAGTCCTTTGCCAATTGAGGCCCCAGAGCTCAGCTCTGCTCTTGGAGGGGACAGTCAGGGTATTAATACATTTCGTTTACACTCAAACTAGTTTGAAATGAATTTCTGTTACCTTCACCTAAAAAGAATTCTGACTTTACAAGACATCTAAGTGCCGTGCTTGACAAATCAAGGTCATTCAGTGAGTGTTGGTCGTTGCTGTTGTTACAGTATTTGTGTGAGCTTCCTATTGCAGCTGTAACAGATCACCCCAAACTTGGGCTTAAAACAACACACATTTATTCTCTTACGGTTCTGGAGGCCAGAAGTCTGAAATCAGTGTCACTGGGCTAAAGTCAAGGTCACACAGGCTGGCTCCTTCTGGAGGCTCCCGGGAGAATCCCTTCCCTGGCCTTCCCTAGTGTCAGCTGCTGCCTGCATTCTTTGGCGTATGGCCCCTTCCTCCACCTTCAAAGTTCATCCTCCAATCCCTGCTTCTGTCATTCTCACATGGCCTTCTCTTCAAGCTTGTAAGGACACTTGTGATTACATTTAGGGCCCACTGGGATAATCGAGGATAACACCCCCATCTTAAAATCCTTAATCACATCTGCAAAATCCCCTTTGCCATAGAAGGTCATATTCACAGGTTCTGGGAATTAGGACTTAGACATGTTTGGTGGGCCATTGTGCCAGATTATTAGTACACTTATTCATTCAACCAACACCACGATGGAGTCCTACTGGGCGCCAGACCCTGTTCCAGGCACTGGAGGCAGAGCAGTAAGTAGCACAGACAAAGTCTCTGCCTTCATGAGGCTCACAGTCAGTCAAAGAGACAGATGGTAAGCCTACAAAGAAACACCGTATCAGGCAGTGTAGGTGCCAGGATGCAAAACAAGGCAGGATAAAGAGACAGAGGGTGAGGGGCGGGGGTGGCTGATATATGAGACAGGTAGTCAGGGAAGGCTTCTCCGAGGAGGTGACGTCTGAGCAGGGACCTGAATGAAGTGAGGAAGTGAACCATGGGCACATGGAAGGGAAGAGCTTTCCAGGCAGAGGGAAGGCAAGGGCAAAGACCCTGAGGTGGGGATATCCTTGGCACGTTTCATGGAGAGCGAAGGAGGCCAGTGTGGCTGGCATGGACCGTGTGAGAAGGAGAGTGACAACAGTTAAGTTGGGACAAGTGGCGGGGGATCAGCTCATACGGACCTTTTCATCGTAGGGAGAATTTTGACTTGTCTTCATGGTGAGCTGGGGAGTCATTGCAGGAATTTAAGCAGTGGAAATGGCATGAGCTGATTCTCATTTTTTAAAGATGACTTTGGATGACACAGGGGCCATGAACCATCTGCAACAAGTGAGGTAGCAGAGGGGCGGCATCTCAGGCAAGAGATGGTAGCTGTGTGAGCCAGAGTGGTGGAGGGGAGGTGGTGAGAAGTGGTGGGACGCGGGAGACTCTTTGATGGTAGAGCGAACAAGGTTCGTTGAAAGACAAGAATAAAGGATGACTCCACCATCTTTCACTTGGGCTGCTGGGTAACTGGTGTTATCCAGTGTGGAGCAAGCCTGGGACAGGGGACTGTCAGTCACTCGGAGTTCTGTTTGGACAGGTTAAGTCACTAATGGCGATGTCAAGTCTCAAGTTCAGGGCAGGGGTCTGGAGCTAAGATTAGATGGTAATCAGTGTGGTGATGACATCAGCAAGGGAGTGAATGTAGATGAGAGGGAATGAGGTCCAACGACCGAGTCCTCAGGCTCCCAACGTCCAAAGGCCACGATGCATCCAACACAGGGGCTTGACCACAGGTAGCCAGAGGGCTGGGAGAGAACCAGGTGTCCAGGGTTTGGAAGCCAAGGAGGGAACATATTCAAGAAAAGGGCAGTGGATCAAGTGCCACAGAGAGGTCAAGAAGGACAAAGACATGGACTTGACCACTGGATTTGGAAACATGGGGCTGCTTACTACTCTGACCAATGCTTTCAGTGCAGTGATGGGGAAAAGTGTTATTATAAATACCAAGCTCTTTCCTTGCGACCCGTGTGCTTCCTTCTGCCTGTAGTACTCTCTTCCCCAACGTGCTCTCTGTCTGGCTCTCCTCAACTCATTCTTTTGGTTTCTACACCCGTGTGGGGCTCCTGGAAGCCTTTCCTGACCCCACATTCTGGGACAGATGCCTCTCCTCTGCTTTTCTCTGGTGTTAATCAACTCTCTTCTGTCCAATTCTTGTATAAAATTCAGTTGTCCAATTTCTCATGTGTCTCTGCAGGGAGGTTTTAGGATGGGGTCAGCATCATATGCGTCTCTACCTCCAGCATTTAACCCGGTTCCCAGCACAGAGAAAAACATCAACAGACGTGGGTCGAATAAATGAAGGATAAACTCCATCAACACCCTGTAGACTCACTTCTTCCTGAGGCAGAGGAGTAACCGTTCATCACCGGGATCCCCACTGGTGAATATGGGGACCCACCGGCCCACTGCCATGGCTCTCCCAGCTCTGAAGCTTTCTGATCAATAAAATAATCCTTAACAAAGGTCAATTAACTGGGTCGAGTCTTCCTGAAGGTGGTGACACAAAAAGCATCTGTGTGGGTCACTTCTAGAGACTGAAATGAATCACAAAGCAATGTGGGGACCAGCTGTTCATGCAGAAGACGGCGGCAGAAAGACCAGGCTTAACAGCAGGCCCTGCCTGTCCCTCTCTCCTGTTCTGCTTCACCGCCACTGGACCTGGCACGGATTTCCATTGTTTGGGTGTATCTTGGCATATTTCATCCTTGCCTTGATCTTTAAGAAATACTGCTAATTTAAAGGAATCAAACAATGTAGAAAAGCATAAAAATGTTAAAGTAATTATTCCAAATGCCACTATCCAGAAATAGTTATCAGTACCATTAGGCAAACCACGTTCCAGGAATATTTTTAGGCATATACATAAGTAGATGAATGGAGGGATGGATGGATGGGTGGGTATACAGATGGACAGATGGGTGAATGGATAGATGGATGATGGATAGTGGGTGGTTGGATGGATGGGTGGCTCGGTGGCTAGATGGACGAGTGGCCAAATGGACAGATGGATAGATGGATGGATGGATGGTGGGTGGGGGGATGGATAGATGGACAGACAGATGGACTGATGGATAGATGGGTGGATGGATGGACGGGTAGACAAATGGACAAGTGAATGGATGGATGGATAGACAGATGGAGTGACGGCCAGATGCATGGATGGACATGACTATAAAAATGAGATCATAATCCACATAAAATACTATTTGGTTCATGTATTTATTTTGTTAATTGCCTGCTTTCCCCACCAGAATATCAGCTCCTGAGAGCATGGGCTTTATCTGTTTTTTTTTTTTTTTTGCAGTACGCGGGCCTCTCACTGCTGTGGCCTCTCCTGTTGCGGAGCACAGGCTCCGGACGTGCAGGCTCAGCGGCCATGGCTCATGGGCCCAGCCGCTCCGCGGCATGTGGGATCTTTGCGGACCGAGGCACGAACCCATGTCCCCTGCATCGGCAGGCGGACTCTCAACCACTGTGCCACCAGGGAAGCCCTATCTGTTTTGTTTGCTGCTAAAATCCCAGTGCCTAGGATAGCACTTGCCACTTACTAGGAGCACAGTCAATATTATTCAAGGACAAAGCCCGTTTAGAAGATCTTAAGCTGAATCTAAGTCATCCTTTATGTGGTTAGAAAAGAATGCCACTCTGTTGTCTACAGTGGTTGCAGTCATGCTGGAGCCCCAGGGGAGAAAGGAGGCGAGTTCAGTGAGGACCACAGATGGGGTCCCAGCCTCTCCCCACAGCACAGGGAAACTTCCTGCCTTGTGAGGTTAGTACCATTCATTTTTAAATGAGCACCCCCTTCCTGTTTTATTCATGAAGCAATTAAGAAATACTTTGCTTTAAAGGGAATTGTGCAGTAGCATGAAATGGAATGAGTAGAGCCTTTAAAGGGATAAAAACCCTGATTTTAAACCAGCCCCCACTGACTGGCTATGGGACCCCGGCTAAGTCACGTCACCTCTCTGACCCTCAGTTTCTTCATCTGTCAGGTGATGATCCTCTCCATGCCTCTCCTCAATGCTGGGCTGATATCAGCTGCTGTTTGTATCATCACCATCACAGAAGGGCTGATGGATTTGCAGCAGTGCCCTGGGGAGGCTCTTCCCACTGCCAGGGTCCCCAGAGCAATGGTGAGCATGAACTGGGATGATGTGTGATGTGTCTAGCACAGAGCAGGCATTCGAGAGTATTATTTTGATATTGTCATAAACATGCAAAAAAGGAGGAGTTGGCAAAGTTGCATAAACATGAAAACATGGGTGCTCTTATGGAAACTATCCTTCATGCAAATTTGGGAATTCAAACTATGCTGTCCCTAAGGCAGTGTAACCATGAGGAAAGAAAACAGAAGAGAGAGAGAGAAACAGAGACAGAGAGATCACAAGAGAAAGACAAGAAAAAGGAGGAGAAGGAGGAAGAGGAGGAGGGGAGGAGGAGTAGAGTAGGAGGAAGAACAGGGAGACAGGGAGGGAGACCTGGGCCTCCTTCGTTATCATCTTGCCTGGTACAGAGAAGAAACAGGTGAAATACAGGAGGCCACTAAACAGGGAGTGATGGTTAACTTTACAGGTCATCTTGTCTGGGCCACAGTGTCAAGATATTTGGACAAACATCATTCTGGATATTTCTTTGAAGGAGCTTTTGGATGAGATTAACATTTAAGTCAGTGGACTTAAAGCAGATTGCTTTGATGTGGGTGGGCCCCATCTAAGCAGGTGAAGGCCCAAACAGAAAAAAGACTGACCTCTGAGCCACAGTGAATTCTGCCAGTAGTGGGACTTTGGACTTGAACTGTTAACATCAGCTCTTCCCTGGGTCTCTAGCCTGGTGGTCTATCCTGCCAGCCTACTTGGACTTGCCAGTCTCCATAATCACATGAGCTAATTCCATAAAGTAAGTCTCTCTCTCCTTCTCTCCCCCCCCCCAAGTCTTTGTGGTTCTGTTTCTCTGAAAAATCCTCACTAATACACAGGGCCTGGAAAAGAAACAAATCAGTTGAGTAGACTTTGCTGAGGGGACTCTACAAGGCACAGGGTTGGGGGCAGAGAAAAACCACGCCCTGACTATAGGGCCAATTCTTTAGCAGAGTTCACAGTTTAAAAGAGCCAACAAATCAGAAATGAATCTAGATGAAATTCCACATGTGACACTTTGGCCGTCTGTCAATTCTCTTAGTTACAAAGAAGAAAGGGGGTGGGCGGGCAATCAGAGTGAGTGTGGAGATGGCTCAGTTCTCCCAGAGACCCAGGCCAGGGGCATCATGTGCTCTGCAGGGAAACTGAGCAGAAAGAGCACACCGTGTAGTCACCTACCCCAGGCTGAATCCTGAGCTCCAAGGAGCGGCAGTGAGCCCTGGAGCCCTCACGCCACAAAATCTGGGCATGGTTCCTCTATTTGAAAAATGGATATATTAAATGTATATATTAAACTTACTTAAGACTGAGAAGAAGAAGGTTTGGGTGCCTGTCTAATTACAGAAACTGACCAGGGCAATGATTACTATTGTCATTGCTGCTGCCGTGACCCCCGATCAAATGTCCTCTATGTGCTGGCCCTGGGCCAGGGGTTTTCACAGATCTGCTTGGCAGCTCCCAAGGTTCGAGTTATCATCCCCATCTTGAGGGTGAGGAATCGTGGACACTGAGAAAAGGGTGAAGTGACGACCTGGCAAGGGATGGACCCAGGACATGGCAAACTTGTTCTCACCTGGCTGTACAGGGTCACAAAGGTGTCCGTCTCCATATTCTCCAGCAAATCTTCAAGCATGACACTGTTCTCTTGCTCTTCTCTCAAACTAGAGTGAAAACAAAATCTATATGAGTCTAGTTTTGTTATAAAGCTAGTTATTTAAATCCTAGTTATTTAAACAACAAGGGATCACAAATCTAATCAACATGATTTAAAAAAAAAAAAATCCATCCAAAGAAGTGGCCAGAAGAAGCTTGCTGGTTTTTAGCTAGATTACCTTGCAAATAATGTACCAGGGAGGGCTCACCAGGAGGGAGAGCTCCTCGAAGCAAGAAGTTTTGTGGGAGCCATATGGAGACTTTTCTGTGGCTTTGCAGGGTAATCTGTGATCTGCATGGCTATTAGTGTAACTGATGCCATCTTGGGCCCTTACAGTCTCTCCTGTCCTTCTGCTGACCCACCTAGGACTGTGCAGTGAATCACTTCTCTGTCATCAGGGCTTTGTAGTTAATAGATATTGTTTAATAACCATTAGGACCAGGTAGCCTCTATGCTTTGTTCGTCCCCAGACAAGGATGAAAACCTTCCCTGAAGTATTCCTGGCACCCACGAGACTAGGTACCCGTTCATAAATCTTCACTTAGGAATGCACGTCCTAGTTCCAAGCTATCCCCATATCTTAGGTTAACTATCAAATTGTCCCAATGGCCCCTTGGTGGTGCGGAATGCAGCTGTGAAGGCTTCTGGATTATTGTCTGCTTGACCCCACCTTGTGAGGATGTTACCCTAGATAAACAGATCCATTGGTTATGTGGAGCTGCCTGCCTTGTTTTTCGGTCTCCAGATGCCTGCTCAGTTCGGTGGGCACTTTTCGTTCCCTCTGACCTCCAACCGTGATCCTAAGTTGAAAACTCTCAGTATTAGTTGTCATGCTTGTGCTCAAGAACACCAAGATCTGGAGTCTTCAATTACCATGTGACCTTGTGTTGAAGCGGGCCCAGAACCATCTCCCAAGGATGGACCTGACTCTGACCACAGAGGCTGGGTGGCACCTTATCACACAAGGTCTCTATCAGGCGTCTTGACTTCCCCACAAGGAGGTCCTCCCAGCCTATCCCTCAGCCAATCAAAGTTGGCATTTTGGGTTATCCATCCTGCATTCCTGCTGGTTAATACAATCCAAACCCAATCTGCAGGTACACTTCATACCAAAAGCTCGATCATCAGCATTTTCCACCATGAAGCATGGAATACGTTACTAAAATCCTAAATCAAGTCTAAATAAAGTCAACATCTCTGAGCATTTTCCTCTGATCAAACAGATTCAGTCTTTTATGCAATTATTTCAATGGAAAACAGAACTGCACTTTGATGTTGTGTTCACACAGAAAAGCGTAATCAAATACATTAAAATAACCTGTAATCTCACCACACAGAAATCACATCTATTACAATTTGGCCTATTTGCTTCAGTTAATTTGTGTGTATGTTTTCAAAAATGAAATCATGCTGTATATATAGTTTTTACCCTGTCCTTCACATGTCAACATTATATTCACAATGGAAAATTATGAAGCTGTTAAAAATTATGTTTTCCAGAAGATATATGTACCTCTATGTTCACTGCAACACTATTTACAATAGCTAAGATATGGAAGCAACCTAAGTGTCCATCCATAGATGAATGGACAGAGAAGATGTGGTATATATACACAGTGGAATATTATTCAGCTGTAAAAAACGGATGAAATCTTGCGTTTGGAGCAACATGGATAGACCTGGAGGGTATTATGCTAGGTGAAATAAGTCAGACAGAGACAAACAAATACCGTATGGTTTCACTTATATATATGGAATGTAAAAAACAAAACAAATGAACAAACAAGACAGAAACAGACTCATGGATACAGAGAACAAACTGGTGGTTGCTGGGTTGGGTTGAGGGGAAGAGGGTGGGAGGAAAGTCAAAATAGGTGAAGGGGATTAAGAGATACAAACTTCCAGCTATAAAATAAATAAGTTATGGGGATGTAATATACACATAGGGGATATAGTCAGTAATACTGTAACAACTTTGTATGGTGATGGATGGTAACTGGTTTTACTGCAGTGATCATTTCATAATGTATAAAAATATTGAATCACTATGTTGTACACCTGAAACTAATATAATCTTGTATGTTAATTGTAACTCAAAAATAAAATAAAATACCTAGACTCTGTAAGGGAAAAAGTATTTTTTTCAACAGTTCTTAATGCCATGGGCAAAGGCTAATTGTCTAATTAATTGAAAAAGAATGCAAAAAACAACAACAAAAAAGAAGATCAGGGGGTTCTGTCTGTTTTATAATTTTACAAAAGCAGGATATAAATATTATGTTTATGGTGAGGCCTGAGTAAGGCCTGTATTCACTGCATCGTGCAAATGTCAATTCCTGGTCTGGATAATGTGTTGTTATCCTGTGAGATGTTGCCATTGGGGGAAGCTGGGTGATGGGCCATGGAACCTCTGCACTATTTTTTTCAACTTCTTGTGAGTCTATAATTATTTCAAAATAAAAAGCTGAAAAATATTACCTTCAGTAAAACCTCAATATTAAATATTCAACAGAAATTAAATATTAAAAGACTCAAAAAATGAAGTATAAAAAGATGTCAGGGAAGAAGCCTGTTACAAAGTTAACAGCTCGTGCCTGAGTGCTGGGAGGACCTCTCAGACGGCAGCACGACAGCCCAGGTGGGCCTTATCCCGCTGAGTCTGAGAGGCCAGGTGCCCCCCTGGCCTGCGGGGACTGAGCCTACACACTGCCCTTGGGCCCTTGGCTCACCTCTGCTGGTGATGCTCCAGTAACTTCTGACCCTTGCTCAGGGCCCGTCGCAGGACAGCCGAAACCTGCCTTTCAGAATCTGTCTCCTCCTCCGGCTCGTGCAGAAGCCCAGGCCCCTCACCTGCCCACTGCTGCCGACTCTCCAGGGCCCGCTGCAGCTGGGCCGCCTCTTGGTGCGCCAGCTGGTCCTCCAGCTTCCTCTCCAGTTCCTGGAGCTCCTGCACACAGAGGGGCAGGTGATGAGCCCAAGGCAGGTGGACCGCAGGATAAAATCTGCCCCGCTTGGCACGGCGCTGCAAGCCTAGCACCACCTCCTTTTGCTGCCTCCCGGATCTGGCCGTGCCAAACAGCATGAAGAGACTGCATCTGGGTCTCTCACCCCTCCGTGCCTTTGCACACACTGTACACCCACCTGCAGGGCCTTTCCCCGTTGGCCTGGCCAACTCTGAGTCTTCTTTCAAGGACTGGCTTTAGAAGAACCTCCTCAGGAAAGAGCTCTGTTCTGTGTTGGTCTCAGCCTGTGGACTGTGACAGTACTAGCTGGAGATGCCTGGGGGTCCACACTCCCTGGGGCAGCGCCCACAGGCATTTTCCTGATGGGCTGATGTCAAGGTTGAACTGGCCCTTGTGGTTCTTATGATTGCAAGACTCAACCTCAGCAACAACCATCAGGGACCTTGAAAAAACAAGGTTTATTCCTCACAGGCCCTGGAGGGTACACGGCACACCCAGGCCACACAGCAGGGTCGCAAAGAGAGAGACAGCATGGCCCTTGGATGGTCAAGGGTGGGGTGCCTAGTGTTTCACTGGTTCACTCTTTGTTGGTGAACTTAAATCATAAGAGCAGGAATTGAGGCGCAGGGAGGGCAAAGCAGGGTCACTCAAGAGGTCAGGTATGTAGGTCAACCAGAGCTTTCAAAAAAAGGGAAATTCACGGGTGGGGCAGCCTGACTGTTATCTAGTTGTTTAGTTGGCAACCTGTTTATTTTCAGACGATGTCTTTGAAACGGATGCCTCGACAATCAAAAGCTGAATGTCAGGCACTTATATTACAATCAAAAAAGCTAATTGTCAGGCACTTACTAACGGCTCCCTAAGTCCCCTGGGAGATGCAGACTCCCCCTCCTCAACTGTCCACTCACCATCCTTCGTATTTTCCCATCACAGACTGAATGAATATTTGTGGTCCCTCAAAATCCACATGCTGGATCCCTAATCCCCAGCGGGATGGGGCTTGGAGGTGTGGCCTTTGGGGGTAATTAGGTTTAGATAAAGTTACAAGGATGGGGCCCCCAAGATGGGATTAGTCCCCTTATAGAACGAGGAAGAGACCAGAGCTCCCTCTCTCTGCCATGTGAGGACACAGTGAGAAGGCAGCCGTCTGCAAGCCAGGAAGGATTGTTCGCAACAGAAACAGAATCAGCCAGCACTTTGATCTTAGACTTCCCAGTCTCCAAAACTGTGAGAAAATAAATGTTTGTTATCTAAGCCCTGTAGTCTATGGTATTTGGATTCAGCAGCACGAGCAGATTAGGACAATGCTCCACTTTCTGCTAGAGTGTGAGCTCCTGGGGGGCAGGGCTGCATTTCCATCCCCCAACCTGCAGCACATAGCAGCTCCCTGGCAGCTCCCACCTGTCTCTAAAACACATGGGTTGGGCTTCCCTGGTGGCGCAGTGGTTGGGAGTCCGCCTGCCGATGCGGGGGACGCGGGTTCGTGCCTCGGTCCGGGTGGGCCATGGCCGCTGCGCCTGCGCGTCCAGAGCCTGTGCTCCGCAACGGGAGAGGCCACAGCAGTGAGAGGCCCGCGTACCGCAAAAAAAAAAAAAAGTTAAAACACATGGGTTATCAGCACGTAACCTACGTGGCGAAAGCTGTGCTGGACCAGCAACCATGGATAACACCTAACACTGACAGTACACAGGTCAAGCCTGACCCACTCTAAGTGCTCTGTGTTTATTCATCTCATTGAATCCTTATAACAACTGTAAGGAATATATACTTATTTTCCCTGTTACAAATGATGCAACTGAGGCAGGGAGACAAAGTAATTTTCCAGGCCATGCAATTCTTAAGTGGCAGAACCAGAATACGGGGCCAGGCCAGCCGGCTCCAAGGTTTGTGTCCTTAACCCCCAGGCTATACTGTCTCTCACTGGCCAGACAGAAGAAATCTGCATTCTGAGGCCACCAGAGTCAGAGAATCTGGGTACAAGAGACTGTCCACAGCCTGCTTAGATGGGTAAGAGAGGGCGGGCAGGAAGGTCCCAAGCCTTGTAAAATGCACCGAACCTATTATTCACCAGCTGGCCAGTGTTCTATGTGGGGTGGAGTGAGGATGGGGCTCAATCGTAAGAGGCCTTGGTTAGGTGTCATCAGGAGATGGTGGCCCTTGGTCCTCCTAAATTTTGTGCAAAACCGTCTGCCTGTCTGCAGAGGGGCCAAAGCTTGCATCAAGCGCTCAGAAGGGTCTCAAAGTCCCCCAGAGGCTCAGAAACCAAGGCAGAAGAGAAAATGGCCAGAGAGGTAAACTGAAGTCGTAGTGTGGAGAGTGCCTGGGTTGTGCCGTCAGGGCCGTGGAAGCTTTGGAATGCTCTGAGCGTGGGCTACCATCACACTGAGATTTCCAGTTATGACCATCCTTCTCGTTGCTGCGTCCCAAATTGGAAACATAACCAAACACAGCATTTCCAACAGCACTAATGAGTTTCCCTCAGCGTGTTCTGTCAGCATGCCCGGAGCCTGGTCACGGACCAGGCTTCCACTGAGGCAGCCCCCAGCCCACAGTGTGGGGAAGGAAAGGACAGACCCACGCCTGCCAGTGTCCCCAAAACAGGCAGAGCACAGAGAGCTGGCGAGTCACACTTTGGTTTTCCGAGACCGGGTTAGCCCTGGTTAGGAACAGGAAACAAGGTGGGAACCTGGTATCCTGCAGGTTCTAAGATGCTGATGGGAGGTTCTCCCAGAGGTCAGTTCTCCTCCAAACCCCTGCCACTTAGCACAACTGGAATCCAAGATTCGGTTCTAGAACTGTCTTCCTTAATGCCTGCTCTCTTCACTAGAGTTTAGATGCTCAGGTAGGGGCTCTGGGACTGTCTTGTTCATCCTTCTCCCCAGCAGGAAGCAGGCACCTGGCTTGTGGAAGGAGTCACAGTAACCAGCAACATCTTACTAATAGTAATAATAACAGCAATTAGCACATACCGAATGCCCACCTTGCGCTAGATTTGATTCACGCTATCTTTACATGAATTAATTTATTTAATCTTCACAAAACAGCACAAGGTAGTCCCATTTTATCGATAAGGTAGCTCAGGCGCAGACAGCGTAAGGAAATCTCCTGAAGTCCCAAGAACCCAAGAGAGGAGTGATTTTAATTTCTCTGACTCTGGGCCCCATCTCTCGCTTCTATTGTCTCTGGAAAGCATTATGTAGGCATCTTTTGAATGAATGGATGGTTGGACAGATGGACAAATGATGATGACGATGATGATGAAGACAGACAGACAGGCAGATAGAGAGACAGTTCCAGGCCTTTTATTGGGCACAAGGGATGCTGGGGTGAATGAGACATGGCCCCTAGACTCTGGAAACTCACGGTTTAGCGTGGGAGACAGTTGTTCAAACACAGTAACAGTGACAGGTAACAGCCCGTCTCTGGGAATCGCGATGGAGAGTTATTTGAGTACAGAGCTGGGAAAAACCAACTCTGTCCAAGGGAATCACGGATGGCTTCACAGAGGAGGCAACATTTGGCTTGTCTAAGAATATGGAGAGGAGTTTGTACGTGGGCAGCAGAAGCATTCTAGGCAGAGGTCCTTCCAAGGAATGGAGGCCTGAATGTGTCTCAAGTGTTCAGGAAGCTGCAGGAAGGTCCAGGGGCTAAAACTCAGAGTCCGAGGGAGGGAGGGGTAGAGGATAAATATTAAAATATGGAGCTGGGAATGGGGCTGTCACTGATCATTTTTATTTTTCAGAAAGGCTCCTCTGGCTGCAGTGTGGAGGAGACTGCAGAGGGAAGGAGGAAGGCGGGTGGAAATCAATGTCAGGACAGGAGCCAGGCTTTGCAGGCAGGAGGTGTGGGCTCTGCTTTCCAGCTGTGGGACCCTGGTGAAATGCGTTAACTGTCCTAAGCCTCAACTCCATCTGTAGAATGGGAATAAAATCATCCTGGGGTTGACAGAAAGTTTACACACTTAACACGATGCCTTGGGCTTAACGAGAGCTCAATGAGTGCAAGCTACTCTTGGTGCGATTTTTGGTTTTCAGATTTGTCTGAAGAGTGAAGCTGGGCGGCAAAGGTCAGAAGTGAGAAAATTCCAGCAGGATCGACAGACTGGGTGACTGGCAGCAAGTGGGCAGTAAGGCAGAGGGGAGAAGAGAAAGATGTCCAGTCCAGGCTTGGAAAAGTGGATATGCAGCCACTGAAATTGAAATGCAAATACAGTGGGTACAGTTAGTCTGGGGTCACATTATCTGTATGAGTAAGTCCATCCCATTTAAATTTGCCCATGATTCAGTTATGCCTTTGCCTATGTCCCAATTTCACAAAATGAGTCTAAATCTTTCATCAAGTGAGGGGAACTTGATATAGTTTTCTTAGGAGTCATTGCTTCCAAAGCATTTCATTTCATGCTTTTTTAAATTCTCCTGAATGTGAAACAGCTTAAAAGCCCGTTCCCAATGGGAAAGTGGTTTTCCCAGAATGATCAGATTGCAGAATGAAAGTCTAATACCAGGAGCAAAATGACAGGTTTGTCTTCCCTCCAAATGCAAATCTTCGCTGCAAAAAACCCCGGCATCGTATCCATCGCTGTACCAGGAATTTAATCATGCAGCATCCTCTGATTTATCATCAGTTGCTTCCAATTCAGGACACATTAACTCTTCTATTCTAAACACGCTTGAGAATAAGAAAGCTTTGATGTTACTCAAAAGGGCTTTAAGATAAAATTGAAAATGTAAGTGTTGTGCTGCCCAGTTACTAATGGGAATAAGGGTCGTTGCAAGTGGAAAGGGCCATGCAGTGTCTTAGGGCTTAACTGAGGTGCTTCTCAGAGCATTTATGATGAAGAGATGAACCGGGAACTGAAAGCCAGAGGTTCCTAGTGTCTTATTTTGTTCCTAATTTGTTTGATACATGACCTTGGACCTGCCCTTCCTCTGAAGGCCTCACCTGCTTCACCTATAATTCCTGGCAATGTCCACCTCCATGCCAATCACCCGGCAGCGATACTTACTGTGGGTTTTGGGTAAACATCCTGCAGGTATTTCCTCCTATTATTAATTTGCTAAGGAGTCTTAAGTTGAATGGGTGCTGAATTCAATAAAATACTTGTTCTGTATATACTGAAATGATCATAGGAGTCATTTCTTTAATCTGTTAATCTAATGAATTTTGTACATGAATGTTTTAATGTTAAACCAACCCTACATTCCTGAGAAAAACTCAGTTCGGTCATGCTGTATTAAATCCTTTTTACAGACGGCTGGATTAGGTCAATATTTTGTTTATGAATTGTACATCTATGCTCAAAGTAAGACAACTGTAATTGTTCTTTCTCGTACTATTCATGTCTGCTTTCGGTGTCAGGGTTATCTGAGCTTCATGAAATGAGGAATAGTCCCTATTTTTTTTAACATCAGAAATAATCCTTATATGAGATTGGAAAAACTTGCTACCTTAAGGTTTGGTGGAGCTCACCTGTAAAACTATCAAGGTAAGATATCTTTGCACGTGTGTCAGAAGATTTCAAAACTACTGAATCAATTTCTTTCGTGGTAATGGAACTATACAGATTTTTTTTCTAGTTGAACCAATCTTGGTGATCTATAATTTTTTAGAAAATTTTCTTTCTTTGCAATGTCTAAAGTCATCTACATAAAATTATTGTTCACAGAATTCTCTTATTTTTTAAAACTCTAGGGCATCTATTGTTATGTTGATTTTTATACTTCTGATATTACTTGTCCCTTATCTCTTTTTTAAATGGTCAGTCTTTCTGGATATTTGTATATTTATTAGACTTTTCTCAAAAAATTCAACATTTCACTTTATCGATTCTCTCTACTGTAGTTTTGTTTTTATTTATTCTCTCTTCCTTCCCTCTACTTTCTACAGGTTCATTTGTGGTTGTTATCCCCCTAACTTTTTGTTTTGTTTTGTTTTTTGGGTTTTTTTTTGCGGTACATGGGCCTCTCACTGTTCTGGCCTCTCCTGCCGCGGAGCACAGGCTCTGGACGCGCAGGCTCAGCGGCCATGGCTCACAGGCCCAGCCGCTCTGCGGCATGTGGGATCTTCCCGGACCAGGGCACGAACCCGTGTCCCCTGCATCGGCAGGCGGACTCTCAACGACTGCGCCACCAGGGAAGCCCCCCACTAACTTTTTATATGATTTCAATTGTGAGCCTTTCTTCTTTTTCAATATAAGTTAAGGGCATAAATTTCTCTCTAACAACTGCTTTTTTAGAGAGAAAAAAAAGCAGTTAGAAACGTCGTATCTACATTATTTTTCTGTTCTTTGAATTTTAAAATTTCCATTTCTTTGATTTGAAAATTTCCATTCTTTTGATTTGAAAATTTCCATTTCTTTGAAAATTTGATTTCTTTGATCCATGAATTATTAAGAAGTATGTTTAATACTTCCAAAGTATGGAAGTTTTAATCTCTTAAAAAAACGGATTTAAACTTAATTGTCCTTTTTCAAAAAGGTGGTCAACAGGGTAATGCGTGGTCAATTACTTTTTAACTGTCCTAATATGTGCTGAAGAAAAACGTATGTTCGTTAACCGTTAGCTGTGAGATTTTGCATGTGTGCATTAAATACAGGTTGTTAAATGTGTGATTCAGTCCATCTGTATCTTCACTGGTGTTTCATCTGATCAATGTTCAACCACAGAAGGAGCTGTGCTGAAAGTTCCCACCATGATGAGAGATCTCTCAATTTCTCCCTGTTTGGTCGATTTTTCTTTTTGTTGTTTTGGGTCTTTTACCACATACATGCAAGTTGAGAATCTCTCTGCTCTCTGGGTGAATGACACTTTTAAATCATTTTGGAATTATCTTTAACTTTTTAAATAATTTCATAAATCATTCTTTTATACTCTATACTGATAATTCAGACATCTACAGTCGTTGGGGATTTTAATCCGCTGGTGTTTTGTTTTTCTTATCCACAGGTCCTCTTGTCTTGCATCTTTATGTGTTCAGTTACTCTTTAAATTTTAATTGAGAACTCATAGAAATCCTGAGGTGCCCGGATTGAGAATATTTTCCTCTGGACAGGATCTGCCTTAGCTTTAGCCATGCACCAGGGCAGGCATCCCACCTGGACCTATTTAAATTTAATTTATCACCTTGGAGATTTCCCGACTGAATAGCTAAAGTATTTTTGGATTCCTTCGTCACATTAGAAGAAGCCTTTGGTGACAAATTCAGAGGAGACTCACACCCTGCCCCCCTCACCCCCTGCCACCAGCAGGGCTGAAGATGGACAGGTTACCCTGGTGGCTGCTTTGACCACAGGTGGCTTTCTCCTCCCGCCTCACTGGGCATTCTGTCTCCTCAGGACATCCCACAGCCCCATCTCCTAGTCCTTCAAATTAATCCCCTATCCCTGGGCGTTCTGGGTTTCACCCTTTGCCCCTAGATTTCAGCCTCTGGATTTGCTTCTATCTCCCTCTATGAGTTCAGCTTCTCCAGGCTATCCTTAGCCCTTGGGGATTTTCCTCATTCTCTTGCAAAGTCACAAAGCATTAAAAAGTATGTTTATTTTTATTTACCCAGCGTTTGGATGTTTTGTGCTGGGATATCAGCAAAGCTTCCCCTTCTTTCCTATCCCTACAAACAGGCGTCACAGTGCAGGGTGCACTATGTTTGCTGGAAAAATAGCTTGGACTCTTCAGGGTCTCATGTTATTTATGACTTCTGTAAAGAAATGACGGGAACCCCCATTAGCAAGATCAACTAGTCCATGAACATGACCCAGGGGTCTGAAGTGAGAAAGGGATACATTTCTGGCTCCTGTCACTCAGTAGCTCTGTGGACCTCGGAAAGAACTTGACCTGCCACCTGCCCGAATCTCATTTCTTTACTTGAGAACTGAGCACAGAAAAGGTACCGACTTCATGGCATGGCTCGATGATTAATTGGCATAATGCCTGACAAAGCGCGTAACTGCAAAGCGGCATAAAATCGCAACTTATTAATAATCATGCTTAAATGATCATCTTAAGACGCACAATTAAGTAATGAATTGTTAATGCTTAAATGAGAGTACACCCATTTCACAGCCCATTAGTGCTTGCCTGCCACACACGTGACACGCGATAAATGTGAGTTCCCTTTCCTCACTGTAACTATTATAATAATACATGAAATTCTAAAATTATACATACAGGGACTAAAATTAGTCCTCAAAACCATTACGTCGGTAGCTTTTGTTTTACGAGTATATCTCCCACGCCTTGGAAAAAATGCAGCATGTAGGAATAATTAGAATTTTGAAAATAAAAAATAATCCGTTATTTCACAGCATCTAAGGCGCCATTCATTGAAAGCGACACAGCTATTTTTCATAGTAGTATGAAAGATACAATACCGCTGTTGGCTGCAAGAGGCATCCCAGTTTCCCAGATTTTAAAAACGTTAAAATTCAAAAGGTTTGCTTCCTTGGAGGTAATGAAATAGAGCAGCCTTGGGCTGCAAGGGTGCACCACGCTCCCATGGGAGTTTCCTCACTCAACCCTCTCCAGGACGCTGCAGTGGGCACAGGACAGTGGACCACTCACCTAATGGTGGGAGAAGTGGAGGTGGCCACCAGAACGAAACACCAAAGTATGTGGTGCGGCCCCCCCGCGCCTTCCTTCCCAGGTCTGTCACTCACCGGGCTGTGCGACTCCAGGATCTGCGTGCAGGCTGCCTTGGTCAGGGTCTCTGACGCGCTCAGCTCCTCCAGGAGCAGGTCCTGGATGGTCAGGAGCGCAGTGTACGCCCACAGGGTCTTGGCCATCCTGGCCGCCTTCTGGAACTGCAGGGAGACGAGGGACTCGGCAAAGCGTCCCTCCTGGGCCTCCAGCAGCTGTACCCTCTCGCGAAGCAACTCTCCTCGGACCTGGGAGGGGCCGGCCAGAGAACCAGAGAACAGTAAGTGGAGGGACGGGAGAACAGAGCACGCGGCTGACAAAAGCCGGTGTATTTATATTCGTGCAGGCAGGCAGCCGGTCATCGATTCGGGATTCTGAAGAAGGTCTCAAGGCAGCAGCGTTGGAATCTCAGTGCGCAGTTTAAGACAGCAAGGGCCTCTCTGCTTATAAAGATGCTGCGGGGCTTTCAGAGTCCAGCTGTTCATTCCACATGTATCACTCTCGGAGGTAAATCGAACTGTGTTGCTTCCAGGGCAAATTCCTTCAAGCCTCCCATCTTAAAGGATGAAAATTCAGTCTTCCTAACACAGCCCCTAAGGCCCTCCCCTCCCCGATCCCAGCGAAGGTACAGCTGGAAAGGTCTGGTCTGTTCTGCCACCCCCACCCACATACGTGGGACTTCCATTGCTCCTGACAGTTCAGGGCCTTGCACACCATGCTCTTTGTGTCTATCATCCGAGCTCTTCGCTATGATTCAAACATCCCTCATCTTTGTCCTCCTGAAAATCCTCCTACTTGGCCTTTGCGTCTCTGGTTCCCAAGGAGCCACTCTGAAGCATCCTCACTCTGCACATCTGTCGCCCTCCTTGTGTTTCTTTCGTCTCTCAAGCTCCTCTCCCCAGCTGGTACCACACTGTTTACCCCACCAGGACAGAGCTCTTGCAGGGGAGGGCCCAACACTTGAGGGGCCCAGCAGCCTCTAGATGAGAGAATCCATTCATTATACTCATTCACTCAACTAAGTAGATCATTCCAGCTTCTCTACATTTTTTCTCTGCTATCACTACCTCTTACACTTTCTCTAGGAAACTTGTTACAGGGAACAACATAGTCTACTGCTTCTCTGATTTCACCACCCGAGCCCCTAAAGGCAGGTCCCTGTAAGTGCATGCCTCTCCCCTGCACAGGAAGCTAAAGTACAACCCCAAAAGTAGCCTACACAAGCATCATATCGCGATGAAGCCTTTCACTTCATCTTTAAAGGTTTGTGGAATATATTCACAGTAGCCAAAGTCAAAGCAACCCAAGGACCCCCTCAACAGATGTACAGATAAACAAAATGGGGTCTATCTATACAGTGGAATATTATGCAGCCTTAAAAAGGAAGGAAATTCTAGCACATGCTACAACATGGATGACATTATGCCGAGAGAAATCAACCAGTCACGAAAGGACAAATCCCGTATGATTCCACTTATATGAGTTTCCTACAGTAGTCAAATTCATAGAGCCACAAAGTAGGATGGTGGTTGCCAAGGGCTGGGGAGAGGAGGGGGTGGGAGTTAGTGCTTCATGGGGACAGGGTGTCAGTTTGGGAAGATTAAAAGTTCTGGAGATGGATGGTGGTGACAGCTGCATACAACATGAATGTACTTAATGCCACTGAACTGGATCCTGAAAAAATGGTTAAGGTGGTACATTTCATGTTACGTGTATTGTACCACAATAAAAAAAATGGAATTTTGTTTGCTGCTACATAACCTATTTTTAAGATTTGTATGTTTATATTCAGAGGTTATAAAGTAGCTGGCCCAAGGGAAAATATTTACACAGCATAGAGGCTGGCAGAAGATGGTGGCCCGGGTTCTCCCAGGGCTGTGCAATTTTCCTGTGCCCATTGTGTGTCCTTCAGAGGAAGGCAAATCCCAGTTTAAAGAGATCAGACTTCACCTGTGTGATCTGTCCTTCAGGAAAAACTCTGCTGCAGGAAGGAGGAAAACGTGCCCCAAAGAAGCAAATAGCCCCCTTTGGGTATTATTGGCTGGAAAAGAAAACTCTGCTGGGGGACCTGCAAAGGCTTCTTGGAGAGGTGGTGCTTACCACAGGCCATGGAGAAGGAAGACAACAAGTGAAACTAGTTCTTCAAAGACACGCTGTGGGGACCTGCATATTTGGATCACAGCAGCCCACTAGCAACAAGGATCAGAGGCAATAACACACAGAACTACGGCATGAAAACAGCTTCTCTGGAAGAAGACACTTCATTTCCCTGCTTGAAAGGAAACATGAAGTCTTGTTATCAAAAGGATGCTACCAGACCCCAGTCTTTCCCTAGTTTGGAGCACCAGGTGACAGCCGCTTGTGACAGTCCGGTGATCTGTTTCCACGGTAATTACAGATCACTGGCCCGCGCCTTCCAGGTGGGCTTTCTTCGAGGGCCAGCAGCTATACTCAGCTTGTGTGGAGGAGCCTGCACAGCTCGTAGAGGTGGTCCAATGTCCTTGCAAGACTGGGCGATGCCCTGTGAGAATGGGGCCCCAAGAGCGCTGTCTGATTACTTCCTCATGGGGACACTTGGAAACTGAGTCTCTGAAGTGCTTTACAGATCCTAACAGTCTTCCAGCAAACTTTTTTCCCACCGTTATTTTTTTCACAGTAAGTTCACAAACAGAAAATATATTTACATCTTTGTGCATTCATCCAAAAAAATTTAATGAGCACCAAATATGTATAATATAAAGGAATGTGTGACGCACCCAGGGAATGGGGACGGGTGCGTCACCAGACACGTATCTAATCCTGAAAGAGCTCAGAATTGAGGAGGGAAGTAGGCACCATGGTGAAAGGCACAGGCTCCAGAGCCAGTACTCTAAATTTGTTTGATATTTTTGCACTTTAATTATCTAGATGATGGGGTGGGTGGCAATGTCTTTCCAGGCATAGAAATCAATTTTTCTATCTTAAATTTAAGCACTAATGATGTTTATTTAGCCGGGGGTTATGTTTATTTAGTCATGCACATGACTTAGCTTCTCTGAATTCCTAGCTTTGTCTTCTTCACTCGAGGAGTCCACCAGGTTCTGCCTGGTTTCCTTCCCCTGCGCCATGGCCTGGAAGCTCTTTCAGGGCCGTACCCAGGACAGTCACAGGGCTCAACTCATTTGCTCCCTGTTTCTCAGGGATCACTTTTGACTGTTGTCCAGTGTTTTAAAAAACACATTATTTCATACATTATGTTCATTGTTTTTGTTTTGTTTTGTTTCGTTTTAGGTGAGGGGATAATCTGATGCTTCAATTCCGTTATGGCCAGAAGCAAAATAAGTCCCCAGTAAGGTTATTTTGATTATTAAATAATCTACTACTTTGAGAAAACCATAATTCAAAAAGAGTCATGTACCAAAATGTTCACTGCAGCTCTATTTACAATAGGCAGGACGTGGAAGCAACCTAAGTGCCCATCGACAGATGAATGGATAAAGAAGATGTGGCACATATATACAATGGAATACTACTCGGCCATGAAAAGAAACAAAATTGAGTTATTTGTAGTGAGGTGGATGGACCTAGAGTCTGTCATACAGAGTGAAGTAAGTCAGAGAGAGAAAAACAAATACCATATGCTAATACATATACATGGAAACTAAAAAAAAAAAAAAAGGTCATGAAGAACCTAGGGGCAAGACAGGAATAAAGACACAGACCTACTAGAGAATGGACTTGAGGATATGGGGAGGGGGAAGGGTAAGCTGGGACAAAGTGAGAGAGTGGCATGGACATATATACACTACCAAACGTAAAATAGATAGCTAGTGGGAAGCAGCCGCATAGCACAGGGAGATCAGCTCGGTGCTTTATGACCACCTAGAGGGGTGGGATAGGGAGGGTGGGAGGGAGGGAGGTGCAACAGGGAAGAGATACGGGAACATACGTATATGTACAACTGATTCACTTTGTTATAAAGCAGAAACTGACACACCATTGTAAAGCAATTATACCCCAATAAAGATGTTAAAAAACAAAAAAAAACCCCAAAAACAAATACTTGAAAGAAAATAAATAAATAAATAATCTACTACTTTTCATTGACTGTAACAGTGCCTGACACACTGAAGTGTTGAATGATGGCTAGCTGTTGTTGTTTATTGTTTTTTTTTTTTTTTGGCAGTACGCGGGCCTCTCACTGTTGTGGCCTCTCCCGTTGCGGAGCACAGGCTCCGGAAGCACAGGCTCAGCGGCCATGGCTCACGGGCCCAGCCGCTCCGCGGCATGTGGGATCTTCCCGGACCAGGGCACGAACCTGTGTCCCCTGCATCGGCAGGCGGACTCTCAACCACTGCACCACCAGGGAAGCCCTGTTTATTGTTAGTATCAATTTTATTATTAAAGGTAGAACATGGTTGGTGGCATAAAGGAGGTCCATATATAGCACTATGATATTTTAGAGGATGGAAGAGGGGGAGGGGTCAGGGAAGGTTGTGAAGATATCAGCTTTTGAACTGGATATTGAAGGATCCAGGCATTAAGGAAGAGGGAACAGCACAACCAAAGGCACTGAGGCAGGAGTGAATGGGGTCTCTATGGGGTTAGTGAGAGGGTGAATTAGACCAAAGCTGAAAGGAAAAGTGGAAGATAAGGACCTAGAGGTCAGACAGAAACCACATTACAGAGACCGTCACTGCTAAGGGGAGGTAGGTAGCCTTTCTCCAGAGGCAACAGAAAGGGCTTTGGCAAGCCTGTTAAAGTTACTAAAAAGGAAAAACATGAGTGACAGGCAGGTGAACAAGAAATGGATGAGAGGTCCCCTCCTTACACACCTGCATGAGCTCATATTTCCACATTTCCTCCATGTGGTTTCAATCTTCCCCACCACTGGACAGGTAGTGGCCCAAATACCCTGTAAGGCCTAGTCCCCTGCAGAGATGCAGGGCAGAGTAAGGTGGCCATGAGGGATATCTCATTTTACTTATGCAAAGTCATTCCTAAAATGTGGGATAAGCGTAAAGCCTTTTGCA
Source organism: Pseudorca crassidens (assembly GCF_039906515.1). Lineage (NCBI taxonomy): Eukaryota > Metazoa > Chordata > Mammalia > Artiodactyla > Delphinidae > Pseudorca > Pseudorca crassidens. The sequence continues at coordinate 36,451,367 of NC_090299.1, read as the reverse complement.
TGTACTTCGAGAACAACTTGCACAGTGAAATTAACAAAAGAAAGCTTCTCTAACATCCTCTTTCTTCTTCGGAAAGCTTAATTTCTTAATTCTAGCCCTATGAGAATACGTCTCTGAAGAGGGCTTTCATCCTTGTTTAAAAGAACTCCTGGGAAAAGATACAGATTTGCATTTCTATGAGGTATTAATGACAGGCTTAATTAAATATTCAAGCTACCTAAATTAATAAAAATTCATTTGCAAAACAATATGCTGCTAAATACTCTTATTTTAGATGTGAAGTTCAAACAACTTCCTAACTGGTTTCCCTGGTAGAATGTGCAGTTTTGAAGGAGTAGTTTCTTCTATTCATTGGGATGTCCTTTAAACACAAAATAAAATCAACCTGTCAATCATCAGAGAATTACTGAGATTCTAAGAAGTTCAAGACCTTACAGCCCTCCTCCTTGCACAAGTTTGGAAACATATACAACTGGCTGCATGGGTGAGCCAGACAGACACCAAATGTCAGCTCTAATATTGATGGAAACTAGACTGGAGAATGCGGCTCAGATGTGTTTGCAAAGGAGTGGACAGTCCTCCAAACAGCAGGCCTCCCCCCTAGCTCATCACATTGTAGTCAGAAAATGGGGGCTTCCTGAAGGCAGGCTGGCTTCCAAAGAGAGGAGGGAGTTGCACTGAGCATGCTCAGTTCCTACTTTAATCTCGCCAATCAGGTAACACTCTCCTTGGAGAGAAGTGGGCAAGGAATGCAGAGAGGCCAGGATGTCACTAGCAAAGTCCCTCCATGTGGAAAGAGAGGGGTCAGAAAGGAGTCACATTAGGAATCTCACATCCAAATGCTGGGAGGAGATGCTGATGAAACACTATTTAAATATTAGAATGTACTTGTATTCTAGTGGCTGGCCCTCTCAAAAAGCAGGTCAGTTTAAACCATGCTTTGCAGGATGGGTTCAAAATTTAAGACTCTCTCCTTTATCTTGCATCAGGAGGGGAGTGGACTCAGTAAAGGTGTGTTGGGTTAATGTTTATTGAATGAAATAACACCCGGCTAAATAAACATCATTAGTGCTTAAATTTAAGATAGAAAATTTGATTTCTATGCCTGGAAAGACATTGCCACTCAACCCATCATCTGCATAATTAAAGTGCAAAAATCTCAAACAAAGTAAGAGCACTGCCTTAAACTAGTCAGCATAGTTTTATTTCTTGTGTTTATGGCTGATCTGTTATCTCCTACGTAAAAACTTACCACCTAACTAGCTGTGTGACCTGGACAAGCTGCTTAACCTCTCTGAGTCTCAGTTTTATCTCTGAAAAGCAAACAATAAAATGACAGGGAACAATGCCTGTAGAGTCTGTGGTACCTAATGAGCCCCTAATAAATAGTAGCTGCTGTATTCTTACCACTAGTATTATTTTGGTATCATTACTATAATTAGTTAAATAGAGCCCCCTTTGGGTTGCAGGAAAAAGATAAAACAATAGTTTATAATATTGAGAGTTTTTTTTCCTCCTTTAAAAAGTTTTTTCATTTCTAATTATAAAAAAACATGCACAATGTAGAAAAATATTAACAACTGAGATTCCTGGAGAAAGACAGTAGATTTATAAAATGCATCTACTGCTCTCTTTAAGGCAGAAGGACTCAAGTAAAACTCTACATTCCCTCATTTGGCTCCTGACATATGGGCAGCAAGGCCTTTACCATTTAGGCAGGAGACTGGTCTTCTCTGGGCACTCTGACCAGATTTCAAGAAAGCTCTAAAGTTACAGACATTGGGAATTCACCAAGTGAGTGGTCCAGTCTAGTCACAGCAGCGTGAAGGTCACAGTCTGCAAGCCCTACTTACAGGTCAGAGCCTCCAAGTAACTTTTAAGTACTCGACTCTTTTTTTTTTTTTTTGGGGGGGGTACGCGGGCCTCTCACTGTGTGGCCTCTCCCGTTGTGGAGCACAGGCTCCGGACGCACAGGCTCAGCGGCCATGGCTCACGGGCCCAGCCGCTCCGCGGCATGTGGGATCTTCGCGGACCGGGGCACGAACCCATGTCCCCTGCATCGGCAGGCGGACTCTCAACCACTGTGCCACCAGGGAAGCCCAAGTACTCCACTCTTAAATATGAGCAGACCGCCAAGGATGGCCACATACCTGGGAAAGCCTCTAATGAATGTAGAGGCAATAATAAATATGCAGGAATTTTTTGAAAAACTTTATGTTCTCAGAGAGATACAAGAGTTATTGTAGCCTTAAAGCAACAAGACAATGTTATTTCGTAGAGAGCATTCAGAGAGAAAAAGCTCTTGAAAAATTAGAAATTAAAAATGTAAGTGGGCTGCTTTGGGAGCAGTGGGAAACTATGAAGCTTCCCTTAGGAACTCTGCTCAATATTCTGTAATAACCTAAATGGGAAAAGAATTCGAAAAAGAATAGATATGTATATGTATAACTGAATCACTTTGCTGTACACCTGAAACTAACACAACATTGTTAATCAACTATGCTCCAATATTAGATAAAAATTTTAAAAAAAGGAAGAAACTTTCCTTAAAATGGTGTTTCAGGGAGATGACTTTGACAGAGTCTGCCTCAAGGGATAAAACAGGGGCAAGAGTAGACATGAAGAGAACCGTCTGGAGGCTTTCCCAGTCTTGGTAGGTGGATGAAGGGATTTTCTCGCCTCTTCCTAAAATGCATTCCCTTCCAATATGCCTTCTTTTCTAAGCTTTATAAAGACCTGTACCATCAGTTTTCTCTCTTGTCATGTCATCTGAAAATGAGCACATTATTCTCATGCTTAAGCTCTAGCCACTTCCGAAATGACAGGTGTGTGAAGAGCTGTTCCTGACAGAAGCGCCAGCCACCTCTGCATAATTGCCGAGGCTGCTGCAGAAACACACTAGGATGCGTGGCTGATTGCACTGCAAGAGTTCCACTCCTGATGGAGGGGTTGCTAATGAAGTATGCAAGCATGGCATCTCGTGAAACCCAGAAATAGTGAGTGAATAATGGATGGGTGAACGGTTATGTGGTAGACACACCACCCAGATGGAAGCAACATCATTAAAATAGTACCAGAAATCGTGGGTGAGCAGAAAATACGGTCATGTCACTTTCATTTATATTGAAGTGCTCCTAGAGAAAATTTATGAGAAATTTATATATACTTTGTGCAAAACCAGCAAGAGAACGCACCGAAGATGAACTGAAGTATTGCCTTCGTTTCTGGATCCATCAATTAAAATTCTGCTAACAGAACACAGAGGTGGGCATCAAGAGACTGGAACCTTATCCTTGCTGAAGTGTCTGGCGTCAGGGCCCCTCACTCCCCAGAAACCAGTCCAGCTCTTGATGGGGGCTGGGATTGCAACCTTAACCTCCATCTCACACTGACAAGTAGAAGGAAGAGAACAGGTCAGACTAAGACACGGCCCCCAACCCCTAGAACCAACGAGAACAGAGGTCAGGAGAGGAGGACTGGCCAACAGAGACTGACTTCTAGAACTACTAATGAATATATCCTGAGAGATACTCTCTACGAAGTGCCTAAATCTTGTCAATGTTCCCTCAAAAGGTCTGAGCTTCTCAGTGTAGCTGTCAGGACTCTCATGACCTGGGTCCTCCCTGCCTCTACTGCTCCTGTCTCCATATCTAACAGAAAATACTCAGCCTTTTTGAGGACAAATAAAGCCACAAGGTAAGCCTCAATAAATTCCAAAGACTTGCTATCATATACACTTTGTTCTCTATCTAAAACATACTAAAAGTAGAAATCAATAACAGAAGGATAGGTTTTTTTTCTTTTTAAGGATCTGTTAGAAGTAAAAATCAATCAAAAAGGGATAGGTTAGAAAGTTCTGCTTCTGGCCATGATACAGGAACAGGGAACAAATTTACTCTGTAACCAGATTTGCTTTCTCACAGCTAGAAAACTAGACAAATCACATGATGCAATGGTTTTCAGACACTGGACAACAGGCAGCACAGAACTGGGATACTTGAGAGAAGGGAAATAGACAAGGTGAGCCCCACGGTTGCCCCAGCTTACAGCCTGAATGCAGTTCCTAGTACACAAAAGGATGTGTTGGGGAACCCAGGGAGAGACCAGCAGGCTCAGTACTGTGCCTAGAATTTGTGGGGCAGAGTCCTAAAGAGGAGGGAGCTGCTGAGAGAGGGAGAGAGAGAGAGAGAGAGAGAGAGAGAGAGAGAGAGAGAGAGAGAGAGAGAGATCCAGAGATTTGCAAGGGGCTTTGGCTCAATACTGTGCATGTTTGAAAAAAACCCAAATAACAAACCTATGCCAGGCCAGGGAAAGAACCACCAGAAATAATAGGCAGAACCATTGCTGGAGCTCACACAGAGCTGGGAAGAGCTTGTGTTCCCACGACCCAGAGTGAAAAGATCCCACGACACACAAGGTATCAGGTAGAGTCCTCAGAAGTGTGTAGCCTCAGCAGCGGGGATACGTTAGTCCTCGACTAAAGGCAGCTCTTGACCCAACCTAACAAAGCTTAAAAGCAACCCTTGAGGTGAGCTGTGACAAAGCGAGAGAGAGATATGGACATATATACACTACCAAATGTAAAATAGATAGCTAGTGGGAAGCAGCCGCATAACACAGGGAGATGAGCTCGGTGCTTTGCGACCACCTGGAGGAGTGGGATAGGGAGGGTGGGAGGCAGGGAGATGCAAGAGGGAAGAGATATGGGAACATATGTGTATGTATAACTGATTCACTTTGTTATAAAGCAGAAACTAACACACCATTGTAAAGCAATTATACCCCAATAAAGATGTTTAAAAAAAAAGCAAGTCTTGAAAGGATAAAATGAATCCAAAAGAACATACCTACATGTCAAAACTCCACTATTAAAGAAAATACAAAATCCAGTACCCAACATGTAAAATCTACAATGCCTACCATCCAATCAAAAATTACCATGCATGCAAAGAAGAAGGAAACTATCCATAATCCAGGGGAAATTCAACGAATGGAAATGAGAGAGATGATGGAATAAGCAGACAAGGACATTGACACACTGCTAAGAAAAAGAAATGAGGCGTAAGAATCAGAAAGGAGGCTACGAAGCTGTGATTATTTGTAGACATTATGACCAAATGCAAAAAATCAACAGACACATTCTCACAAGAATCTTAAGAGGTAGGTGTACCTATCACGCACACTTGAAAGATGAGTACGCTAGGGCATAGAGTGGTTAAGTGACTTGCTCAAGGTCACAGGGCTATAAGTGACAGAGATAGGGACTTTGGACCCAGCAGTCTGGCTCCAGAGATAGAATAAGGGAGTCTGGAAAGACTTATAAAAATTAGTAACATTTCTTTACATCAGTATCAAATAAGCCCAAAACATAACTGAAAATAGGTAATAACTCACAATTGCAACTAAACCTATCATGTATCTGGGAATCATCAAAAAGAATACACAAGACCTTATGTATATGTATAGCTTACCCATAAGGTGACCCTATGATTTCTCGCCCAAGTTGAGAGTAAAAGGAAGAGCTAACAGGAAGGGACGTGGGGATGACAGGGGAGACTGGGACTGTCCCAAGCATATCGACTTAATGGAAGCAAATATAAAATCTATTAAAGATCTTAAAAGAAGATCCACATAAAATAAGAAACATTCCACCTTTTTGGAGGGGAAGACAATTCTCAAATTAACCTGTAATTTTAGTTCAATCCAACAGAAATTTATCTTGGAACTTGATTAACTTATTCTCAAATGTACCTGCCCTCCAGAGTCCTCCAGGTTGAAAATCATGCATCTGTGCATTTGTAAGGAGCCTATCAGAAGGACTGGGATGTCTGTGGAGTGTCACAGGTGCACAACAGCCACTCAGGATGGCTGCCTCTGACCGGAGCTGGTAACCCATCAGCTGGACAGAAAAGGTGGGCAGGCAGGAAGTCCACTTTCATCCCTCTGCCTGTCTCTCTTTTCCTCCCTGAATCAGTCGTACAAGTCTTTCTGAATGAGTCACGTACCACTCATTCAAGGCGGAGCTCAGCATAGTCAGGTGGCTTCTATGTGAAAGCAGGAGGCAAACTTATAAACGGTCGATGTACAAACTTGTTGCTCATCTAAAACCGTGAACATCTCAAGTGCAGGATCCTGCAAGAGTGCCCGGCCCAGAGAACAGGCTACAAAATGTTCTAAAGGAGGAAGTGAAGGAGAATGAGGGAAAGGGGAAAGCTGAGCACGGCAAGGAAAAGGAAAGAGGTAGAAGAAAGGGAGGGGACGTGGGGAAGAGGACAAACAGCCCTGCTGGGAGGCTGAAGCCTTCTCACTGTCACTGCGGACCCAGCACCATGATGGAAAGGGCATGGATGATGGAAGCAGACGTGCCTTGTGGGAGCCCCAGCTCAACCACTCACTGATGGCATGACCTTGGGCAATTCTGCCGACCTCTCCAGATGGCAGAGTCCAGACCAGGGACATATCAACCTGGGGCTGAGGGTTGCAGATTCTAGTAAAGAAAGGGGGCACCTGGCAGGTGCTTCCAGCATGCTCTGCAAACCCCAGCTGTGAAGCCACAGTCCCTTTGGGGACAGCATGCTGCCAGCCAGGCAGTGGCTTGACAGTGGGTCTTGGGACAGTGGCCATTAGGTCCCTGCTCCATCTTGATAGCTACATGAGCTTGGAAGGGGTTCCCAGTGCTGCTGGCATCCCCCCAAGGGCTGTCATTTCTGTGCAATTACCCTGCAAATAAAAAATCTGAACAATTGCTACTCGGATGCTAAGAGATGCAGTCGACCGACTTCAGGAGGAACATCAAAGCCGCTGACTGGGGAGTGCCTATTGTATTGGCACTTGCCACAGTGAGATAGCCATTTGTGAAGATGGCCTGTCATGAAAAGGTCACGGCTGACAAATGACTCTTGGCTGCCTTTCTCCATGAGGCCGGAATTAGGTAGCCTATGAGTTGCTCCATTATTGGGGAAATGGGCACTGGAGCCCACTCCAAAGTTAAAAAGCACCTTCCAATCCATTTGTTCCTCACAAATCCAGTGACTAGTGGGTTATCATTGTCTCAATCCTGATTTTACGGATGTGGGAGCCAAGGCACGTTCATCTCACATTACACAACCGTGGGAAATAACCATGTTCCGTGAGAATATTCCCTGTCAAAGATGAAGAAGAGATAGAGTTTTAGTTTGAAGTGCTGGATCCACCACCGCCTGGCTGCAGAAACCTGGATGAACTCACTGTGGAGACTCAGTTTCCACATCTGTAAAATAGGAATATGGACCGTTCCTACTTCTTAAGGAAGTCGGGAGGGGTAAAGCACGTAATGGAATGAAAGAGACAGGCTAGAATGGGGGAAGCATGTGCGGTCAGGTGAACTCACGGTGGGTGGGCTGCTGAGTTCGGCTCAGGAAACCTCGGGACCTTCTCAACCCATCCTTCATCCTGTCCCTCTCCTCCTTCTACAGCGCTGGTGAGACTCGGCCCATCTTCCCAGACAGGCACTTGAGACCCTCCACCCCAGGTCTGTTCCCCCATCCCCTCGGGAGACCCAGCACCCCAGCAAAGCAGCCTTTTCACGGGGCTGCAGACTCTGGGCTCCCCTGAACCTGCATTGTGTCCTTGGCCACGGCTCAGGCCACCCATTCCTTCCACCAAATCAAATCCTCACTTTTCCTTCTCTGACAATATCTACCTTAAGTGTGACAATGGGTCACAAACCAGCGTGCACTGGAGGAAATGCCCTGCCCGACCCCCCATGCGGCTAGTTCCTCCATGTAGTCCCTGCCTCACTCCACCCCTCTCCTCGTCCCCTCCTGGGTGAACCGGGAATCCACCCCACTGGGCAGGCTTGGCTCAGCTCTGCTCTGGGAGCCCCACTTCTGCTCCTCCAGGTAGGCTGCTGCCAGGACCCCCCCAGGGACACCTGTGATCGTGTGACTGAGTCTGTCTAATTCTGGGATGTTTAGCAAGCCCATCTGGCTCTCATACTAATTTCTATCTTCTGAATTAGCCTTTAACTGTAAGACAGATGATATTTCCACCTGTACCTGCCTTAGTCTTTGTCTTGTGTCTCAATTTTATATAGAACACAAGTGGGAATAGGGTGCTACTTCTGTGTCCCTTAAGACATCAACAACCTGTACACACCTGGAAGGAGCCATGACCTTGCCTGGAGCAGGTTCTATGGTTCTTTGCTGGATTACGCATTTGTGTTCTGAGAAATACACTTACATTAAAAAAAAAAATTTAAAATAACTAGGTAAAGGACCCGAGGGACAGAAGGTAGGAACAAGATGAGCAGCTCTAGAATATGGTCTGTGCATCCACTCACTGACAGTCCTCTGGGAGTCTGCCCTTTGCTGGGGAAGGCAGCGGGCCCCCGGCAGTGACAACACGGTGTCGACTCTTAAATGTCACCTCCTCAGAGACATCTCACCTGACTCTCCCACCTACAGTGGATCCCACTTCCCCCTCGCCATCCCCCCACCCCGTCACTATCATACCGTCTTGTTCATTTCTTTATCGGCACTGATCATGATCTATCATTTTAAGTGCTCTTTGTCTAGAATGTGCATTTCTGAGACCTGGGACCACCCCAGCGCTCGTGAACACGATGCCTGGGACATTGCTGCCTCCTCAGCATCCCAGAGGAATGAAGGAACAGCGTGAGATATGCTAGGATGGGAAAGGAAGTTGGCAGGGGGAGGGGTAAGTGGGAGAACTGGGTGTTCCGGGAAGGCTTCTTGGAAGAGGGGGCACCTGAGGACAGAGTTGTGCCTTAGGACAGCTGAGGACAAAGTCCACTTGTTCAGGTAAAAAGAGGTGGAAAGGTAAATCCAAGAAGAGGGAAGGACACGGGTAAGCAGCACGTGGTCATACGCAGTACGCGCAGAAACAGAAGTGTAACAAAAGGGGGCTGGTGAGGGAGGCTGGGCTGCTTGTGGCGCACAGAGGAGGGTGTGCAAGATAAATGCAGAGATAGAAGTGAAGCAGCACAAGTGAACCCCTCAGCACAGAGCCAGGCACAAGGATGGTGGCAACCACAGGCCACGGAGGCAGCACCAGAGATGAGGCCAGAAGAATGGACCAGAGAGAGACCTCCTGGGGGAGAAGTGGAGGAAGAGAGTTCCAGGCAGAAGGACCAGGTGAAAAGGGGCGGGGGTGGGGGTGGGGTGGGTCCCACCTGCAGGAACACAAGGTAAAAACCAGGTGCTGCGGGGAGGGGGAAGGGTAAGCTGGGGCGAAGTGAGAGAGTGGCATGGACATACATACACTACCAAATGCAAAATAGATAGCTAGTGGGAAGCAGCTGTATAGCACAAGGAGATCAGCTCCGTGCTCTGTGACCACCTAGAGGGGTGGGATAGGGAGGGTGGGAGGGAGACGCAAGAGGGAGGGGATATGGAGACATATGTATATGTATAACTGATTCACTTTGTTATACAGCAGAAACTAACACACCATCGTAAAGCAATTATACTCCAATAAAGATGGAAAAAGAAAAAAACAGGTGCTGGGTGGAGATGGACAGTCACAGCCCCCAAGGGCTCTGTGTGCCCTTAAACTGGGCGGCTGCCAGCCCTGCCATGTGCTATGAGGAGTGACAGATCGAACACTGACCTTTTCAACCAGGTCTTCGGGGGCCTGTTCCTCAAAGAGCTGAATTTTATCTTCAGTGCACTTCTTCAAAAGGTCTGTCTTGCTTTTGCTCTTGGAGCGTGGCTTCCTTGCCTTGGACTGTGGCTGGAGAGAGGGGAGAAAACATGGGCGAGAAAGTGATCACCAGTAGGTTGGTGCAGCCCCTGGTCTCCCCAAGCCCAGAGAGGCTCCTGCAGCTCTTGGCACCGCACAGCTCTCTTAGCCAGAGAGGGGAGGAGAGATGAACACTCTCCTGGAATGAACTCCGTTCATGGGCCTTCGGTCTTGGCATACTTTGGGAGCTTGTCCCGCCAAAGGGAGGAGAGGGATGCTCGTGGGCAGAGCCGGAGCTTTGCAGTCAGACAGATAGCGGCCCCACCTGCGTCCACCTCCTCTCCAGTGGGGGACCTCAACCCGTCAGCCTCTGTGAGCAGGCACAGGACGGAAGAGGTGCTTGTCCTTGGGAAGCTTACAGAAGAGCGGAGGAAAAAATCAGTAAACGTGAAAACAAATAACCGACCAAGACACTCTCAGAGGGTTGGTGAGTGCCATGAAGACAAGGAGACAGATATTCTCTGGGTATTATCTTACATTAGGCGGACGGGGACACGTCTGCAGAGGTGAACGGCTGCTGAGGACATCCGTATGCATGCATTCAAGGAGGCATTATGCGTGGGCTTTCACACATACCATCCTCCTAGAATAACAGCTGCACAACCTACACACACATACCAGCTTCTCACAAATGTAAAGAAGTGACATTGCAGCTGAGCCCCGCATGACAAGGTGTCAGGAGTGTGAAAATGTGGGAATAGAAGGTTCCAGACCCTGAAGACCTGAAGCCCAGAGCAAGGGTGAGAGGGGTCGAAGAAGAGGTTGTGTGGGACTTCCCTGGTGGTCCAGTGGTAAAGAATCTGCCTTCCAACGCAGGGGACCCAGATTCGATCCCTGGTCAAGGAACTAAGATCCCACACGTGGCGGGGCAACGAAGCCTGCGTAATACAACTACTGAGCTTGCACGCCTCAATGAGAGAGTTCATGTACCGCAAAAACTACAGAGCCCACGTACGCGCTCTGGAGCCTGCCCGGAGCCCGCACACCACAAAGAGAAGCCCGCGCTTCCATAACGAAGACCCAACACAGCCAGAGGAAAAAAAAAAGAAAGAAAAGAAATAAATAAAATAAATAATTTAAAAAGAGAAGAGGTTGTGGGTGCTCAGTAAATTGATATTCAGCGAATGAATGAATGAGTGTAGAAGATGCTACCCTCTCTGAGCCTCAGTTTCCAGACCTGTAAAATGGAGCTAATGATACCTACCTCATAGGATTACCGCAAGAACATAACACAATGGAACATAAATGGAACATAATCTAACATAATAAACAGAAAAATATAACAACACAGCATACTGTAACACAACACGATAGAACATAACAACATGCTTAGAATGTAGCCTAAATGAGAATATAACAATAGGACATGACATCACATAGCAAAACAAAACAGCATGCAGTAGGGCATAATGTAGCATGACCAACACAACACGCACCACATCTAAGATGCTTGGTGCAGTACGTGGCCGCTGGTCACTCCCCATGAGGGCCAGTCCTCCTCCCTTCCCGGCTCACATACCCACCCTTCCTCTACTCTTTCACTGGCACGATCTCCCAGAGCCTGCTCTAGACCTGGACTCAGGCCTGCCCACCAGACTCTGACCCGGCGCCTATGGCCGCGGTGTTAATGCAAGAGAAGACCCCCATGTCCTCAGGGCCGGCCCCAGCGCACTCAGAGGAAGCAAGCACGTACACAGCAATTCACTGAGTTCAGAGACCCCCATGTGACAGAGGAGGAGACTGAGGCCAGAACAGAATCGGTGGCCTCAGCCACATCATGGGAGCCCTAAGAACTAGACGGTGAGCTTCCTGACTCCTGCACCCAATGCCTTTAAAAACTCGGGCTGGGCTCAGCTAATCCCATGAGTGAACTATAGTTTTTATCTCCTGATCTAATGGTGATAATACCAAAAAGAGGAAATTGGGGGTCAACCCCTCTTAGGAACAGAGCTAGGCTGGTGGGTAAGACCCTGAAGCCCAGAGCAAGGACTGGCACTGGAAGCGGGGGAAGCCAGAGTGGGGCGGGGGTGGGGCAGATCGTGTGCATCCCTCCCAGCCCCACGCACAGTGATGTCAAGTCGGTAGCCTGAAATTGGCCTTGGAAGAAGTATTTACACCAGGGAAATAGGCAAATGCTACAAGTCAGGAACTCTGAACCCCCAATGAGAGTCAGTTTACCAGCATGTGACTGATCAGGGGTCAGACCACAGGGGGTCTTGAGATCATGGTAGAACTTATAGCTGGGCAGAGAGCACCAAGGATGTGCCTGAATTCTGTTTTCTCCTCAAGGAGAAGCAGTAGGTTTAAAATCAGAAAGCACCAGCTCCAAGATGAGTCCTTCTACTTCCTCCTACGTCGGTCAATCACTTTACCTCTGCTGGTTGGTGCTTTCATCTGTAGAATGGGGACAAAATATCTACCTCCTGGCCCCGCTGTGAACCACAGATGAGCTACTGAAAGTGTAAGTGATTCGAAATGTTTTCAATCTCAACATAATATCAACTCAAGGGAAGTCCCCGCATTCCGCCCACATCCGGTGGTTGGTTGGTTGAGTCAATAAAGTTTATTGCACACCTGTTATGCACCAGGCACCTTCTAGGTGCTGGGATGGAGTGGTGAACTGGAACTACAAACAGGGAGCTTGTTGGCAGTGGGAGCACAGACCGTGAGTTAAGTCGAGAAACCAGGACATTGCAGATAGCAATCAATTCTCTGAAGACGTGGGAACGCAGCATGGGATAAAGGATGGCTGGGAAAGTGGTGATCTTGGATAGTGGGCAGGGAAGACCACTGTGCAGGTGACACATTTGAACTGAGATGTGAAGAGACCATAAAGAGCTGGCCCTGTGATGTTCTCGGCAAAGGAAACAGCAAATTCAAAGGCTTTGTCTCTGGTGGGATTCCCCAAAGGCAGAGCCAGAGACAGGGACTGGGGTGCACGCAGTTTCCGGAGAGAGGACCTCTGAGCAAGGCGTAGGGGGTGAGGGAACCAGGACAGGAGGGGGAAAGGGCCACGCACGGTGGAGGTCTCAGGTAGCATCTGGCCTTGACTGGTCCATAAGGGGCTCCAGAGTAAACCCTGCACCCAAGAGTTGCCTCGTCTGTGGCCCATAACACGTGCTCACCACAGGCATCTGTCAATCATCACCCTCCGAGGCCCAGGGTGAGAGATGCCCTTTTCCACCTGAGCTGAGCATCCTCCTTGTGCCACTTACAGAAGTACTCTGAGTGGGTCACTGGCTGTGGCCAAGGGAGGGGGCAGGAGGAAGAGTCACCTTTCAGGGCAGGTGGCTCCCATCACTGAGGGGAAAGCTCAGGAGAGGGGCGCAGCTGTGAGCCGTGAGTGGCAGAGACTCAGGGCCACTGGTGGACAGTGCAAAGTCCAGGTACCAGTGTGTCCACTACAGAACTTAAGGTGCTTCCAGGAACAGCTGACGCCAACAGGGCCAGAGAGGAGAGGGTGGGAGATGAGCTGAGGGTGGGTGGCAGAGCGAGATCCTGCAGTATCAACCGCCGGAGGAGGCCCCGCTTCTGCACCCACGAGGCCCCGAGATGCCCATCCTACCTGCAGCTCAGGGGCGGCCAGCGCCTGGTCCAATTTCAGGAACTCTGCTTCTCGCCATGCAGTTTGAAATTGCTGCAGCAGGACTCGGGCCCGGATTTTGGGAAGGGCCAAGCTCCTGTCCATCTGAGCGAAGCAGCCGTGAACTTCCTGCCTCATCCCGAGCAGCTCCTCTTCGGACAGGGAGAAGGCAGAGGACCAGAGCTTTCTGGAAAAGCAAGAACAGTGATATGTTTTAGTGGAGAGAAGACAGTGCGGGTTGTGCTGGGGGGAAAGTGTAAATTCAAGGCTCAAACTCCACTAGTCAAATCCACGTCTGGAAAAAAAAACGCCATCTCCTTAATCGGGCATTCATTCCACAAGGATTTCTTGAGCATCTAATGTGTGTCATGATGGACACAACATCATATCGGGGCTAGGAATTCAGAGTTGAATGAGACAAGCCTGTGAGCAGACAACAGGTGTCCCGGCACTCACGACCTTGAAGAGAACCTGTCTCTGTTTAGAACAGACATGAAGACAAAGAACTGTCCACCGAGCCTGGCCAGCAGCAGACTGTAAGTAGGGACCAGCAGCCCGGAGGAGAGATGCCCAACTCGGCAGGTCATGGGGAAGGGGGGGCCTTGTGCTGGGTCTTTCTAGGATGATGAGTGACAGCTCTCATTTAGGGAAAACCTATTCCGTGCTGGAAACCATGCAGGGTGATTTACCATTAGGGGCTGACTGTGTCCTCCCAAAAGATATGTTCAAGTCCCAACCCCTGGTACCTCTGAATGTGATATTTGGAAACAGGGTCTTTGCAGAGGCAGTTTAGAAGTAAGTTAAGATGGGGTCATGTTGCAATAGGGTGGACCCTTAATCCAACATGACTGGTGTCCTTCAAAGAAGAGAAGACACACACACAAGAAGGCCATGCGATGAGGGTCTACGAGCCAACAAGTGCTGAGGATTGTAGCAACAGCAGAAGCTAAGAGAAAGGCGGGGATCAGATTCTCCCTGGAACCTTCAGACACAGCATGACCCTGCCAACACCTGGATTTGGACTTCTGGCCTCCAGAACTGGGAGCCAATACATTTTTGTTGTTTTAAAGCCCCTGGTCTGTGGTGCTTTATTATGCCAGCCCCAGGAAACATTTACCTGCATCCTCACCGATACTTTGGCAACTCAATCCACAATTTACAAATGAGGAAATTTTTTTTTTTTTGGTACGCGGGCCTCTCACTGTTGTGGCCTCTCCCGTTGCGGAGCACAGGCTCCGGACGCGCAGGCTCAGCGGCCATGGCTCACGGGCCCAGCCGCTCCGCGGCATGTGGGATCTTCCCGGACCGGGACACGAACCCGTGTCCCCTGCATCAGCAGGCGGACTCTCAACCACTGCGCCACCAGGGAAGCCCACAAATGAGGAAATTAAGGAATGTCCCCCTCTTCCTCCCAGGCAAGGCCTACAGCCACTCTACAGGGGAGAATGGCCACAGGCTCTCTTTCCCACCTCTGGGGATCCAGTCTGGCCAACGAGATGGAAGAGGAGGTCGGCTGGGACTTCTGGACAGAACGTCCTCCCTGACCCAGGAGACAGCATCTGGGGGGAGGCCATCTCTTCTGTCCTGCTTTGGGCAACGTGTGTCTGTTCATTGATCACTCAAAAAATCTTCATGTGGGCCTGTGGGACTTCAGCTCACCTAGAAAGTTCTCTCGTGGAAGCAGAATAAGACGGAAAGGGCTGACTTGGGCCCCCAGACAGAAGCAGTCTGAAGGCCCCAAGCCCATGTCTTGGGTTCCCTGGGACTCACCAATTTTTCTGAAGTACTTTAGGAAACTGCAGCTGTTCCTTTGTACTTTCCCTCGTGGAGAATCTTTGCCCCACGTGTTTGCTGCTTACGTGGACTCCAAGGTGAGAGCAACTCTGAAATGAATCTGAGTTTTTATTCTTGCCCATCTTCAAACCAGATTGGCCCAGGGTGGTCTGGCTTTAATCCTCCACTAGGTAGGCACTAAGATAATACAGAAATATAGGAGATAGGGTCTTTGCCCTGAAGGAATTTAAAATCCAGGCAGGAGTTTAGCAAAAAGCTCTCAAAGACACTTTCCCTGGCAAAACATGCATCCTTATTAATTCTTATTTTATAGGACCAGGTTGACAGCAACTCTCTCTTGCTTGAAATTGAGAAGCTTATAAAAATATGTTTCAAAACTATTGTGCAAAGCCATTTCTACTTAATGCCTCAGAAATAAAGGCTACAACCTTTTAGGGTCTTAAATAAGCAAAGTATATAAGCAGACTCAGATTGTGTGTATTGTTAGTTGACCCCCTTTAAACCTTAGGAAAATCATAAAGAGTTTTCTGATACCAAAGTGAGATCTCTCTTTTCCTGTTGAACGACTCAATCGGCGGCCGCTTTAATAATACTCCCTGCAAAATGGAACCACATGAATCAAAGAAGATGACCATCCAATAATGGGAATGTCACGTCCAATCCACACACTTTGAAGAGCCCAAAGCAGGCTGGATGGAGCAAAGAGACTTTGGTCGAATGTAGATTGAGCTGAATAATTACTGCTGAGAACAATTGGTGGGAATAAGAAGTGGCATTGAAGCATCTGACGTGTATGGGCTTGGAGAAGACAGCATCTTGTTTGTTCAAGAAAACAAAAACGAACAGAGATGGCGAACTAAACAAGGACAGAACCATAAAGAAAGAGAGATGAGAAGGAGGGGAGAGGTCACTTCATCTAAACCAAGACAATCTCACCCTCTGCAAACACCTGGGACCTCTCCTCCCTGGCAGCAAGTTCAGTCCCTGGGAATGAGCACTTAAGGAGGAGGCACTGCATCCTTGAGGCCAGGAAGACCTTGTTCCATGGGATGTCACTGCCACCGAGGAAGGATGGGCACTGCAGAACGATGCTCTGCTATTTGGTATCCCTGAAAGGGTTCAAGGAGAGCTCAGGCCTCGGTGCAGATGGGGAGGACCACCGACGTCCAGCGAGCAGCATGCAGGATCAGTAGAGGAGGGGGACAGAGGGACCGAGCAGACAGACTGAGAAGGGCGCCTTCCCCTACCCTCCCCCAACGCCCACCCCCAACACCCCCTCCACAATCCACAATCCTATGTTGATGCAACCTTTTCTAATCAAAAGGGCTTCAATTCAATTCAGAATTGAAATTGTGGCTAAGATCCAAACTGAACTGTGGAGTGGCCATACCGAGGAAAGAATAGTCAAAGGGCTTTGGTTTTGTTTATTCGCTTCAATAGTGTTTTCTGGGTTGGTTGGTTCCTTTAAGGAACATTGATGGGTGGGTCCGTTGGTTTAAAGGGCAAAAGCGCTATGTTATAGCCAAACGGGCACCGTTACGCCCTATGTGTAAACAGTCTACACTACTCTAAATAAACAGACTGGGAAGGTGGTGGTTACTGTTTATCTTCACTGCGCTGCTGTTGCTGGGGGGTTTGATTCTGTCTTTCATGCGGTGAGACTGGTCTCCCCTCTTCACACCCAGATAAGGACCCACCCAGCTGTTCCACTGCCTGGTCTTGCCCCGCCTCAGCAAGGCAACAGTGGGCAGTGTCCCCTTGTCTCCGGCTCCCAGTACCAGGTCAGTGGCCGGCGCCCAACATGTACCTTCTTCAGAGCTTGGTACCTGGTTAATTACTCCTGCTTTGTGTATCACAATCATCTATTTATGTGTCTGTTTTCCTCCTGATAATCTGAGTTCTTCCAGCACAGGAATGATGGTGGTGATGATAGCAGCTACCTCTTATCATCCACTTATTGCAGACCAAGGGTTGTGTTAAAAGACTGACATAGGGCTTCCCTGGTGGCGCAGTGGTTGAGAGTCCGCCTGCCGATGCAGGGGACACGGGTTCGTGCCCCGGTCCGGGAAGATCCCACGTGCCACAGAGCGGCTGGGCCCGTGAGCCATGGCCGCTGAGCCTGCGCGTCCGGAGCCTGTGCTCCGCAACGGGAGAGGCCACAACAGTGAGAGGCCCGTGTACCGCAAAAAAAAAAAAAGAGATGATGTATGTGACACCTGGAGCTGCAGCAGCCATCCTGAAACCATGTGGGGCTGAGCCCAAAGACCAAAGCAGCACACTCAGTATAGTGGAGCAGAAGGATGTTGAGGGCTGGATCCTTGATAGTATCATTGGGTCATGGAATCAAAACTAGAAAATTTACTCCCCGACTTCTTATAAAATGCTTTCTTCACCTTCTAACAACCCAATAGTATCATGTGCTGCTGAAAGCACCGTAAATGATTTATCATTGTCATCCCATTCTACAGGCAAGAAAGATGAGGCTCAGAGAAGTTAAGTAACTTGCCTACACTCAGACAGTTGGTGGCAGTGCTGGGATTTAAACCCAGGTTTTTGGTCTACACTGCCCACCTTTCATTCCTCTCTGTAGCCCCATGTGGGCCGTGTTCGAGGCTCCTCCAGTTTCCAATCTGACGTGCCAGCCCTAAACAGTTGCCAGATAGCTGTGTCTATCACACAGCTGATGGCCCCTTCTGGGCCACGTCAAATCTCAGTCTGCACAAAGAGCTGGCGAATGCTGCAGGGAAGTGAAGGACTGTCAACAGTGGCCCCTCTGGAATTTGATTTTAACTTGTTCTCATTGCTTCCATAGCTCTCCAGTGGCTTTGAAAACATGAGTGGTGCAAATTATCCATTATTTTATAATTATTACACCAGGATTGCTGGCGGGCAATGGCTTACAGCATCCTAGTCAGAAGTGGATGTCATTCCATGGTTCTTGAATTCAATGAATGAAGGGGACCCATAAAGAGATGGTGCAGCGGGCCGTAAGGCCTGGAATGAAGGCCCACTACCATGTGCTCCCTGACATCTGCTGACACAGGGAGGGCCTCATGTGGCTTAACTATAAGTTCCCCTCCCCATCCTGCTCCTGTGGACAAGCTCCCCTCTTCACACAACACTTCTCATCAAGGGGACCAGGTGCAATTCCTGCTTACTCATGAGCAGTGGGTTTCAGTGCCCTGCCAGCCTGTAATTGTCCAAACAAGCCCATCACATCCTCCCACGGGAACCAGGGGGCACCTCACCCTCCTGTTGCTCTTGCGTTGGCCAAAAAATTTGTTTGTTTCCCCGCTCACATGAAAAACCCGAACTTTTTGGCCAACCCAAATACAAAGCCTGCCTCCCACGAGCCCTGGTTGTTTGCTCTGCAACCCCTGAGTGGCCTGGGGGGGGACATGCACTGCCCGTCTTCCCTGGGCTGTGGGTATAAGTAACTAATACACTGCTGTCCAGCGTCAGATGGCACGTGTCTGGCCATCCCCGTAACCAGGCGGTGGAATCCCTCCCCCACTAGTGGGAGGAGAGGAGGTGATGAAAACACACAGGGATTAAAACTCACGTGAAGATCAAGTGCTCCCAGTGTCTCAGCTCCGCCTGCTCCTCCGTGGAGGCCTCCAGAGCATCGTCCTTCAGTCTCTGCCTCACGCTCTGAATGCCCTCCTGGCCTCTGTCCCTCTCCTCGCCCTCGAGCCGCTCGGCCCGGGCGGCCAGGTCCCTGCTGTGCTCCTCCAGGATCTGCTGCAGGAAGAGCCAGGGGACCCCGCGCTTGAGCAGCTCCTGGGTCATCACCGAGTTCTGCAGCCGCCGCAGCTGCTCTGTGGCTTTCTCGGACAGTGAGAGGGTCAGGGCCCTGAGCTCGTCCAGGGCAGCCTGGTCCAGGCGCTCCTGCAGCTCCTCCAGGGTGGCGCTGTGCTCAGCCACCAGGCTCCGCCACTGGCCCATGTACTGGCGAGCATCCTCGGCCGCCCCGAAGGCTTCAGCGATGGACAGCCGCTCCCTCCGCTGCTCCTTGTGCTGGCAGGAGTTCCAGAACAGACAATTAACAGGGGGCGGGACTCGGTTGTACAGCTCTTGGGGAAAACACTCTGGTTGCAGGAAGCACCGAATGTCAACATCTCTTTCCCCAATCACCTCACATTCAGCAAATTATTCTTGAAAACAAAAAAAGTAACATAATAGAAAGACCAATGGAGATTGCCAAAGTAGCAGCAGAGGAGAATTGAGCCACGAAATGGAAACTTTGAATAAAAGCTTTGCTCTTCTAAAACCTACTAAGATTTTTATGCAAGTAGGCTAATAGGACAGAAATACTGCACGAGCGTGTTCAGAACTGGAAGGACTCTTGATTTCTCCCCATAGTCAAGTCTTAGACAACAAGAGAGGAAATCTCTATTAAGGTTTTTACCTTCTTAACACATCCTCCCCAAAGGAGAAGAGTGCATAACCTGGTTGATTTTTAGCAAAATGTGACCACCTTTTACTCATTTGTTTCAAAGAAGGATCCAGGACATCTTTTTTTCTCTTCCTTCACTCAGATATAATATTCTCTCTATCTTGCTCTCTTCT
This sequence comes from Pseudorca crassidens, assembly GCF_039906515.1. Classification (NCBI taxonomy): domain Eukaryota; kingdom Metazoa; phylum Chordata; class Mammalia; order Artiodactyla; family Delphinidae; genus Pseudorca; species Pseudorca crassidens. Next base: position 36,431,680 of record NC_090299.1, on the reverse strand, counting down.
TCTGGACTAGACAAAACCTGCCTCTGTCTATGTTAATCACAGTATTCCAGAGGCAAGGCGTGGCAAATTTCATAATTCAAAGATTTAGGGTGAAGATTTAAGCAAAAGGCTTAAGCTGCCTCACCCAACTGAGCTTTTAGCAGTACCTCCTTTGTTTGAGGTTGCATCGTTTTTAAATGAATCAATAAATTTGATCGTTGTTCCCCCCTCCCAAAAAAACAAAATTATTCTTTAGAAAATAAGCCAACATGTAGTGAAAACTTCATTTGTTCAACATTTATTGAACACGTATCTATTGAGTAGTAAAACCCAAGAGGCAGACCACCTGGGCTCCTATCCTGGCTTCTCCACTTACAAGCTGAGCCACCCAAAACGAGTGTCTGGCCCTGTCTGGGCCTCTACTGCCTAATCTGTAAAATGGGGATAATAATAGGATCTACTTCACAGAGTAGTTGTGAGGATGCAATGAGTTGCTGAAGACATGTGTAACTGTTAGAGGAGGGCCTGGTGCAGAATTGGCATCAATGAATGTCTGCTATTATTATTACCAAGTCCCAGGCACATAGGAACTGAAAATTGAGATACCCTAAGAGAAAACCCCCCTGAGATCCATGAGAGACAATTTAAATGAGGAGGTCACAGAAGGCCTTTTAAAGAAGGAGACCCAAATGGATAAACAACAAGGTCCTATTGTACAGCACGGGGAACTATATTCAATATCCTGTAGTAAAACATAATGGAAAAAGAAAAACAGACAACAAAGGCTAATCACCACCAAGAGTAATTATAGTAATAATATGCTACTACTAATTTTAAAAAGTTAAAAAAATAAAGAAGGAGACCCAGGCTTCCCTGGTGGCACAGTGGTTGGGAGTCTGCCTGCTAATGCTGGGGACACGGGTTCGAGCCCTGGTCTGGGAGGATCCCACATGTCGCGGAGCGACCGGGCCCGTGGGCCACAACTACTGAGGCTGCGCGTCTGGAGCCTGTGCTCCGCAACAAGAGAGGCCGCGATAGTGAGAGGCCCGCGCACCGTGATGAAGAGTGGCCCCCGCTTGCCACAACTAGAGAAAGCCCTCGCACAGAAACGAAGACCCAACACAGCAAAAATAAATAAATTAATTAATAAACTCCTACCCCCAACATCTTCTTCTTTAAAAAAAAAAAAAAAAAAAGAAGGAGACCCAAGGGAGACCTGAGGGATGAGGTCATATCTCAGCTGGGTTAAGATGGGGGAAAGGATATTCCTGGGAGAAAGAGCAGTAGGCATAAAGGCCCTGTGCTGGGAAAAAGCTGACATGCATAGAGATGTACATCACGGTGTTATTAACAATAGTGCATCTGTGGACAGTCCGGGTTCTATTTTGTGCAAATATGTCTTGTTCATGGGTCCGGGTGACCAGAGAGTGTCAATTCCTTCCTTCTACAATATTGGTTGAGCACCTACAATGTGTCCTCAGAGCTGAGGATATGACACAAACCTTTGCCTTTGTGGAGCTATGTTCTCACTCTGTACCACTCACAAGATTTATCAAAAGCAGCTGTAAGAAACAGTACTCATGGAAAACTGCTGAAGTATCTGCAGTTCTTCCATCCTTCCAGACCCTAGCCTGGAACCAGGCCAGACCATCAGAGAAGTGTGTTCTTGGGCCTCATTGCTTTGATCCTTGAGCCAATGGAGATGGATGAGGTGATGCTAAAGATGGGGTGGAGTTCAACGGTCCAGGTGAGAATGCTGGGCCCAACACTTGATAATAAAAGCAGAGTTTTTATCAACCAAATTAAGTTATTGTTTCCCTTTCCCTCCCGAATGGCATCAGACCACCCCCTGTGTTATCCCATGTATCTAGTATCTCCTCTGAATCTGTCCTTTTTCCCGTGCTCAGGACATGCTCTCATCCGTTTTGACCTGGTCAAGGTCTACAGCCTCCCATTGGTCCCATTGTAGACCTGCTCAAGGTCTACAGCCTGGGGCTCCTCCAACTCTATGGCAGGCTGCTCACAGGAGCTTCCTAAATCCCAAATCTGATCTTCCTTCTGAAACTGAGCAGGACCTGTGGGGCTCCTGGGCATGGGAGCCTTTTGAACAGCTGCTAATCAGGGAAGGGAGGGGAGGCAGAGACAAGGGAGGGGCAGCCAAGAAACAATAGTGCAGCCTTGGGGCGGGGTCCCGGTTCCGCCTCAAGGGATACACATAACAGTATCTTTGAGCTCTTTTACAGAACTAAAACCCCCGACAAATGGAAGATATTAGCATTCTTCATTCCAGAGAAGGTAATGACCTTCAGGAGACCACCTGAGGCCAGATTAAGGAACTGCGGGCACTGCACACACCCTGACCCTTAGCAGCAACTCCGCCCTTGAACCACTGCTACAAAACTCATCACCAAATCCTCCCCGGTTGGGACACACAGTTTTTCAGGGCACGAGCCCACTGCGTCCTTCTTTGCCTGACAAAGCAATAAAGCTGTTCTTTTCTACTTCACCCAAAACTCTGTCTCCAAGATTTGATTCAGCACTGGTGCACAGAGGCCGAGATTTTGGCATCACTTCTCCTGAAAACCCTTCAGTGTTCCCCACTGTCCTCGAATGAAGGTCAGCTGCCAGCCCGGCACACTGCCCTCATTGACGAGGTGCTGCTTCCTGGGAGTGCCTCCTCCAGCCCCCGCCCTCTGCCCTCCCAGCTCTCAAGTTCTCGGAGCTCCACGCACAGCGGGGCACCCTCGCCTGAGTGCTTCACCTTTGAACAAGACGCCTCCCCATCCCCTGCAGTGTCCTTCCTGCCTTGCTCGCATCAGATGCTCATCTGTCCCCCAGAACTCGGGTACCCCAGGAGACGGTGACTTCCTCTCTGTGCTACCAGAGCATGTAGGGAGCACATGATGCCTTTCTGTGGTTGCTGGTTGGTTTCTCCCTTCTCGAGGTTCACAAACAGCCGAGCAGGTCAGTGTCAAGGACAAGACTGAGGCTCTAAGTCAGACAGGCCTGGGCTCAATTCCACATCTGCCACTCACTAAACATGTGACCTTGACCTCATTACTTAATACTGTGATCTGAATGCTTGTGTTCCCCCAACATCCATATGTTGAAACCTAACATGGGACATGGTGGTGTTAGGAGAGGGGGCCTTGGGGAGGTGCTTAGGTCATGAGGGTGGAGCCCCCTGAATGGGATTAGTGCCCTTATAAAAGAGGCCCCACACTCACCCACCAAGCTTCCTCCCCCTTTCCACCCTTCTGACTTCTTCTACCAGCAAGAAGTCAGCTGTCTGCAGCCAGAAGAGGGCCTTCACCAGAACCCGACCTTGCCGGCACCCTGACCTTGGACTCCCAGCCTCCAGAACCGTGAGATATAAATTGTGGTTCCTTATAAGCCACCCAGTCTGGTACTTCGTTATAGCAGCGCAAATAGACCACAATACTTAAGCCCTGTCAGCCTCAAAGTCTTCATTAAAAAAAGAGAAAACAGGGCATCCCTGCTGGCGCAGTGGTTGAGAGTCCGCCTGCCGATGCAGGGGACACGGGTTCGTGTCCCGGTCCGGGAAGCTCCCACATGCCGCGGAGCGGCTGGGCCCGTGAGCCATGGCCACTGAGCCTGCGCGTCCGGAGCCTGTGCTCCGCAACGGGAGAGGCCACAACAGTGAGAGCCCCGCGTACCACAAAAAAAAAAAAACAAAAACAGAAAACAGTAGCATCTACCTCATAGGGTTAATGTAAGGATTAAATAAAATACATAATACACTTAGCACAGTGCCAATTAAACACTCCATAAATGTTGTAGCACCCATCAGTCATTATTCACTGGAACCAGCACTCCTATTGCCTTGCCCTGGCAGACATTACTAACCTACCGCAACCCTCAGCTTTGCTAGGACCTGTAGAGATCTTGACGCAGCATTCCAAAAAGTCACTACCAATCAACTGTAGATGGCACATCAGGATGCCTGCCCAGCTGCCCTTCGGATCCTAGCCCTCTGATGGCAGTGCCTGGCATGGAACCCGGCACTTGGTGGGGGTTCACAATGGTTATGTAAAGAATCAAGAGCATAATTCCTTATATACCTTTTGCAGCATCTCTCGTCTTCTCTTAATTATTAATTTTTGGTGGAGTTTTTTCTTTTCCTGCTTTAAGTCATTGTCCAACTTCTGTTTTATAGAAAAGACTTCTGTCTGAGCCCGCTCCAAGAGCACCCGCATCTGATCTTCATCCAAGTAGCCTGCTCTAGATGAAAAAGATGCAGGGTTAGTTAACACACTATCCAAACTCACCTGCAGCTTGGCTGTGCTGTCGCTGAATGTTTATCTCCATATTAGTTCGGTTTGAATCAGAGAAATCTCTACCATCAGAAGGAGCAGGAGAACAGGCAGCTAAGACGTTACGAAAATGCAGGAAGGGTAAGGTCAGCTTTTTCAGAGACGTGCAGAGAAAGCTCACATCCCGAGAGAAATTACAATTGGGCAAGAGTTCTTGGAGGCAGCAACATTCAAGGGGACCACTGTGGAACAGGTAGAATCTTCCAAGAGGAGATGGTAGATTAGGAAGTCCTAGTGACAGGAATGGCACAAGTAAAGTCCAAGAGGTAAAATGCAGGGAAAACTCGCTGTGAGGGTTAATTCTGTTTATCAACTTGACTGGCCAGGGTGCCCAGACTAAAGATCACTTCTGAGTGTGTCTGTGCAGGGGTTTCCAGGTGAGACTAACATTTGAATGGGTGGGCTCAGTAAAGCAGAGGACCCTCCCCAATGTGGGTGGGCACCCAGTCCACTGAGGGCCTGAACAGAATAAAAGGTGGAGGAGTAAGGAATTCACTTTTTTTTTCCTGCCTCACTGTTGAGCTGGGACATTTCATCTCATCCTCTCCTGCTCTAGGGCTGGGATTCCCCTGGTTCTCAGGCCTCTGGACTGAATTACACCACTGGCTTTCCTGGGCCTCCAGCTTGCAGACGGCAGATTTTGGGTCTTCTCAGCCTCCACAGTCACACGACACAATTCCTCATACATATCTTACTGGTTCTGTTTTTCTGTTGCTGCCACTATCACCACTACCATTCCCAGTCTGTCTGCATCCTTGGGCTGGGCCCCCTGCTTGGCATACCGTAGATTCCCCATGGAAGCTTCCTGAAGGAATGAATAGGTGACTGAGCAAATGGCAGATATGCATTTCAGAAATATAAGTCTGTGCCAACCTATTAAAATAGGATTTAAAAATCAGAGGTACAGAACACTTCCCTGGTAACTGCTGCCCATGGTATACCCAGCTGTTGGGTGCTTCCATTCAAGGCAAGGAGCTGTTTCTTTCACGCGAGTGAAAATGAATCAGGAATGTCAAGTTGACTGCAGGGACAAATTCATTAGCATCTTTGGGTGGGAAGTGTTCACATAACTTGCACCTTACTGAATCCTCATTAAAGAGGACAAGAGACGGCTTCCCTGGTGGCTCAGTGGTTGAGAGTCCGCCTGCCAATGCAGGGGACACGGGTTCGTGCCCTGGTCCGGGAGGGTCCCACATGCCGCGGAGCGGCTGGGCCCGTGAGCCACGGCCGCTGAGCCTGCGCGTCCGGAGTCTGTGCTCCACAACGGGAGAGGCCACAACAGTGAGAGGCCCGCGTACCACAAAAAATAAAAATAAAAAATAAAAAATAAATAAAGAGGGCAAGAGAGCTGCCAAGTTCTAGTACAATTACTCAGGTAGTAGAATCAATTCATAAAAGCACGGCTTGTCCTAAGAAAGCCAACCTTATCGTCATGGCCCTACTCATTTTAAAGCTTGTAACCTACAAAGAATAAATTTCATTGTTGACAATTATGCGTCTCATAGACTAGCTGAGAAGGAACGCTGCCGAAGGGCTAGAGGCTGCAGCGAACAGCACCATTTACCTGGCTGCACGGTACCCCAGTGCTGCTGAGAAAAGATACTCAGAGTCCAAGATAAGCATCTGTGTATTTATACTTAATTCCAAAGGCCAAGACATGGAGGCAACCTAAATGTCCATTGACAGATGAATGAATGAAGAAGATGTGGCGTATATATATATATATATATATATATATATATACACACATATATGTAATGGAATATTACTCAGCCATAAAAAAGAATGAAATAATGCCATTTGCAGCAACATGGATGGACCTAGAGATTATCATACTAAGTGAAGTAAGTCAGACAGAGAAAGACAAATACCATATGATGTCACTTATATGTGGAAGCTAAAATATGATACAAATGAACTTATTTACAAAACAGACTCACAGACGTAGAAAACAAACTTACGGTTGCCAAAGGGGAAAGGCATGGTGGGATAAATTAGGAATTTGGGATTAGCAGATATACACTACTATATATAAAATAGATAACCAACCAGGACCTACTGTATAGCACAGGGAACTATACTGAATATTTTGTAATAACTTATAAGGGAAAAGAATGTGATAAAGAATAGATATATATATGTATGTATAACTGAATCACTGTGCTGTACACCTGAAACTAAGTCAACTATACTTCAATTAAAAAAAATACAAAAATAAAAACAAACTCCACCCCCCCAAAAAAAGAAAAACAAAGGTGAATGCAAGAGCCAGCGGTGTCCTAGAGCTCAAGGAGAAGTGGGCTATCCCATCACACAGTTCATGAAAGCCTCCACCACTGATTTCTCTATGAAATGTTGGGGATTTGCTTTAAAATAACTCAGGGCAGGGATGTATAGCTACATCAAGATTGCCCACAAGCTGGTACCTACTGAAGCTGATGATGGGCACACGTCGGCCCACTGTATGGTTGTCTCGACTATGGGGTATGTTTTAAAAATTCTGTAATGCAAAGGATTCTTCCAACTAGAGAATTCTTAAGAAATAAGTCAGGAGCAGCCAGTGCATGCGCTGAATGAACAGAAGTAGATGGTCTTTGATGAGGAACGTTGGGGCAAGGCTGTTTGTCTGCATCATTTTGGGTGGTTTGGGGGTTTTACCTCTCGTGTTTCTGGATAAGGAGGGTCAGCTGAGCAGAAGCAGTGCTAAGCAGGCCCTGCACACGGGTCTCTGATGACTGTATGTTCTGGACCAGATACTCCCTGTGGCCAAATCTTTTACTGAGATGGTATCTCTTACTAGCCTGGAAAAAGTCCATTAGTTCTTCTACATTGTCCTGTTTAAAAAAAAAATCAAGAAAGTATGCTTAAATAAAATTTAAAGAAAATTCTTTCTAGTCAGTTAAAATATTACATTTCCTTTCTGAAGAAAATACACGGCGATAGAAGCCCTGGGATTAACACCTTAAACGTCCCTGCCTCGAACAAAGGCTCAGAAGAAATGAGGGCTTTGAAAAGTGCATTTGAGACCCAGATGGTAAAGAGTTATCAAAACAACTAACTTTGCTTCCCTAGAAATGGAATATAAATTTCTCTCAGGCATCCTTCACCCAAGTGCACAGTCACACCTGTGGCGCTCCCCAAACACAGCACCAGGACAGGTGCTGAAGTTCTGGGATAAATTAGCCACCGGCTCTGACCCCAGAACTCCCACTCTCATGGAGGACATGAGATGAGCCTGGTCATGGAGTAGCACAAAGTTCTTATAATGTACAAAATGCATAAGAACCCAAGCAACACAAGAGAGTAATAATAGCCTTGCATATACTGGGTGTTTTTGCTGGGCCTGGCATTGGACCCAGAGCATTTCTCATCTTCTGTAACTTAATTTAGGGACAGGATACTATTATTCCCATTTCACAGATGAGGAAACTGAGTCCATATCACACAGCTGGTAAATGACTGAGCAGGGATTTGAACTCAGCCATCTAATTCCAGGGCCTGTGTTTTAACTTCATAATAGGCTGTCTCCCAAATCCAGCTTCAACCAGTAGCATAATAATCAGACCAGCAGTAATTAAACCCACGGTAATTAAAACATCAGCCTCAGGGAACTATCCCACTGACTGGCTCTGCTGTCTTTTTTCCGTCTGGGGAAATACTGTCCATGCAGTGGGTTACCGGAAAGTTCAACATTGTGTTCAATAAGAAACGTATGATGTTTTGCTTTCCACACAAAAGCTATAACCTCTCCAGGTCCGACACCTGAGGATTTGCACTCTCCTGACAGTGAAAAGCAGAATGGTCGGTGGGATGTGGTCAAATGCCAGCTTCTGAGAGCTCCTGGCAGCAGAATCAATACAGCAGGAGCACTGTGGTGACATTTCTACCCTCTGCGGAGCTGGATCACGTGAGTCAGCTGACCTGAGCCCTTGCCGTCGGGAAGCTCAGAGTCGGGATCCTCAAATCCTAATCTGTCTGTGCCTTGGGACTGTCACCAGGGCTGTTACTTTTTTGTCCCCAGTATTATTAACAATAACACGTGTTCTTTCCAACGTGGAGAGTCAGCCACAGCTTATCACGAGGAGCGGGCAAAACGACAGCAAAATCTGTTAATCCCTAAGTGATGCTGTGGGGTCTGAATACCTACCCAGGACTTTATTTACTCTCCTAAAGTTTTACTGGGAAAAACCAAGAGCAAAACGGAGAGGCTGGCCGGCTCTCTTCACGCCAAGATGCCCAGTGCTTTCTGACAGTGGTCTTCTCTTTCCAAAAGGCTCATGAGAGCCGCCTGGTCTCCTCGTGGGACAGCCCTGATCTGTTGCAGCTCTCACTCACGAGGCCTGTGCCAGGACCAGAAATCTGGTGCTTTATTGCACACCAGTGATGCACCGTGTGGACACGCACAGGTAAAATGCCTCAGGCAGGCCTCATAAAAATAGTGACAGTCTCATAAACTATTTTCACAGTCATCTAGGAATTTATTCAGTCTGGGTTAATGACACTCACACTCAAGCTTACATGCAAAAACACCCACAAATTCACCCAAGCATATCGAGACAGAGAACATAAACCCTAGGCATACATCACCATACATACGTGTATGCACATATATATTTATATTTTTAACCACTATATATATTAAACATATACTGTGCCAAGCACTGGCTTTCCATGAATTAGGTCATGAAATCTCCATCATGCCCCTTTTAGTGTGGGGACTCTATTACCCTCATTTTACAGGTGAGGCAACTGAGTCTCAGAGAAGTTAGGCAATTTGCTTAAATTCACAGAGCTGATGGGTAGTGGAACTGGAATGCAAGTCCAGGTGAGCCTGAGTCTAAGGCCTGTGCTTCAAGCCCCCATTTGCCCTGCTTATTGGAAACTCAGCCGCCGCATCAAGAGGTCGAAGGAAGACAGCATTAGTTCACTGGAACCCAGCACAAAAGAGACAGGACTTAGCTCAGAAAGAGGAGAAATTTACTGAAACAGTTCAGGAAAATGACTCCTCCATCAGAGAGAGCCTCATCTGAGGCATTACCTGTATTTTAGAGTAATCTTGCAGCAGCATTTTCGCCGCCTCTGGCTTCAGTTCCCCTTTGAAAATAGCACTTTTTATCTGGGTAAAAAAGATACTGTGCAGTTCATTCCTCTGGAAAATGGCCAGCTGCCTGTGGGCCTTGGCAAAGTCTTCCTCCTGCTGCAGAGCAAGGGACCTCCTCAGGTGCTCCTGTTCTAGGCCATGGAGGGTCCGCAGGAGGTTGCTGCATTCGATAGCGGACTGTGGAGAAGAGCGGGGCACGTGGGAGGTGACACACTGGTCAGGCATGCACAGGCACATGTGTACAACATGTGAGCACACACATGCATGCACGTGCACATGTTCATACATGCATGCACACACAACACACATGCATGCACCAACACACATGTGCACAGTGCATATAAATGCACCCAGCAACAATGCACATGCAGGCACACGTACATGCATGTGCACATGCACACACACATGTACAGAGGACACATACATGCACCATCGACATACACACACGCACAGTGCATATCAATGCACACAGCAGTAATGCACATACACACACACATGCATGCACGTGTACAGGCACATACACACACGCTCAGCACACAGACATGCACCAACACACATGTGCACACATACACATGCACAGTGCATATAAACGCACACAGCAACAAACGGTGCGCACACATGCACAAAGATACAGGCACACACAGCAATACAAATACAGTGCACGCATGTGCACATGCACACACAAGCATGTGTGTGCACACCCACATGGAACACACACATGTATACACACAGGCATACACACACACTGAATCCCAAATTTGCCATGAGGAAGCTGCTAAACTCTGGGAAATGCTGTTGTAACCTGTCCTCCCTGTTATCTTAACGTTTTCCAGAACCATCTCAAAGAAAAAAATTCACAAGAGTGGAAATTTTCAAATCAAACTGCCTGAAAATAGCCCGCAAAATGGAAACATCAATGGACTGTGCTGTTAGGCTCTCAAGCTTATTTCCATCATCTTTCATCCTTAACTTAGATGAAGAAAAAAATACGAGCAATCAGGCCCAAGCTGATAACATTTGTGTTAAAAGGGAGGCAAAGGGGAGGTAGGAAGTGGCTCCTGGGATGCCTCCACTTTATGTGGTCCAGAGGGAGGGCAGCAGGGGGGTGACACGCCTTCACTAAGTTCCTGATGCATCTGCACTCCCATTACCTCAAAAGACTCATGCCGCAGGAGGGTGTCTTAGTCATTCCACGTGCAGAGGCGGAATTCTAAGAAGCCCCCAAGATTCCTGGCCCCCGGTGTAAGACGTCACAGAAATCCCCTCCCTCTGAGTGTGGACATAAACTTTGAATATGATGGGACTGTCACTCCAATGGTCAGATTATTATGTGGCAAAGCTGAAGGGGTCTTCTCTTCTGGAGAGAAGTAGTTATTCACAGCTGACTTGATCTAAATTACAGAATGCAAGTCACCCACAATGAGGGTGTTGGGCCCCTGGCTCTGGGCACCACAGGGATGCTCTGCTACCAGGGGAGTAGCTGGTGCCCAGGTAGGTCCATTCATCCATGAAAGTGACCTTCTATTTTGACAGTATGCAATTTGACAAGCTCCAAACCTCAATTTATTTTAATTAATAGGAATGAAACAGGGGTGAAATCCATTTAACTCCTCACAGCCAGGACAAAAAGCAAGCACACAGCACACGTGCACGCGCGCACACACACACACATACACACGTGCTTGAGTGCGCGCGTGCAAATCCTAAAACGTAATTATCTGTCCTTGCTTAGAATAGTATTTCTGAAGAATAAGTCATGAGGAAATGTGTTTGTGTCATAGTGAAATGCTCCTTAAAATAACTTTTGGTGGGAGTCCCCCCCATTTCCATGTATACTGCCCTCCTAAGGGGGTCCAGAGACCCACAGAAATGTGTTCATCCCCTGCTCTAGTTCAATCCTTCTGTGGCACAGAGGAGAAGACTAAATCCTAAAACAGGGGACACCACGGAGGCCTGCCAAGCAGGGGAGGTCATGTGAGGTAGCCTGGGAAGTACTGTACTAGGGGGCATCGGGGACTGGGGTAAAGTAGAGAGAGCAAGCCCTGCTTACGGGGTCAGCCACTGCTCAGCCCACCAAAGGGGGCGCTGCAGGACTGTGCACCTGGTGTGGCCATATCTTTCCATTTTTTTTAAGAGAAGCTGAAAGTCTGGATTTTCTATCCAAAATTTTATATTTTAAATATTGGCAACAAATGTGCCTTTTTAAAGGTACATTAAAATAATGGTCACTCACCCCCAACTCCCTGTTGAACTTTCCACTAAAATAGACTTCTCAGAGAAATGAGGCATGTTTATCCTTCGGCTTAAAAGGCCTAAAAAAGCAACTTGCATGGAGAGATTGGGAGGCCTGGATCAGGATAGGGTACTTCGATCCTGGCTCGAGAATCGCAGGCCTGTGCCAGGCTGTTCTGACAACTGCTCTTCGCGCTGACTCTAGGCCATCAAAAATGTGAAATCGCGTCAGGAAATTATGACTGTACTAAATGACACTCCCTGTACTCAATTTAGCAAGCTGGACAAATTGTGAAAATGTTTTATAGAAATAAAACCCCCAGAGATGGTTCCAGTGTTAAGAGTTCTTGCCCTTAAGGCATCTTTTCCTTTAAGACACACTCAAAGGAGTTAGGAAACCTCCGGCAGCTCAGGGCAGGATGCGCTGCTGCTGCCTCTTCTCCAAGTAGCTGGGAAGCACGTGGATCTGGAAGAGGGTCCCCCTACCAAGTACACACGCTGAACGGCCAGTGGCTGCTTGCAGGAAGCTGGGCAAGACACTTCCCCTCTGGGCTTCTGTTTCTCCAACTTGAACTGGAAAGATTTCACATCCTGACTGTTTCATGTCATGGGCTTCTTTAAAGATTACACTAAATAATGAAACTGGATAGAACAGGGCTGACACTGCCAAGCATCGGTCTAAGGACTATACAAGTATTGACAGTCCTATATGACAGGCATCATTATTCTCCCCAGTTTAAGGATGGGGAAACCGAGACCCAAGGAGCCTGAACAAGGCACCTTCTGGAGGAAGAAAGTGAGATCTAAACCGAAGCCACCTGCCTTCAGAGTCTATATTTGCCACTACCCTTAAGAGCTTCTCCATGCAGAAACGCTTTACAGACTGTACGGGATCATATAGATGTTTAAATGTGAACAGATTTCATCGCTATACTAATTACTGGAATTCCTAAACTTTACTCAAAAAAACTGATACTCATTTAGCTTTTTTTTAAAAAAACAAAACAAAAAACTAATTCTTGGAGGAATAATATGGCCAAAATATTTTCATGCATTTTATTTAAAGAATACTACAATAAATGAATAGATGACAAAGTCATTCTAAGATGGAATGACTTGCACAGACTGGGAGGGAAATAGCTCTGTTAACTTTTGCAGTTTTATGCTATGTTTGGAAGTGGATTTGCTCAAATAAGGAGACTTGTCTCTGGACAGGGTGGCCTGGGGGATCCATAGTGATGGTGCCGCCCACCCTGAGCCCTGCACAGAGCGAGCAGGAGAACACTGTGTGTCACCCCTTCTCCGTGCCCCCAACAACCAGTGGAAACAATGAGCAAACACTTAAAACTGCGCTGCCACGGGCAGTCTTTGCAACAAAAACATTGCAAAGGCAGAAGCCCACCAGGATTACGATGCACTGTTGCGTGAGGGTGGCTGTGAGCCTTGATGGTCGGGGAGAGCTGCCTGGGTGTGTGTCTTGGTCCACCCATGTGTCCTCAGGCAGGTGACCTTCTCCTATCTGTTTCCTCACCTGTAAACGTGGGAGCCTATCAATTCCCACTTCACCGAGTGGGTGTGAATATTTGAAGAGAAGGTCCAGGTGATGTGCTCTGAAAAACTCCTGGCCTTCAGTGAAGGCCAGGTGATATGCTAAGTGTGAGAGCGTTTAATGACATCTGTGATGGTAAGTGGAAACAACCATGACAGAAGGTTCAATGAACCGCATAAACCTTACTCTGTAAAAAAAAAAAATGTAAAAATAAAGCAAAAGGTTTGTGCTGAAATTCGAGGACAGGAGTGGGGTCCCCTTAGCATAGTGGTGTCTCCAGGCTCAGACACACAGCAGGAACTCAACAAACAGGCTGAACGAATGTTTGTCTACTGTTGACTGGTGGAATGTGTTTCAATTTTTTTCTGGGTTTTTCCTTTTATGCTTTGGAGCTGGAGTTGGCAGACTTTCAGTAAAGGCCAGATAAATATTTTAGGCTTTCCAGGACACATCAGGGTTCTGTCACATATTCTTTTTTTGTTTTTACTTTTTACAATCCTTTAAAAATGTAAAAACCATTCTCAACTCAAGGGCCAGAAAAAACAGGCCGGGCAGGATTGGACTCATGGGTCCCAGTTTGCTGATCTCTGCTTCTGAGTACCTTCCAAGTCTCCCTCATTGAATGCGTATTATTTTTATCAGAAAAAAATATATAACAAATTGAGGAAATAAGAGAGAGAGAGAGAATGAGACTGTTTGGGGCTGAAGCAGTGAACAGTGTGTTTAACACATTCTTTTAAAGTGCTGGACTCACGGAAACACAGTGCCGACCTGTGCAATCATGGATGGAGATCAGAGAGCACGGTCAGCCAGGGGAACAGTGGTGGGCTGAACGCTGCCCCCTCTCCAAAAAGATACATCCACAGCGTAATCCCAGAACCTATGAACATGACCTTATTCGGAATAAGGGTCTTTGCAGATAATAATACAGGATCATTTAGCTAGGTCCTAAATCAAAAGATGAGTGTCCTTAAAAGAGACAGAAGTGGATGTGACAGGGTCATGGGGCCATGTGAAGACCAAGGTCAAGATTGGAGGGATGGGGCTTCCCTGGTGGCACAGTGGTTGAGAGTTCGCCTGCTGATGCAGGGGACGCGGGTTCGTGCCCCGGTCCGGGAAGATCCCACATGCCGCGGAGCGGCTGGGCCTGTGAGCCATGGCCGCTAAGCCTGTGCGTCCGGAGCCTGTGCTCCGCAACGGGAGAGGCCACAACAGTGAGAAGCCCGCGTACCGAAAAAAAAAAAAAGATTGGAGGGATGCAGCCACAAGCTAAGGAATGCTTGGAGCCACCAGAAGCTGGCAGAGGCAAGGAAGGATTCTCCCCAAGAGATTTCAGAAGGGCCATGCCTGGCTGACACCTTGATTTTGGACTTCTGGCCTCCAGAACTGTGAGAGAATAAATTTCTGTTGTTTTAAGCCACGAAGTCTGTGGTCATTTGTTACAGCAGCTACAGGAAATCCATACAGGAGCCAAACAGAAAATAAGCCACACCCTAAAATGAGATGTGTGTTGAGGCGAGGGGACCCCAGCTGCAGAGGAGTGGCTGGGGGTGAGACAGCGTGAATCGCACCTCTCTGCTTAAGTGCCCAGCCCGTAGTCTGACCACAGGTGACAGACCATCTGAGAGCCAGGCGCTGTCACCCTGAGAGCTCTCTACTCTCTCCCAGAGGATTTCTGTGCACGGCTGCCAGTCTGCAGAATGGAGGTTAGGAGTTCAGAAGCTCGTTCCTAAGATGTTAGACCTCCCTAGGTTGATAAATTTTCAGAACAGGTTATGTGGGCTCAAGTCACCAGAGGGAACCAGCCATCTCTTCCATGGAGGAAGGTAGAAATCAGACTGGATTTGGTGCGCCCGGGAAAAAACTCTGGCGTGATTCCTTTCAAGACGGAAACTGACACTCTCTTAGGAAAATGAGAGCTGATCTCCGATCAACAGAGACCAGCCCTGGGAAGGCCGAGAGGTCAGAACTCCCAGAACTGGGCACTGGGCACGAGAGCCTACTGCAGCCCACACCCGGGGCTCCTTTCCTGCATTACTTCTTCCAGCCGCTCTGAGAGGGGGGCGCGCTTGGCCTTGACTCACAGACTTACAGAGGCTAGTTAAGGCCTTCCGGAGCTGAGCTGGAGTGTACTAGAATGAGTCCAGGTTTGTCTGACTCCAGAGCCCGTGCTGGAGAGAACTTAGTGCGGTGCAGTCCAGACGGACACACGTGTGCACTGACACCACAACCCCCCTGAGCTGTGCTCTTGTGGACATGCTTTTCTGTGAATGAAGCCATTCTACCTGTCCCATGACACCCCACAGCACTGTGAACGTACCTCTATTACAACACGGCTGAATGAATTCACATGTGTTATATGCGAGAATCCTTCATTAGACTGTGAACTTCTCAAATGCAAGAACCATGTCTCAGTGCTCTCTGTACCTTCACTGCCTAGACAGTAGTGATCAGTAAATGCTTTCTAAATGAATTCTGGATGGATGGATGGAAGTGTAGATGGGCAGGTGGATAGAAGGGTGGTAGGCGGATGGATGGATGGGTTGGAGTTTGGATGAATGGATGCATGGATGGGTGGTGAGTGAATAAATGGATGGATGGATGAGTACATGGACAGATAGATGGAAGGGTGGTAGGTGGGGAGAATGGATGGATGGGTGGGTGGATGGATGAATGGGCAGGTAGATGTATGTATGGATGGATGGATGGATAAATGATGAAGGAGGGAGGCAAATGAAAGCCTTCCTTTCAAAGTTGCCTTACCCTCTCACTAACACGTTTCAGCATCTCTTCTGCTTCCTCCATTGCTGCCATCTCCCTCTGGTACTGGCTTTCTGTCTTCTTTCTGGTTTCTAGGTCACACTCAGCTGTCAAGGCCACCATCTTCCGATCATACTCGTCTTGAATTTCTTTCTCCAGCAACAGAAACTGCTTTTTGAAAACAGCACCCATCCTCCTCTCTACCTGAGGGGAGAGATGGCCACTGCTGGTCAGATTTTTCAGTAGAAGAGCAATGATATCTTTGCTGATTTGGGTTCGACAAGCTTCCAGATCTGAGTCTGCCCGATTCAGGGTTGCAATTTCCAGCCTGGGAAACACAAAGGTCAAGAGAATTCCATTACATAAAATCACAGCAGAAACCAAAGGTCCCTCAGAGCTCTGAGGTTTCAACTTATTTGTAAAGTAAGGTCTTTCTTTTTTCCTTTTCCTTCCTTCTCTTCCTTTTCTCCCTCTCTTCTGCTCCATCCAGTTATTGAAGGACAGTGACTAAATTAGCAGAATATTATTTAGTAAATTTGCAGGGTACCATGTTGGAAACTACAAGGAATATAATTAATATAAGACATGGTCTTTGTCAACAAGCAACAAGTCAACAAAAACAAGAAGACCAGGAGAAAAATGGTTAAATATTTGGAGGATTTGAAAAATTAGGTTCATTTTACTTTTTTCCAATTAAAAATTAATTTATAGATATGTCAAGTAAATGTAATGTAATAACCTGGATTGAATCCTGGAACAGAAAAAGGACATTAAGTAAAAACTAGGGAAATCTGAATGAGTATGGACTTTAGTTAATAATAATGTATCAGTATTGGGTCATTAATTTTAACAAATATACCACAGCAATAGAAGATTTTAATAACAGGGGAAACTATGTACAGGGTATGTAGGAACTCTCTGTACTATCTTCTCAATTGTTCTGTAAATTTAAAACTGCTCTAAAAATGAAGTCTACTCAAGAAATATTTGTGAGATACTTCACAGAGTCACAGGTTCTAAAACTTGATTGTAATGTTGTAATGGTGGTTGTACAGCTATATATACTTACACATATATATCAGACTGTACTCTTAATGTGGGTGAATTTTATGGTTTGCTTGTTATACCTTTATAAAACTACTGCAAGATGCACAGGACAAAACTATGTCTATGATAGAAAAATCTGGAAAATAAACACAGAAAAAGACTTCATTCACAGTAGGTCTATCACCCAGTCAGAACCAATGGAGGTATTTGTTGTACTTGCTTCCAGTTTTTTTTCTTTGTCTACACATATTTTCCCCATGGATGTATATTGTTTACATAGATGCAAGTATAGTTTTGTCCTGTTTTCAATTAATGTTGTAACAGGCATCTTCCAGTTGTATTTAAACACTGTAAAAGTTTCCTTTATGATGGTTGCAAAATACGTCATGATGTGGTGTACCATGGTTCAATTAACCATTCGTCTAGTGGTGCACATTTGGGTTACTTGCAAAATTCAAAGTCTAAGATAACCTGAAGTGAACATCTCTGTAAAGAGTTTTTGATATTCACAATGAATTTTTCAGTATGATTTCTACAAAGGGAATCACTGCGTCAAATGCTAGCAATATTTTAAGCCTCTTAGGGCATCCTGCCAAACTGCTTTCCAGAAGTTCCCCAGCAATGCAGTAGGATCCTTATTTCACCTCTCCCTGTAAAATGTTTAAATATATTTAATAATTTGATAGGAGAAAATGGCATCTGACTGTAAAAATATAAGGGTTTTAAGAAAACCTTATTATGGGGCTTCCCTGGTGGCACAGTGGTTAAGAATCCGCCTGCCAATGCAGGGGACATGTGTTCAAGCCCTGGTCCAGGAAGATCCCACATGCCACGGAGCAACTAAGCCCATAGGCCACAACTACTTAGCCTGCGCTCTAGAGCACATGAGCCACAACTACTGAGCCCGTGTGCCACAACTACTGAAGCCCGTGCACCTAGAGCCCATGCTCTGCAACAAGAGAAGCCACTGCAATGAGAAGCCTGCGCACTGCAACAAAGAGTAGCCCCTGCTCACTGCAACTAGAGAAAGCCCATGCACAGCAACAGAGACCCAATGCAGCCAAAAATAAATAAATAAAATAAATAAAAATTTTAAAACTTATAAGAAAAAAAAGAAAACTTTATTATGGAAATTTTCAGGCACTTAAAGTAGGTAGACTAATCAGACTCCCAATGTAATCATTACTCAACTTGGAAAACTGTCAATATTTGCCAATCTTGTTTTAGTTACTCCCTTCAAAGTTTGCTTAGCTGGGCTTCCCTGGTGGCACAGTGGTTGAGAGTCCGCCTGCCGATACAGGGGACACGGTTTCGCGCCCTGGTCCGGGAAGATCCCACATGCCGCGGAGCGGCTGGGCCCGTGAGCCATGGCCGCTGAGCCTGCGCGTCCGGAGCCTGTGCTCCGCAACGGGAGAGGCCACAACAGTGAGAGGTCCGTGTACCACAAAAAAAAAAAAAAAAAGTTTGCTTAGCATTTTAAAGCAAACCCCAGATTTTTCATTTTACCTTTAATTTCCTCAGTATGCATCGTTAACTGTCAACTGTATATATATATATATATATATATATATATACACACACACACACACACACACACGTGCATATGTATGTCTATATATGTGTATATATGTGTTTATGTATATCAGTTTTGCCTAACCTTGATGTCATTATCATATTCAATACCACTTAACCGTATCATATTTAAAGTGTCAAACAATAATTCCAATAATTAATATCAGTCATTATTCAAACTACCTCAAGTGTCCCAAAATAATTTTTACAGTTGAAACTTTAATTGAAGAACCAAACAAAATCCCACAATGTTGACTAAGTCCACTTTATTCTATATCATTCTGCCCTTCCTTTTTTTTTTTTTTTTTTGCGGTTCACGGGCCTCACCCTGTTGTGGCCTCTCCCGTTGCGGAGCACAGGCTCCGGACGCGCAGGCTCATTGGTCATGGCTCACGGGCCTAGCCACTCCACGGCATGTGGGATCCTCCCAGACCGGGGCACGAACCCATGTCCCCTGCATCGGCAGGCGGACTCTCAACCACTGCGCCACCAGGGAAGCCCTCTGCCCTTCTATTTTCCCTTCCATGATTTGCTGGGGAAACCTGGTCGTTCATCCTGCAGAACGTCCCACATTCTGGACTTGGCTGATTGCTTCCAAAGGGTGTCATTGTTCCTCTATCCCTTGTATTTCCACAAACCACTAGTTAGATCTAAGGTCTTGATTAGAGTCAGATTAAATTTGTTTTTTTTAAATGTACCATAAGTAATACCGTGTGCTTCCTGTAGGATCATACAATGGGTAAATACTAAGATGGATCACAAGTTCAAGTGGTTCCAGCATGATCCCTATATTATGAAATTCCCTATCTACCTTTCACCTAATGGTTTTAGTATACACTGTAATTGTTACCTAGATCCATGATATCACCAGGGGTTGAAAAATCACACTTTCTAATTCTATCATTTCTTCTGTACTTTTTTAAGCTGGAATTCTTCACAAAGAACTTTCTCTCCTCAATAATGCAGTTACTCTGACATAAAGCTTATAATTATGATAGATGTTTGATTCTTTGCTAGTTAAAGAGCTGGTGTCATCGCAACCTCCCATGGTGACAAATGAGTTGGGGTCTGTTTGTTCGTTGGTTTATTTGCTTGTTTAGGTATGAGAGCAAAAGGTTAATAAAACTTTTTCCAAATTCCTGAGAATCTGAGCTTTGGCTTTTACCTGAAAACCTCAGAAGGACAAGAACATCAAATGTCATAAAAAATGAAACCTGATTGGTAAATTACATCTGGATGGGAGGACCTGTAAATGAACCATAAATCCCTAACAGGGAAGCAGACACTGTGCTTTGAACTTTCCCGAGTGAGGTCATTCTTGGACCTGGGCATGTCCCTTGTGGAAACGCTGGAAGCCATGCCCGCGAGTTATTACAAAAGATGCTGGCAACTCTGGGGTATGAAGCGTTTAAGCCAGGAAGGCTCCCATAGCTGCCTGATGTAGACTGAACCTCCTTGCACTAGAGCTGTGTGACTTGGGGAGAAAATACCTCCTGGACACCTATAGGTTGCAGTGTGACCTGAGGCAAGGGCACCCACAGAAGACTGTCTAATGCTGCCCTCACAGTGGACACGTACACTGTGTTCCTGCCCTCGAGTTACATAGAAGGGGTCAAGTGTGGCCTATGGGAGTCTGAAGAGTGCAAATGTTGAGCTGAATCTAGGAAGACCCCATGCCTCTGCGTAGAATCACTATGAAATTGTATATATTTGGTGGGTTTCAATCGACTACAGCCATTATTCTTTTTAATGCTCAAATTTTACCATCTTAGATCAAAATGTCTCCCGTGTCCTTTAGACCAAATTAATATAGTTTTAAACAACAGCTCATTCATTTCATTCTTTCATTTCCTCAACGGGTACTTACTGAACCTGGCATGTGCGGAGAGAGTTTGCAGGTTACAAAGCAAGGAAAAAGCAAAGAGATGCTTCCAGGTGGTGCGTGCATGGTTAAATATCCAAGGAACCAAACAAACCATGTTCCACAGTCTCAGAAAAGAATTACTTCTCTACTGAGACAGACAAAATAGATTTCACAATTTAATGAAGCTTTTTGTGGTAGACAAAATAATGCCCCTGGCAAAGATGTTCATGTCCTAATCCCCAGAGGCTGTGAATCTGTTAGGTGACACGGTGAAGGAGAAATAAGGTTGCAGATGGAACTAAGGCTGCTAATCAGAGATTGATAACAAGGTCTTTAAAAGTGGAAGAGGGAGGTAGAAGAGGAATGGGAATCAGAGGGAGATTCGATGAAGGAAGCGGGGGTAGGGGGGTAGGAGTGATGGAATCATCAGCTTTGAAGATGGAGGAAGGGGTCACGAGCCTCGGAATGTAGGCAGCTTCAAGAGGATGGATAAGGCAACGAAATGGATTCTCCCCTACAGTTGACATCTTGAGTTTTCCTAGCGAGGCCCATGTTGGACTTCGATGTCCAGAACTGTAAGATAATACATTTGTGTTGTTTGAAGCCACCAAGTTTGTGGTCACTTGTTATAGCGGCATATGAAACTCATACACCTTATCTGACTCACTCCATCCATCATCCATTCATTCATTCATTTATTAACTTGTATTAGAAAATGGGTGGCTGCCTATCGGGTAAACTGCAAGTGCTTTGCCAGGTACATGGGGATTGAAATGAACAGGAGGACATTTCCATAAGTTCTCTGCTGTTAAATCGCTTCCTAGCTTAAGCGAGCTGGGTAAAGGACTTGGCTTCCCCACCGCACAATGGGGACCATCCTCATAGGTCGTTGTTCAGGGCTAAAAGAGATAAGCTATAGAAAATACATGGTGCGGAGTCCGGCATTTTGTTGTTTCTAAATAGAGTAGTTTCCTTATTCTTTTCTATTCTCTCTCCCAGGAAATTGGTGGCAGGAGAGAGTCGGTCCTCACAGCTCACCCTTCCCGATCCCCTGGGAACACAAGCTCACAGACACTTTCTGTTTTAATAGTATTAATGTTAATCACCATGGATATACTCTCAGAAGTAACAATAAAACTGTCAGCGTGTTCCAAAGCCACAAAAGAAAGAAAAATGTCCCTTTAAACCAATTAAAATAGCATGCAATTAATGAAGGTGTCATCTGTTAATTTCCCAACCAGCCATAGAAGAACTAAATGCATATTAAGAATGCATAGTTTGCATACAGGATTGTCTCCACTGGTAAAATTCTCATCACCCCCTATGGTACTTTTAATTATTTAGACAACAATGAAATACACATATTTTCCCACTCCCCGCCCCCTCCAAAAGTCCCTAATGCCTCCATGAAACAAAGACATTTTGAGTTGCACAGGCTGGACTGGGATTCTTCATCTTCTTTACTACTTCAACAAGTTGGCAAAGTTAGCAAGATTCAAACGCTTCTTTCCTAGAGAACATCTAATTTTTTCAGGTCACAGAAGTGTCAGCTTTTGTCACTGTACTTTAGAGAGGAATGTACTTACTCTGGTCAGGTTTGCTGCATATACATCCTGTACAAGCAACAGCCCTCTTATAAATGAGTGATTTCCCATGGGAGTTAGAACAATGACCAGCACAGAGGGAGCGCTTCATAAATATAAGCCATTAAGATGTATTAGTGGCTTTTTCCCATGACAACATCTTTGCAAAAGAAATGGTACAGCTTAACTTATCCCAGAACTGATTAATACTTTGCATAGCTACGGACGATACAAAAGAAACAAAGACATAGGTGTCTTTTTCCTTATTTATTTTGTATAAAAATGAATCAACTTCTCACCAAATGGCAAGCAAGGTGTCAGAAAGAAACTACAGTAGGATTTGCTACAGAAGGCAGTAGGTGTTCTCCTGAATGAGAAAGAGGGCTCATTAACGTGGAGGGTAACTCATTCAGAGTGAAAATGAAATGGCCATGGCCACTTTTATAATACACGTTTTATAAGCCACGTTGGCTGATGTAACCACAACAGACCCACAAAAAACAACTGAGTATTAGTGAAACCAAAATTTTCCTCATAGGAGCCAATTTCCATGGCATCTCACTGCAGCAAGATTCCATGTAGAGATCATAAATCATATTTATATCCAATCAATTTGAGGGCCTGGACAATAAGAATTCAGGGGAAAATATCTCCTGGGTATCCTCACTGTCAAAACTGTAATGGCAGGTTAAATCAGAGTAAGACTAACTACTGTGTGTGAGTGAAACACTGGTTGAAGTTATGATAAACCCTAAATTTTTTAGTTTGGTATAAACTGAAATAGATTGTCAGATCCAGGGTCAGCATCCTTGTCTTTGACTTTTTCCTCTTAAAGATCTCTTGGTTTAGAAGTCAGCTTGGGCCCTCCCTCTCCAAGCTTGAAGCAGAGGCTCGTTAACTCCTTCTATCCTGGCGTTTCCACATCACTGCTCACTCCCCAACCCCTCGGTGGCCAGACCTGACGGGACAGCTCTGGAACAGGCGAAAAATGTAAGGGAGAGTTCCTCTCTCCACTTGGCCGTTTCCCAAGAGATGGTGTTTCACTACGTCTGAAAACATCATGAGCTCGGGAGTCACGCCAACTTAGCTTCCAATCTCAGCTCCCCCTCTTAGGCGCCGGGTGACTCAGGTGAGTTATTTGATGTCTCTGATCCTAGATCCCTAGTTGGTTAGTAAGAATATTATCACCCATGTCAAATGAAGGCCACTGAGATGCACATGAACTTATCTACAAAACAGAAACAGACTCACAGACGTAGAGACCAGACCTGTGGTTGCCAAGGGCAAGGGGGTTGGGGGAGGGGAGGATTGGGAGTTTGGGATTAGCAGATGCAAATTATTATATATAGGATAGATAAACAACAAGGTTCTACTGTATAGCCCTGGGAACTATAGTCGATATCCTGTAATAAATCATAATGGAAAAGAATATGAAAAAGAAGATATTTATGTATAACTGAATCACTTTGCTGTACAGCAGAAATTAACATTGTAAATCAACTATACTTCAATAAAATACATTTTTTTTAAAATGAAGGTCATTGAGAGGATTAATAGTGCCTTTTATGCACAGGCTTTGTTTTAATAGCTTGATGGATATCAAGCCATTTAATCCCCATGATGATCTTATAAGGTAGGTGAAGAAACTGAGACACAGAAAAATTACCTTGTTGAAAGTCACAATGCTATTAGGTGGCAGAACTGGGATTTGAAGGCATGACATGTCTCCAGAGTCCTGGCTCTATACTCTGCCCCACTGCCTCACACTGACACGCACAAAGCACTTAGCTGGTGCCCGGCACAAAACAGATGCTGGAAAATGTTACTTCACACTGTTGTTGCTGTGGTTATGGCCATCAGAGTCTTCCTTGGTGTCATTCTTTATGGCAAAGAAAAGAAAATTTGAAGGGAACATAAACAGATGGATAGATGGATGGAGAAGTGGAGAGATGAATGTTACATAAATAGATTACATTTGAAATTCTTATTTGTATAGCTGGATCTTGCTCTACCTGGAGATTAGATGACAGTGATGGGAAAGAAAATATAAGGTGGAACATTTAAAGACGGCTTTAGAAATGAGATCAACCTTGGACATCAGCTAAGTCATCTTTCCAACCAACGCCCAGGTGTCCTCATTATCTTTCCTGCAGAAGTCCCCCAGCCACCACTCTGCACACGCATGGTGAGGGGTGCTAACTGCCTCTCCGGGCGGGCTTTCCATCGTGGGAGAGCTCAGACAGTCAGAATGGTCTTCTTTGTAATCCACTAGAAGCCACCTCCCTAAAATGTCTATTGTTGTTCCAGGTTCCACCATCTTCTTGATGATTTCAGAGGTATCTGGCAATGGTGACCACGTATACACTACTTCCAGTTGGGGCAGATGACACGGGTTTACCAAGAGCAACAGGAGGCTGGCAAAGCCAGGGTCACTGAAAAGAATGGATTGAGGGTCCGGGATGGACGTGAGGTGAGTGCAGGTGGCCGGTGAAGGCATGGCAATGACCAGGAATCGGGTGGTGAAGGTGAGACGGAAAGAGGGGAGAGGTCTGGGAGAGAGAGGTGAGGGGCCCCAAGGAGAGACCGTGTCGGGATGACGCCCACAGTTCACCAGGCTGTTTGCTTGCTCACATGGAACCTTGAATGGGGACTCCTGGTTAAAGATGAGGAGGGCCTTTCAAGGACTACAAGCTGCCTACACTGAGATGGACGACTTATTGGTTCCCTGGAGCTGTTGTAACAGAGTCTCACAAACCAGGTGGCTCAGGACAACAGAAACGCCTTGTGTCACAGAAGAAGTCTGGATCAAGAGGTGGGAAGCCATGCAGGGGGGTTAAGACCCTCAGGAGCATCCTTCAGGCAGTGAGGGCTCGGAGTTGCAGATGAATGGTCCAGGGTAAGAGAGACAGAGGGCTGGAGGGTTTGCAGTTTTACACGGGGAATCTTGGGACTCTAGAACCAACTAGAGGATGCACAGTTTGGGCACACGGGTCTCCAGCAGAAGCTCTCGAACTATTAGGCATCAGAGGGACCAGAATGACTTCAAGTCATGTTAAGATGCAGATTCCCAGCACTACTCTCAGATTCTGATTCCGAACAAATGGATTAAGGTGCTGTATTGGTTTCCTAGGACTGCCTCATTAACAAAGTACCACAAACCAGGTGGCTTCAAAGAACAGAAATGTATTCTCTCCCACTTCTGGAGGCCAGAGTCTAAAGGCAAGGTGTCCACGGGGTTGGTTCCTTCTGAGGACCATGAAGGAGAATCTGCCCCATACCTCTCTCCCAGCTTCTGGTGTTGCCAGCAATCTTTGGCATTTCTTGGCTTGTAGAGACATCACTAGTCTTTACCTCTGTCTTCACATGATGTTCCTCCTTTCTGTTTCTGTGTCCAAATTTCCCTCTTATAAGGACACCAGTCATACTGGCATCTTAATTGTATCTGTAAAGATTCTATTTCCAAATAAAGTCATATTCACTGGTGCTGGGGTTTAGGACTTCAATATATCTTTTTGCAAGGACACAATTCAAGCTCTAACAGCAGCCTCCCAAGAATGGAAGCCCTTCACTGTCAATGAGATATCCAAGTAGAAATGGGTTGACCATCTGTTGGGTGTACTAGAGACAATGGAATGGAGAAGGACCCCATGGTCCTTGCCCTCTACCTGCCTCTTGTCTATAGAAAAAGTTTAGCCAAAGAATAAAATTAATCAGAGAGGGCTTCCCTGGTGGCACAGTGATTGAGAGTCCGCCTGCCGATGCAGGGGACACGGGTTCGTGCCCCAGTACGGGAAGATCCCACGTGCCGCAGAGTGGCTGGGCCCGTGAGTCATGGCCGCTGAGCCTGCGCGTCCGGAGCCTGTGCTCCACAACAGGAGAGGCCACGACAGTGAGTGGCCCGCGTACCGCAAAAACAAACAAACAAACAAACAAAAATTAATCAGAGAGTGAGAAAATGCAGAAGCAAAGGAAAACAGTCAAACACGACCAAATAACAATAGTTCAGTCATTAAGCAAAGTCAAGGACTTTTAGTTCTTCTTCAAGGGCTATAGATAATATTCTGAGCCATGGCCATATCCTCTGAGCTGTTCTGTAGATACTGAAACCCCCGCCAGGTGGAAGAAGTTAACTACATGGTAATCAGACTGTAGCCATGACATAAGCCGCCACAATTCTGAGAACTAGCCTCAAAGAAATGGGAACAAACTGACCCAGAAACTGAAGATTAACTGTACTTAAAACAATCAAGATGACGCTGATCAGACCCCTGCATGACCAATTTCCAGATGACTGTCAGAGCTGACTGTGCTGCTTCTGCATGTAGCCCCCTCCCTCCACTTACACACCCCTGAAAATTCCCTTCAAAAGCTCTTGTCCACTGATTATCAGGGGAGAGTTGGCCTTTGGACACGAGTCTGCCTTCTCCCCCAGTTGCTGGCCTCCAAAATAAACGAAACTTTCCTTTCCACCAACCTTGCCTCTTGAGTATTGGCTTTCAAGCAGCGAGTAGCCAACCTAACTTTTGGTAACAAGAATACTTTTTCCCTGGCCAAGAATTTAGACCAGATGGCCTCTAAGATCCTTTGCAGCATCAAAACTCTAAGACTCTATCCTCCCAGGAAAGTAGAAATCACTTTATATTTGATGTTAGCTAACAGATGATCAGCAATTTGTGAAAATGGTTTTCATACCACATCTATCCTTTCACTAGTTTATAAGGGTGTACTCTTACATAACCAAGAAAAGCTTATTTTCCCACTCATTGATGCATACATATAAAATGTGCCCTTTGTTGCTCATTTAACCTTCACCACATCCCAACATATCATGACAACCACCTCCAAGGTGTGCCATCCTGGCAGCCCCTCATGAGCTCAGCCACCACTGTTTCAGGAGGTGAACGAATTTCTGGGCTTTTTATTGTCGCACTTGCACAGAGTTAACGATTTTTCACTTTACGTGCACTGGACACGATCACAGCATTAATCCTATTCTTGTTCACTCGTTCACCAGCATTTACTGAGCACTCGGGGTGACTTGTCCACTTCTCGGGACTGGTGCTGATTACAGGGCAGACACGTGCTAAGGACAAGGAGATAAAGCTTCCCGGTGCCCAGCACGGTGTGGAATCATATATTTTTCCATGTGGTCCTCTGCTGATTGTCTGTCTCCCTCAGTAGACTATAAGCCCCGAGGGCCAGGACCCTGCCTGTTGAGCTCACCCTTGCATTTCCAGCCCCTTGCCACCTACTGTAGACTGAACGACTCATGCGTGGGCAGTGGAATAAGGAGTCAGGAGTCACCGAGGAAATGCTGGCCATTTTTGCAAAATCCATGAAACTGAGCCATAGAAAGAAACCATGGGGTTCAGTGGGCAGAATAGAGCCAAGAGCTAAAATGACTGGAAACAGGTGAATCACTTACTGTGAGCCAGGCATCGCCACGCTCAGGTCTGGGTGTGTGGGAGCTCATTAAACCTTCACCATCCCCGTGTTCAGATGAGGACACTGACACACAGGAAGGTTATGGGTTGTGGTCAAGGTCATTAAATGATTAAATGGCGGAGCCAGGAGTGGGGAAGAACCTTGCAACTCAAGCAGTCCTGCGCTAAGCCCAGGCGACCTCCTCTGCTAACCAGACAAGAAAACACAACTACACCTTCAACGTATGAAAAGTTGTCCAACCTCACACATTATAAGAAAAGTGAAAAATTAGAGCTCCAGGGAGGTGCAATGGTTTCCTATCAGACCGACACAGGTAGAAAGATCAGCTGCCCCTATGACTAGGGTGTGGGAAAGAGAGGATCTCAAACACTGGGGGTGGCAAACGGGTCTGGTCTCTATGGTGGGCAATACCTATTTTTAAAAATACACACTAATGCAGCAACTTGACTTTGAAGAATTCATGCTACAGATGACCTTGCACACGTGCATCAAGACGTCTGTGCCGGACAGGCACCGCAGCACTGTGGGAGGGTGTGGTTAAGATGGTAGGCTCTGGGGGCTTCCCTGGTGGCGCAGTGGTTGAGAGTCCGCCTGCCGATGCAGGGGACACGGGTTCGTGCCCCGGTCCGGGAGGATCCCACATGCCGCGGAGCGGCTGGGCCCATGAGCCATGGCCGCAGAGCCTGCGTGTCCAGAGCCCGTGCTCCGCAATGGGAGAGGCCACAGCAGTGATAGGCCCGCGTACCGGACGCATGTCCTGACCACACCTCCTACTTGCCTTGTGACCTCTGGAAAGTGACTTAAACTCTCTGGGCTTTAGTTTCCTCATCTGTAAACAGTACTTAGCTCAGAGGCTGCTCTGAAGGGTAAATATGTTAATGTCAATGTCAATAAAAAAACCAGATCAGTGTCTCATTCGTATTAAATTCTCCAAAAATTCAGTTATGATTACTGTTATTGGAATATTATGCAGCCACTTAAAAGAGCAAGGTCGCTGTGTAGGTATAGATCTCCAAGACTGCTGCAAAGTGGGAGAAAAGGGAGCAAAACAGTGGGTAAAGTATGTGATTATTTTGCATTTTAATAAAGGAGTATATGTGTAAATATACATATAGTCATCAATGATCTCCAAAGGGTACATGACATGGGTAATAGACTGCCTTTGCCTCTAGGGATGACAACCAGAGTGCAGGTGATGAGAAGACAATTTGGTTTTTACAGTATGGCCTCTTCTGTCATTCTAGTTCTTGGCCATGTTCATTAGTTACTATTCAAAAAACTGAGTACAGAAACAGAAAAAAAGCAAACATGGGTGTTATCAGAGTCAGGGACTACGTGTCCCTGCAGGACAGAATGAATTTCTGGGTCGCTTCTGACAACCTCTCTTCTGGCCGCTCTCTGTGGCTGGTGCCAGACCAATGTGGGTAGTGATGTCAAGATGGTGGCCAAGGCCAGGGCCTCAGAAGTCGGCTAGAAGCACCACCACACCCAGAGCACCCAGCCCTACCTGCCAGCACACACAAACTTCCATGAACTAGTGTCCATCACTGCAGCTGACTGATGGCCTGTGCTGGGGAGGGGCCATGTGCCTTTTCCCCCTGCTTACGGCCCTTCCACGTGGAGAAGATCTGGGAGCGGAAGTGACGGAGGACCGAAGCAGGAATCCCCTGCAGTCAGTTTTAGGGAGAGGCCTGCAGTGGGGCTGGCTATGCTTCCAGATAAAGGCGCATCCTCCAGCCTAGCTCTTCTAAGCAATAAAAGTGATGGGTGATTTTTCTGGCTGGACTGGACAACATGCCTGATGTATGTCTTATCTCCCAATTGGCTCAGAACTCAAGGCGGTGGGAGATGGGAGCTGTTTACTGACCCCTCAGACACGCCCAACTGTTGAGATGATTCCTGTTATGTCTAAGAAACTCCTAAGAGGATGCACGAACCTTGTGATTTGGAAGGGGTGTTGTGAGGAAGGGGAGATGCTGAGTCAGACAGCACACCCATCACAGCCTGCAGTTGTTAAATGGACCATTTGTAACTCCTTGGCACACAGCGGAGGGGCTGCAGTGGGGGTGAGGTGCTAGTCGACGATCATCCCAGCCTGCACCGCATCTCCCTGCACTGCATTTAGTCGTCTGGGTTGATTCTCCCCGTAGACGGCTGCATGTTGGGTCCTCACTTGGTCTGGCTTCCTCTCCAGCACCTCACCCAGCTCTGCGCCAAGCACTCAGCGGGAGCTTGGTAAACACTTGCCGAAAGAAGGTGTCTATGGGACACAGAACTTCTCCGACAAACACTTGGCTGCAAAGACGAGTGAGGGTCACCATGGAAACCAGAGTGGCACTGCTGCTGCTCTGCTCAGCAGCGGTCTCATTATGTCCCCATGAAAATCCCCCTCTGGCTGGTCGGGCACTGGTGGGACCCGGGGCAAGGCACAGGTGTGAAGACAGGGCTGCTTTCTGCCTCAGTCGGCCTGTGTAGCAAGATGCTTGGCCATTTGATGCTCTAGGTGAACTTGCTCCTTCCAGAAAGCCAGGAACGGCCTAGGCTTGGGTTATTTTCTTAAGAGCCCATTCACTTCCTGACAATGTCTCAATGACCCTTCAACATCCAGTGCGAATTTCACCCACTCATTCATTCACAAGACGATGGCTGATGCTTACCTAGTACCACCAGACTGGTTCCCTCCGAGGGCTCAGGGTCTAATGTGGAAACAGACACACAATATGGGCATCACAAAACCATGTGGTGAGGGCCAGACGGGGGCCCAGGGGTGGGAGCACGGGTGACTCTTGTTTGTGTCCCCACCATGTGGCACGGTATCTGACACATACTAGATGCTTAATCAATACACGAAGAAAAAAAAAAATGAAGGAAGAAAAAGGAAAGAAGGAAGGGAGGGGGGAAGGAGAGGAAGGGAGGGGGGAGGGGAGGAGAGGGAAGGGAAAGAGGTATCCTCAAAGTCATTTAGAATTTGGGAAGAAAAGAGGAGGGAGTTATTTACTGGCCTCCTAAAACCCACCACGACCCCACTAGTCTCCAGTGGGACATCCGGCCCCAGGCGACGAGGTGCGATTCTTCAAGGCCGTAAGTATTTTCTGAACCCCTGCCACCTGCAAGCTGCCACTTCTATCCCAATCCCACTGAGGGAAGTGGGGAAGCTGTACCATGAGGGGGAAGGCTGCCCCCACCTGGATCAGGACCCTTTTGCCTCCTGGGAAGTCTCCTTTTGCTTATTTTGAGAAGACTCCATCAAATGCTTTGTAGACAATGAGGAAGCACTAGAGGGTACCCAGCCTTGGTGTCCGAAGAGTCACATTTGAGCCCTGGACCAACTACTTCTTAATAGAGAGAAGACCGTTTCCAACAATGCTTGTCTGAAGAGAACCCTCAGGAACATTCCAGAAACAATGTTGAAACCCCCAACCCACAGACCCCCTCCTCTCACTTCTTCATGAGACCCCTCAAGTCTCCACTCCCGTCCTCATTCTTTTGAGATTTCATGATCATTTGCTGGAATAATGGCCACCCAAAGATATCGGGTCCTAATCCCTGGAATCTGTAAATGTGGCCTTATTTGAAAAAAGGATCTTTGCAGATGTAAGTGAATAATCACGACTGGGGAGACCACCCTGGATTATCTGGTGAGCCCTCAATCCAATCACGAGTGTCTTCCTAGGAAGAGGCAGAGGGATTGGATACATACTGAAGAGGAGGAGGCCACGTGGGGGAGAGATTGGAGTGATACAGCCACAAGTGAAGGACTGCTGGCTGCCCCCTGATGCTGGAAGAGGCAGGAATGACTCTCCCCAGGATTATCTGCAGGGAATGCAACCCTTCAACACCTTGACTTCAGCCCGGTGAAACCGACCTTGGATTTCCGGTCTCCAGAACTGTGGGACAATAAGTTTCTGCTGCTTGAAGCCATCGTTTATAGTGCTTTGTTAAAGCAGCCACAGGAGAATACCACACTCTCCTCGTCCCTCTCCTGCTCACCTGGAAAAGCCCTTTCTGTGCAGAGCAGGGGACCAGCCACTGTCCCAGCACTCTCTGAGGCAGGCACAGTTATCCCCATTTTATAGAAAAGGCAACCAGAGTCACACAACGGCAAGTGGCAAAACTCGGACCCCAACCAGGAGGCCTGGTTTCTCAGCCTGAGTTCCTAAACCCTGGGCTCTACAACCAACCTTCAGCTGTCTCTGCATCCACCCAGAGTGCTTTAAGCATTTCCCTCTCATGGGCCCATGTTCTCCTTAAGCTTCGGCTCCGTTTCTCTGCTCCCCTTCATAGCAAAGCACCTTGAAGGAGCTGCCCATACTTCTTGTCAGCATTCTACTCACTCTGTTCTGGTTTTCTGCCCCTGCCTCTCCCCGAGAGCTGCTCTGATCTTCAATGGTATCCCAGTAGCTGAAAGCAAGACACTTGACTGAACTCCAGGCAATATCAGACATGGTCAGTCACCCCTTTTTTCTAGGACCCCTTTTCTCTTGACTTTCCAGACCTCCTTGTTCTCCTGGGTTCCTCTTACTTTTCTCACTTCTAAATGCTGGCATTCCTTAGGGGATCGTCCTGGTTCCCTTCCTTCCCTGTCCTCTCCCATAAGTTCCCCCATGAACCCCCATCTCTACCTAGCACCTCCATCCAGACTTTCAGCCAATAACAGACCTACACAGCTGACTGCCCACCTGACACCTCCATCTGGGTGTCTCAAAGGCATCTTTCAGTCACCATGTCCAAAACTGACTTCCAATCTTTTCCTCAAAATGCAATCCTGCCCTCTCCTTCCTCATCTTAGGAAATAGCACCACATTCTCCCAGTTTGTCAGGCTGAAACTTCGGCATCATCCTTGATGGCTCCTTCTCCCTCAAACCCCATTCTCAATCCATCATCAGGTCCTGCTGAGTCTCCCTCATCATTCCTCAATTCCACAAGTATATATGGAACCTGTAGGATGGACATCGGACAGACCTACATCCTAGGGGTTCTAGTTTGAGTAGCCTTGCACCTTCTAATCTTTGCCATCAAATTAACCAACAGTGATTGTAAAAAGCATCATATGGTTGGTACATAAAAAACTACTCAATGCCGGCAGACCTTGTTTTATTGGGCTCTGCTTTACTGAACTTCACAGCTACAGTATTTTTTACAAATTGAAGGTTTGTGGCAACCCTGTGCTGAGCAAGTCTGTCGGTGCTATTTTTCTAACGTCATTTGCTCACTTCCTGTCTCTGTGTCGCATTTTGGCATTCTCACAATATGTCCGATTTTTTCATCATTATGTTTGTTAAGGTGACCTGTGATCAGTGATCTCTGATGATACTATTGTAATTGTTTTGGGGCGCCATGAACAGTGCCCATACAAGATGGCAAACTTAACCAATACCATGTGTGTTCTGACTGCTCCACAAACTGGCCATTCCCTCATCTCTCCCTCTCTTCCGTCCTCCTTATTCCCTGAGACACAACAATATTGAAATGAGGCCAATTAATAACCTGTAACAGGGAAGAGCCAATTTTGACTCCACGTTGGATCCTTTTCTTTGACTTTAGCCTTTGCTTTTTGTTGCTTTTGTTATTATAATCATACATAATGGCCTGCTTCAGGGAACCCTACCCACCTGTGGATGGCTGCAAGAAAGAAGAAATTAACACATCCCCTCCCCACTCCCCTAGGCTGGCCATTCCAGGAGATGTTTTGCAAGACTGATGGCCCTTTTTACTTTACTTCCTCTCCACCTCTCCCTCTCTATTCTGCCCTTTTACTTTACCTCCCTCTCTGATTCTGTAAAAGAAACTGGCATCCAGACCCCTACGAAATGGTTTTTTGGGGGACCCTAGTCCACCATCATCTCGGTTTGCCGGTTTTCCGAATAAAGTCATGCTCCTTGCCTCAACACCTCGTCTCCAATTTATTGACCTGTTGTATTGGCAATAAAGTATTTTTAAATTAAGGTATGTGCATTGTTTTCTTAGACATAATGCTATTGTACATTTAATAGACTACAGTATAATGTAAACATAACTTTTACACGCACTGGGAAACCAAAAAATTCATGGAACTCGCTTTACCGCGGTGGCCTGGAACAGAACCTGCAGTATCTCCCAGGTATGCCTAGACACATGTTTAAAAACCTCAGTTTTACAAATACTCTGAACACCCACTTGGTACTGATGCCAAAAGCTCAGCCTCTCAGCACAGGTGTCGAATCAAGTCTTGGAAACAGAGTTTTGGGTGAAGTAGAAAAGAATAGCTTTATTGTTTTGCCAGGCAAAGGGGAACACTGCAGGTCCCTGACCTTGAAAACTATGTGTCCCAACCCAGGAGGATTTGCAGGTCCCTGATCTTGAAAACTATGTGTCCCAACCCAAGAGGATTTGATGGGGAGTTTTATAGCAACGGTTCAAGGGTGGGGTTGCTGATAAGATTAGGATGTATGCTTGGCCTGCACCTCTAATCTGGTCTCAGGTAATCTTCTCGATGAGCTTCTCTGGTTCCTTTAATGTAGCCTCAGGTGGTCCTTCTCCTATGAAGAACGTGGACATCTTAAAGAGCTTAAAGGCACTGCTATGTGTATCCCTTGAGTTGGAACCAGGACCCTGCCCCAAGGCTGCACTACTGTTTCTTGGCTGCCCCTCCCTTGTCTTCGCATCCCTTCCCTTTGTGGATTAGCAACTGTTCGAATCTGCCCTTTGGAGCTCAGGGAAGGTCATGGAGGTTAGAGTCAAGAAATGGGACATAAAGACTTCTGTGCCAGGAGCCCCACAGGGTCTTGCTCGATTTCAGTACAAAACATGATTCTGAGGCAGTTTAGAAGGTAATGTCGGTAGCATCGAAAGATAACAGTAAGCTTCCTTTTAATAACAAAGGAAATAAACGCAGACCTGGACTTACTAGCTACTCCTATTTTTCTTTGCCTCTCTAGAAAAACCTAAGCTCAGTCTTTAAAAAGCTGTTCTGTCAATAGAACGGTGGATTTGAAAGCACTCAGGCCTGGACAAAATCTATCACCACTTGTGTGACCTCAGGCAAAACCAATAAACCTTCCCGAACGTCAGCTTCCTTTGTTAGAGTTGCTATGAGGATGAAGTAAGGGCATGGGTGTGAGATGCTTGGTGGTGGTCAGAGCCAGAGCAAGGCTGGAGCTAAAACCCTGTGGGCACACTATGCTTCCAGAAGCTTCCAGGACCAGCAAGTCGTGGTCATTTCCTCCTTTCTCCTGTCCCAGCATGACTGGGGCTGAGCCACCTCCATTATAACCATAGCTGGGGAGCCTGATTAATATCAAAGGAAATATTCCTTCCTCAAATGCTCTGTGTAGGAGGCAGCCTATGAATAAACAATGTAAAAGATAAACAACAAAGCAAACCAAGGAAATGCTCTTTGTCAAAAATAAATCAGCAATATAGGGCAAAGTTATGGCTCTGATGGGTCTCGGAAATGAGGTGGCAATCAAATCACAGGCCTATTTAGAATCCCAGCTAAACCTCAGGTAAGAATTACAAATGGGATAAATGATTTGCTGGAGAAAAACTCTATTTTTAGTGGGGAGACTATCACAGATTCCCATGCATATTAATCCCCTGACATTCTGAGTGACATTTTTCTTTCTGGGAGTTTCTACGCCTGACATAAATCAAGATGGAAAGATTAAAAGTAATTGGCAATGTTACGATTTTTAAAATAATCACCAGGTCCCAAAATGAGCGTCCAACCACAGTGCTTTAAACAGACCTGGCATGCAGTAAATATTGAGTGTCAGGATGGGGAGGGAGGGCAGAGAGATGGGAGAGGAAGCGAGGAGAAAATTTAGTTCTCTAGGTGAGGATTTTCAGGTCATGCTTGATAATCAATGTTAAACACTCCTCAGACAAAATAAGATCAGTTCCCAAGAAGAAATAAATATAAAAGTCCAGAGCTACTAAGTAATTTACAAGAATAAAATCTTGGTGAACCCCAATATCCCTATTGCATTCACACACCAGGATCAGCAAATTGCAGCAGCTGAGAATAATCTCATAAAATATAGGGATAAAGGAAGACTTTATCCCTATATTTAGTGTTAGCTTTTCATAGGCTAACACGTCTTGAATCTAAAACAAAACCGGGATGATCAATACTTTCCTATTTTATAGTACTAATGACACCGAGCAAGACCCTATGGTGCTCCTGGGCAAAAAGCCTTTCTGTGTCCCCCATTTCTTGATCACAGGAAATAGGTTTCATTCAGCCTCTATGACCTTCCCTGGGTACCAAAGGGCAGGTTCAAACAGATGTTAATTAGGGAAAGGAGAGGATACTAGACAAGGGAGGAACAGTCAAGAAATAGTGCAGCCTTGGGGCAGGGTGCCGGTTCCCCCTCAAGGGATACACATAACAGTTCTGCAGATACTGAGACCCCCACCAGGTGGGAGAAATTAACTGTGTGCTGCCCACAAGCCCGTAGACCCCAGGCCGGTTGGAACCAGAAGGTTGGTGATGCTGACTCCCGCTTACCTCACCACCAACCAATCAGAAGAATGTCCACGAGCTGAACACGCCCTGTTTGAACTATTACTATAAAACTTCTCCCTACCCGCTCCAGGTTGGCACACACAGTTTTGAGGGCAATATCCCACTGTGGCCCCCTTTGCCTGGCAAAGAAATAAAGCTATTCTTTTCTACTTCACCCACAACTCTGTCTCCAAGATTTAATTTGGTGTCAGCGTACAAAAACTGGATTTGGCTTCATTAATTAGGTCAGAAGGTGACAGAGTCTGATCTACTCGCAAAATGAAACATCTAAGTGCTGATCACACAAGCCAAATCATTTTACTCTACTCATTTTCAAGTTTTGGAAGAAAACAGACTTTTAGTTACAAAATACATTGATAATCACCTGCTCGTACCACTTAATATAATTAGAGATATTTACGAATCACTGCCATAACCACCCTCCTTCTCCCCACTGCCTGTCCTCCCTCTGCTCTCTCAGACAGTGTGGAGGATTTTAATTTGTCGCCCTTGGCATTCTGATGAGGGAATTCAGCTAAAATGAAGGCTCACAACTGAATGGCTGCACGACCATGACACCCAGCAATGGATTAACAGGCCCAGTTCCCAGCTGGGTGCCAGGTCAGCCCAGCACTCACGAAGCTGATGGCCTGGCCCTGCACCGAGGCACTCACTCAGCTGGGAAGGAGCTGCCTTTCAAGCGGGAGGAAAGCCCCTCTCTGCTTAGAATACCCTCAGCCCACAAAGTGCTGTGAGTCAGACGCAACAGAGTTCTCCTCTCGGGCCGATAAGCGGTCCCTCTATAGACGAGGAGGCCACACTCGCTGTTTCTGATTCTATCTTGGGTCCATGTCTATTCACCATCAGGTTCCATGGAGAGAGGATCACACAGATGCTCAGTTTTGCCTCTGAGCTTGTAACAGAGCAGGACCCTATGGGGCCTTCCTGGGACAGACCCCTCCCCCATATCCTCTGCTGTAGCTCCTCTCCGAAGGACCTAGAAAACAGTATCGGATGCACATTTCTTGAGCTGTTTTACAGATGCTAAAACGCCTACCAAATGGAAGAAATAAACTACTTGAGCATGTAGCCCCCCCCCCCCCCACCTACTGGTGCCTGAGGACTGATAACGTTAACTCTTGTGACTCCACCCTGTTACCTCACCATCAACCAATCAGAGAACAGTGCAGGAGCTGATCACATACCCTGGGACACTCCTCTCTCACCTGGCCTTTAAAAATGCCTTGCTGATGGACTCAGTGCCCTGTGGTGACCTAAGGGGGAAGGAAATCTAAATAAGAATGGATATATATATATATGTATAACTGATTCACATTGCTGTACAGCAGAAACTAATACAACATTGTGAAGCAACTATACTCCAATAAAAATTTTTTAAAATGCTTTGCTGAAAACTATTATATATAGAATGGATGAACAACAAGGTCCTACTGTATAGCACAGGGAACTATATTCAGTATCTAGCGATAAACCATAATGAAAAAGAATATGGAAAAGAATGTATTTATGTATAACTGAATCACTCTGATGTACAGTAGAAATTAACACAACACTGTAAATCAACTATACTTCAATAAAATAAAAGTTAAAGAATTCTTTGATGAAACCTACCCGGGAGTTCGGGGTTTTAAGCTCCAGCTGCCCTGAACTCCTTGCTTGGCGCCCTGCAATCAAGCTATACTTTCCTTCACCACAAGCAGGTGTCAGCAGATTGGCTTTACTGCAAACAGGGGAGTTTGGTTCGGTGACAAGCTCTTCCATTTTCGGTTCTATCTGCAATGTTCTTGAGAAAGACTCAAGAAAGTGCTGATCATCTTGAACATTTCTCTTCAGCATCTGCTAATCTCCCTTTAACTGAGATCCAGGCTTAGAGGCAACATTGCAGTGAAAACTCTACCATCATGTATCTTTCATATCAGTACACTTCACAGTATCCCAGGGCAGCAGGTTATGGTTTCTCCAGATGACAGATGAGGAAACTGAGGCTCAGGGAATATTTGTAAAGTATCATGTGCTCAATATTAAATTCTGAGAGAGCTCGAGACCTGTTCTGTCACTTACTAGATGTGTGACTATGGATAAACCTCTTTACTTAGCCATGCATCAGGTTCTTCAACTATCAACTACTAAAAATAAGATGCCCTAAAGAGCATCAGGATGAGGACCAAATTAACTAAGGCCTGGGAGAGAGACTGTACATGTTTATACACTACCCAAATATGAGTTATTATACAAGAATATAAGGCATTATAACTTATCAGTATGGTAATGACTCAAAATTCATAGAAATTACTCCCCAGTGGAAAATGGGCAGATGAAGCTATGCCTCTTGACTCTAGACTCAGAAAAAGGTTGCTGTACATGGAATCCAGTTTGAAGAGTTCCCACATGGTCCCAGTATTAATAATCAGCAGTCAAAAATGAACAAGAAAGCAAAGAAAGAAAAAATAAAAAGCTGATAAAACCAAATGAGAATCCAATCTCTTCAGATGGTATATTTGGCATACATAGATCTTCCAAAGACCTCTGCCCCAGATTCAGCATCTAACTACTGTCCTGAAAGTGAACCCCTCTCCTTCCTCCAATCTCCTGGACACTTCTGCAGCCTCTGGATCTACTGAGCATCTGGAACCGTTGGGTGGTCCCCCCCGCCTCAAACACAAATACATAAATAAACTAACAAACAAAACCCAGAACCCTGGGGAGTCATCCAAAAATGTTCCCTCCCCTTCAATGTCCAAACTGCACCCACCCTGTGCATACACACACAGTAAGGTAACAACGAGTTACCCAGTTCTGTAAGCTCTTCTCACTTGACCCTCTCCTCCTCAAGTCTACCGTTCCCACCCGACATCACACCTCAACATCTCCCGCAAAGTCTCCCTCACTCTCCCCTCTAAGCCATTGGCCATCTGCATTCAGAGTAGTCTTTTAAAACAAAATCTACCCGTGTTAATAAACCATTGCCTGGGTCTCCAATGCCTACTATGGAGCCCTGACATCCAGAGGTCTCTGTGACCCAGCTCCTCTTCTCCATCCTAAGCCATCACTTAAGCAAGTAAACCAAGGCCACATGGGGATACAGCCCAGATTTAAACCTGACTTAACTCCAGGGACCATGGTCTTAACCAATGCACTCAATAGTCCTATTGCTCTATGCTATTTTGAGCTTTGTCTGTTTCCACATCAATCTCCCTCCTAGGCTGCCACTGATAACAGGGACTGTATCTGGTTCATTGTGGAGAGTATGATTTACACAAAGAAGGATTCTGTTCCTACTAACGGCGGTCTAGGTAATTTTGACAAACTATCCCACTGAAAACAGTTAGAAAAGTTGGAAAAAAACAAAATCTGTTTGAAAGCATCTGAGAGCTAACAAGGCAGTGAGTAAATATGAGGCTAAGATCTAGGAGAATAAGGAAGCTCAGAGATGGCAGTCCCATATTTGGGGTCACTGTGTTCCTAAGAGCATCTTGTGGCTCTAGAAGAGGCAGCCCAGGGGCTGAAAAGCTGAGCAGAATTTCTGATGATGAAAACTGGAGTCCAAAGACTGCTGAGGAGATGTCACCATGATAAAATCCCTTAGCCTTTTGTTTAGTATTCATACCTTAGTAGTAAAGGACACCTGAAACAGATCAGCCCTTGGAGGAAATGAAGCCCAGCTTCGAATGAACTCAATTTCTGATGAGATTGAGGTAATCCATAATAAAACCCTTAGTTGCCTGGAGGAAGATAACATCATCCTAGTCCTCAAACTGTCTTCTCCATTTTCATTTACAATGTCTGGCACACAATCAAAACTACCTAGGCATACAAGGAGACAGGAAAATAGGATCATAAACTAAGAGGAACAAGAGGTAATAGACACAGGACAGGGGTAAAGATAATGAAGTTTTCAGACAGAGACTTAATAATTATACTTAGTATCTTCAGGAAATAAAAGATAAGACTGAGAATCTTAGCAACAACTGAAAAAAGGGAACATATAAAGAAGTCACCTGCCAATATCTGTGAAGTAAAAAAAGGAAAGGCCAAATTGATGAAACTTACTGAGTTACAGTCAGCCAGCAGACTGTGTCCATTGCCTGGCCAGGAGAAATCGTGGTCAGTGCAGCACCCTGATTAAGGGCATGTACCTTGGAGCCACAGCAAGTGGGTTTGAAACCTGCCCCTCTCATTTACTAGTGTGTGCCCTAGGGCAAGCTTTTTAACCTTAAGTCCTCACCTGTAAGATGGTAAAAACATCAATGCCTGCTTCCTAGGGTTGTTGAGAGGATTATACATATTTGCAAAGTTCTTAGAACCATGTCTGGCTCTACGTTCTATTACTCATACATAGAACATTATAAGTATTTGTTAAATAAATAAAAATAAATGGGTGGACTGGAGGACATCAGCATCATGGTGGAGTGAGACACTCTCTTTGTCTCCCCTTCAATCAGTAACCAGTAAAGCACCCACAATGCAACAAAGGTGCCTCTGCCCGACAGGATGCCAGAGAATTCCACACATTTGTACATCTAAAGGTGAGCAGACTGGAACACACAGAGCGGGCAGAACTGGGGGAACAGCAGGACTGGTGCCTGCAGTCCTGGCCCCCCAAGCCATGGCAGATGAACCCACAGCCCCAGAGATCCCAGTAGCAGCAGGGGGAAGAAGCACACAAGACTGACATCCTGGCCGCAGCAGCGCCCATGGCCATAGGTAAGTGGGCAGCAGTGGCAGTGGGGTCTGGGACCCCGTCCCTCCAGCCACTGAGGCACCCATGACTCTGACCC
This sequence comes from Pseudorca crassidens, assembly GCF_039906515.1. Lineage (NCBI taxonomy): Eukaryota > Metazoa > Chordata > Mammalia > Artiodactyla > Delphinidae > Pseudorca > Pseudorca crassidens. The sequence continues at coordinate 36,390,929 of NC_090299.1, read as the reverse complement.
CTCAACCCCCTAGCCCCCAGCAGCAGAGCTCATGAACTGTGCAACACTGGACAAGGCAGAGGTGCCTGTATGAATCCAGCTCCCCTCCACTACCCCTTGTGGTGGCAGAGCCTGCAACTCAAGGATTCCCAGACGCGGCAGAAAAGCCTTTCCTCCTGGTGCCGCAGGTAGCAATGCCAGTGACCGTGGCAACAGCAAGGCACCCACAAACCCGGAGACACAAGAAATGATAAGGAAGACATGGAGCCACACCTCTGACAGAAGCAGTGGAGGATGAAAAGTGCCAACTCTCAGATCTAACTAGAGGCAGCTCAGAATCAAGCACAAAGGTGTTTGCTACTTCAGATGCACTGGCAGGGGAACAACTCATCAAGCACCATGAAGAACCACAGTAACACTGCACCACAAAAAGAAAATGACAATCTCCAGAAACCAAACTTAAAGTCACGGAATACCGGGATCTAACATATAAAGAAGTCAAAATAGCTGTCATGAAGAAACTCAGTGAGCTATAAGAAAACTCAGAAAAGCAGCTCAATGGGCTGAGAAATAAAATGAATGAATAGAAGGAATGCTTTACCAAAGAAATTGAAACTCAAAACAAGAATCAAACAGAAATTCTAGAGCTGAAGAACTCATAAACAAGGTAAATAATGCATTAGAATGTTTTGGAAATAGAGCAGCCCATATGGAGGAGAGAATTAGTGAGCTCAAAAATAGAAATCTAGAAAGATACAAGTAGAAGAGGAAAGAGAAATCAGATGTTAAAAAAACAGGGAAATTCTATGAGAGCTATTCAACTCATTTAGGAAGGGTAACATTAAGGTAATGAGTATTCCAGGGAAGAGAGGGAGAAAAGAACAGAGAGTTTATTTAAAGAAATGATAACTGAGAATTCACAAAGTTGGGAAAGGAACTGGATAAACAAGTCTGTGAAGCTAAGAGAACACCTAATTACCTCAAGGCAAAAAGACCCTCTCCAAGACACACTATACTAAAATTGTCAAAAGTCAATGACAAGGAAAGAATTTTAAAGGCAGCCAGAGAAAAAGGTTCCTACAAAGGAATCACCATTAGGCTATCACCAGATTTCTCCACAGAAGCTTTATGGGCCAGGAGGGAGCAGAATGACATTCTCAAAATACTGAAAGATAAAAACTGTCACCCAATAATATTCTATCCAGCAAAGTTATCATTCAGATATGAAGGAGAAATAAAGGTTTTCCCAGACAACAACAGCTGAGGGAGTTCATCACCACTAGACCTGTCTTACAAGAAATGTTGAAAGGAGCCCTTTGATCAGAAACAAAAAGGCAAAGTACCCCAAGGTTTGAGTAAGGTGATAAACAGAATCAGAAAATTGTTACTCTTTCCCAGAATAGGTTTTACAGTATTTTATCATAGCATAAAGGTTAAAGGAGGGGGAAAAAGCAGAAAAAATAATGATAACTACTTCAGTTTGGTAACTCACAACATAAAAATGGATAATTTGAGAAAACAAAAACATAAAAGGGGAAGAGGAAAAAGATGGAACCCATAGAGTTGAACGAAGATAAGATGCCATCAGCATAAAAAGGACTATTTTATCTATGAAAAGTATTACACAAACCACAAAACATAAATCTAGGGCAGAGACATGAAAAATAAAAAGAGGAAACTGAGAAAAACATCAGAGAAAACCACCAAATCAAAATGGCAGACAGAAACATAGGGGGAAAGAAAACAGTGGAGAGACAGAGCAACCAGAAACAAAAGGTAAAATGGCAGTACTAAGTCCTCATCTATCAATAATAACCTTAAATGTAAATGGTCTGAATTCACCCATCAAAAGACATGGAGTGGTTGGATGGATTAAAAGACAAGACCCAACTACATGCTACCTCCAGGAGACCCATCTCAGCTCTAAAGACAAACACATGTTCAAAGTGAAGGGATGGAAGATGATACTTCAAGCAAATGACAGCCAAAAAAGGGGGTGTAGCCATACTCATATCAGACAAAATAGACTTCAAGCCCAAAAGGTAACAAGAGACAAAAATGAACAGTATATAATTATAAAGGGGAAAATTCACTAAGAAGACATAACAGTTATTAATGTATATGCACCTAACATAGGAGCACCAAAATATATAAAAATTATTAACAGACCTAAAGGGAGAAATTATTTCACACAGTATTGGAAGTCCTAGCCAGAATAATTAGGGAAGAAAAAAACTAAAGTTATCCAAATTGGAAAGAAAGAAGTAAAGCTGTCACTATTTGCAGATGACCTAATTTTATACATAGAAAACCCTAAAGACTCCACCAAAAAACTAAAAGAAATAATAAACAAACACATAAAATTTCAGGGTACAAAATCAACATACAAAAATCTGTTGCATTTCTATATGCTAACAATGAGCTACCAGAAAGAGAAATTAAGAAAAAAAATCCCATTTACAATCACAGCAAAAAATATAAAATAACTAAGGATAAATTTAACCAAAGAACTGAAAATATGTACACTGAAACTTATAAAACACTGTTGAAAGAAACTGAAGGAGGCACAAATAAATGGAAAGATATTCCATGCTAGTGGATTGGAAGAATGACATTGTTAAAGCATCCATATTACCTAAAGTAATCCACAGATTCAATGCAATCTCTGTCAAAATCTCAAGGACATTTTACACGGAAATAGAACAAAAATTCTAAAATCTATGTGGAACCACAAAAGACCCTGAATAGCCAAAGCAATCCTGAGAAAAAAGAACAAAGCTGGAGGTATCACACGCCCTGATTTCAAACTATATTACAAAGCCATAGTAATCAAAATGGTGTGGTACTGGCACAAAAACAGATACATAGATCAATGGAACAGAATTGACAGCCCAGAAATAAACCCATGCATATATGGACAATTAATTTACAACAAAGAAGCAAAGAACATACAATGGATGAAGGACAGTCTCTTCAATAAATGGTGTTGGGAAAGCTGGACAACCACATGCAAAAAAAAAATGAAACTAGATCACTATCCCATATCATACACCAAAGTCAATTCAAAATGGATTGAAGACTTAAATGTAAAACCTGAAACCATAAAACTCCTAGAAGAAAACATAGGTGGTATGATCTTGGTCATGGGTCTTAACAATATCTTTCCAGATATGTCTCCTCAGGCAAAGGAATCTAAAGCAAAAATAAACAAATGGGACTACATCAAACTAAAAAGATTCTGCACAGCAAAGGAAACGAAACTATCAGCAAAACCAAAAGACAACCTACCGGATGGGAGAAGATATTTGTAAACAATATATCTGATAAGTAGTAATATCCAAAATATATGAAGAACAGATACAACTCAACAACAAAACAACCCAATTGAAAAATGGGTGGAGCTGAATAGACATTTTTTCAAAGAAGACATACAGATGGCCAACAGGCACATGAAAACAATAGCACGAATTATTAGGGAAATGCAAATTAAAACCACAATGCGATATCACCTCACACCTGTTGGAATGACTATTATCAAAAAGGCAAGAAATAACAAGTGTTGGTGGGAATGTAAATTGGTGCAGCCATTATGGAAAACAGTATCGAGATTCCTCAAAAAAAATAAGAACAGAACCACTATATAATCCAGCTATCCCACTTCTGGGTATTTATCCAAAGAATATGAAAACATTAATTTGAAAAAAATACATTCACTCCTATGCTCACTGCATCACTACAACTGCCAAAATATGGAAGCAACCTAAGTGCCCATTAACAGATGAATGGATAAAGATGTGATATGTGTATGGAATATTACTCAGCCATAAAAAGATGAAATCTTGCCATTTGCAACAACATAGATGGACCTTGAGGGTATTATGTAAGTGAAATAAGTCAGGTGGAGAAAGAAAATATCATATGATTTCAGTCATATGTGGAATATAGAAAATAAACAAACAAAAACACAAAATAAATGAACAAAATCAAACATGTATATACAGAGATCAGAACAGTGGTTACCACAGAGGAATGGTGGGGGAGGGCAAAATGGGTAAAGGGGATCAACTGTATGGTGATGGATGAAGACTAAATTTTTGGTGGTGAACATACTGCAGGGTATACAGAAGTAGAAATATTTAATGTTGTACACGTGAAATATATAATGTTATAAACCAACGTTACCTCAATAAGTAATAAAATAAAATAAAGATACTCAGGTCCTGTCCTTAAAAGTAAATTATAGATAGATAAATAGACAAAAATTTTAAATAAAATAAAAAATAAAAAGAACTGAATTCAGTTTAGCTAACAATCACATCACCTGGTCTGGCCTCTCTCTCAAGGTGTTACTTCCTCTCCTTCAATACACTGCTCAATACTCCAGTCCACACATCAATCATACTGAGCTCCTTACACTTCACCAAATGTACACATCTTGGTCACTTCCTATCTTGGCATCTGTCCTGTCTTTCCTCTGCCTGAAAATCCTCTCCTCCCTTCATCTACTTGAAAAACTTCTGCCCGTGCTTCAAAAATTAGTTAAAATATCTCTTCCTCTGGGAAGCATCTCCATGGCCTGCTCAGAGGTAATTACTTTTTCTCCTGGGCTCAGCTAGCCCCGATCTTAGCATGGTACTCATCAAACTTTTATGGTCACTTCTGTTTCTGTGTTTGTCTTCCCACTAGGTCAGACTGCCTCACAGCTCAACCTATGTCTTATCTCTTTTCTCAAATACCAAGCACAGTGTTCAGGGCATGGCAGTTGTTCAATTATGACTACTGAATGACAAATTAATGATTAATAGGATGAATTAATGAATGAAATACACTCAGTGTTTGCTCTCATGCTGCTATAGGTAAAACATTCATCATATCCATGGAAGTATAATGTGACTTAGAATTCTTACTCTTCTAAGGCTTGAAGCATGCTCCCGGGGTCCTCTGAAGACAGAATGTCTATCATTTGGTCATTTAGCATGAGATCTTCATTCATACCATCAGCTGAGGTGAACTGGGAGCGCTCCAGCTTGCTCTCGTGATGCTGAACCTTCAGGAGAATTTCAGAAACCACAATTGAGGAGGCCTTGTGAACGTCACAAGCTGGAAAAGTCATGAGGGTAGGTGGGGATCTGCAGTCAGAGAACCTAGCTGGCCCCACCCACTTGTGAGCTGGTAAGACTCAGGCAAGACATTGCACTTCCTTGAGCCTCATTTTCTCATCAAAGAAGTGGGATAATAATTCTGGTAGCCCTGCACAGGCTTGTTGTGTGGATAAAGCAGAGCAATGGATGGAAAGACCTTTATAACTATAAAGATGTAATAAAAATACTTCACCATCATCATCACCACCATCATCATCACCATCCCCATCATCATCATCACCATTATCACCAACATCGTCACCATCCCCATCATCATCACCATCACCATCATCATCACCATTATCACCAACATCATCACCATCACCATCATCATCACCACCAACATCATCACCATCACCATCATCATTACCATCCCCATCATCATCATCACCATTATCACCAACATCATCACCATCACCATCATCATCACCATCATGCAGAGGAAAATTACAGTTGGCAGATGGACGTCAACATCATGGATCTGGCTGGTTTCTAATCATACTATAGAGTTGTCACATGGAAGTGACATCAGAGATAATTAAGCTCACCCTCCGATTGGGTAGATGATATATCTGTTTTGCTCACTATCATTATTTCTGTAGAAATGCATGATAATTATAACATTTAAGAATTCCTGTCCCTGTGCCTGTATGTGTCATACCATGAAACCGTCACACCAAGTGAGTGTTGATGCCCCCACTTCACGTATATGGAACTGCAGCTCAGAGAGATGAAATGACATTATCTGAGTTCACACAGCTCATAAAGAGCCTGCTTGGTTTTTGACCCAAAGTCTATCTAACTCTAAAGGCTGCCGTCTGTTTACAGCATGTTGTCTCCTTGGTTACTACCACGATGGAAAAAAATTTTTTTAATGTGAAGAGAGATCGTTTTGTGATGCCGGGAAAAAAAAAATTCTATAAGAGGCTTCAGATCTTAAGTCAAATTCACACTGTGCTTTCCTCCCGCGGTTGTAACAATCAGCCTTTAATCTCCAAGAAATGAATCCTGCTCCTTCATCGAAGTAGCAGGGTGAGTTCTGTTCTGTGATTGATAACAGCTTTGGGAGAGTAAGTGGAATGTCTTTTTTGGAGAGTAAGTGGAATGTCTTTTTAGATGGGCCATTTTTCTTTTCCTCACTTCTGCCTGCCAAGGAGACTGTGGGCTGACCTCACTTTGAAATAACAACTCTCTTCTCCAGGAAGCAGAAACAAAATGAACAATGGCACAGGACTGCCAGCCTCCAGAGAGGGCGGCAGGGTGGTCCTCGGAAGCCAGGTCCAGCCTACACTCGGCCACGTGAAGCAGGTTGTTGAGCTTCACGGGCCTCAGTTTCCTCACTGTACGGTGAGGGAGAAAGATGATCGATGTTCCTTTCAAGCTGCTGGACCTCTGGGTGACAGAGTCACAGCAGCTGCAGCCTCCATGGCCCTGAAGGAACAAACAACCTACCAGGGTGCTCAGTCCCAGCAGTGCCTTCTCACCCTAGGACTGTGCCCTGCTTTCCTTCCTCTGTCTGCCCATCCTCTGGCTGGGGGCTCATTCATTCCTTCACACGTTTACTGAGTGCCTTCTAAGCGCCAGGCTCTGTACAAGGCAATGGGGATTACAGCAGCCAGCATCCATGCTTCATGCATGTCCCCTCGCCCTTGCCGTTCAGTGCCTTTTAGCCCAAGGTCCACCGGCCAACACCTATGCTGCTTCCTCCCCTGAAGGCTCCTGCTGGCTTTCAGAGCCTATGCCAGGGAAATAATGTTACCCTTTGTCCTGCCCCCTCACCCCCTTGTCGTCAACCAATGACCAATGGGATTTGATGGCTAAATACCCTGGCTCCTTCTCCCCTCAGGCTTTATCCTGGGTGGGATAAAGCCCCAGGTGCCCACAGTGGAAGCTTGACTGACTGCCTTCCCTTCCCGCCTCACTTCCCCACCTCCTACCATTACTTCCTGGGATCACTTCCCATATAAACTGTTTGCATTTGGGTCCTAGTCTCAGGATGTGCTTCTGTGGGAACCCAGACCAAGACAGGAAAACAGAGATTGAGGAGTTCACAGGTGGGGATAAATGCTGGGTGGGGTCCAAAAGCTAGTGCAGGAACCCAGAGAGAGAGTCCCCAACTTAGCCAGGAAGTGGCCAGGGATGACTTCCAAGGAGAGGCAAGGCCCGAGATGAGTCTTAAAGGATGCGTCAGAGTTCTGCTCACTGAAGAGCGGAGAGAGATTATAAAGGCATCCAGGTGAGTGTGGAGAGCTCAGCAGTCATTGGGTAGAGCCGGAAGTTGAGGTGTGAAGCTGGACCACAGGGGACGTTCTTTATAAGCCATGCTAAGGCATCTGGGCTTCACCCTGAGGTCAAACAAAGTAAGTCTTCAAAGACTTTTCAGAGGGAAGTGTAGACCAGGACCTGAGTCAGGGTGTGGCATGAGTGCACAGCTGGCCATACAGGTGGGCACTCAGTTATTCAGTCAGACTGCAGGGGTTCCCAATCCTGGTCGTTTGTTAGAATCATCCAGGGAGCTTTTAAAAACTACTAATGATTGGGCATGGCTCCCGGGACAAAGCAGTCAGAGTCTGTGCAGGAGGGCCTGGGAATGAGCATGCCTCACGGTTCCCTGGGGGTCCCGACATCGATACAGAGTTGAGACTGACTGAACTGAAGGATAAACTTCAACCTCACATCTACCACCAACCAACTACCCTCCAGGGAGAGGATGCACATGAACTCCCACCTGATGTCTGGTAAGCATGCTTCCCTTCAGACACTGATATCGAACCATGAAGAAAAGCACAGCCCAGGTCAGCACCAGGGAGAGGATGAAGGCCACGAAGAACCCTGCTGCGTGGAGGCCGTGGTTTGGTAGAACCTATGGGGATAAGAGAGAGAGATTTGTTTGTGGCCGCACTTTACATTTTTCAAGTCAAGTTACAACTGCGTTAAAGCAGAACAAGCGCAGAGTTAGTGAAACCGACCTGGGTTTAGACCGAGCTCTGCCACCTATTAGCTGGTTGCCTTGAGATCATTGCTGGACCCAAGTTAAACGGGGCAAGCACTTCAAGGAGCTGAGCATGGAGGCTTGCACACAGTAGGACCAACCACCCCAAGCCTGGCACATCACAGGTGCTCAGGAATGTTAAATTCTCAAATCAAATATGTAACAAACCTAAGGCAGCACTAAGGATCTGTGAAATGTTTTGAGTTGGGCAGAATTTTGCAGAGGGCAGAGGAAGAATCCAGGGTGCCCTCAACTTCCCTCAAAGCTGTCCGCTCTCCCCGCCCTGGGAACACGTCCCATTAGGGGTGCAGCCCACTCTGGACTTCAGGATCACCCTGGAGGATGCACGTGGCTGGGGAGGCATCACACAGCGGGAGGCAGACCAGCTGCTAGGCAGTCCAGTAAATGACCCGCCAGGGGGAGCTCGAGAGTTCACGTGAGCGTCACTTAATGTGCCCAGTGTACTTCTCCCTCCTCAAAGGCTTCCTCCGGGCTCCAGTCAGCGACATCCTGGGACCAGTGTGAGTCCACTGATGGGCCAGAAGGGGCTGGCACCAAATAACAACTGTGAGAAGCAGTAAGTTCTAGACACCCCACATTCCTCCCCTCCCTCCACCATTTCTTTGGGATCTAGAACGTGATGCCAAAGACAGCAGCAGCTGCTGCTGCACTCAGCATGGGGCAGGCTTGGGGCTAAGGCTGTGCTCCTCCTACGTCAGAGCTCACATCAGAATCACCTGCAGGGTCTGTGCAAACAAATTGCTGGGCCCCTCCCTCGGGGATTCTGAGTCACTAGACCTAGGGCAGGAACCGAGAAGAGGCATTTCTAGCAAGCTCCCAGGGGAAGCTCCCACCCTTTGAGAACCCCTAGGCTAAGGGTTTCACAAGAATTAACTTCTTGAATTCTCCCAAAGACACTCTGAGCAAAATAAAAACAGCTCTGGTTTCAAATCCTACAGGCCTGGGGCATCCCTGGTGGCGCAGTGGATAGGAATCTGCCTGCCAATGCAGGGGACACGGGTTTGAGCCCCGGTCCGGGAAGATCCCACATGCCGTGGAGCAACTAAGCCCGTGCGCCACAACTACTGAGCCTGCGCTCTAGAGCCCGCGAGCCACAACGACTGCGCCCACGTGCCACAACTACTCTAGCCAGCAGCCTAGAGCCCGTGCTCTGCAACAAGAGAGAAGCCACCGCAACGAGAAACCCGCACACCGCAACCAAGAGTAGCCTCCGCTCGCTGCAACTAGAGAAAGCCCACGTGCAGCAATGAAGACCCAACACAGTCAAAAAAAAAAAAAAAAAAAAAATCCTACAGGCCTGAATTACAATGCCTCCTCTATCGAAACAGCTCTATACTTTGGGCAAGTGACTTGACCTCTGGAAACCTCAGTTCTCTCATCTGTAACATGGGGATAAAAATACCTCACAGCATGAAGATTAAACAAAATAATAATGTAGAGGAGTTTGGTGTAAAGTTTGGCTTATCTATTTAGTCGACAAATAGGTACTGGGTGTCCCCTGTGTACCAGGCAATATGCTAGAAACTAAGAAGATGCTGATGCGTTCTCCCCTCGTGTGATTACACTCTTCCTGTGGACACTGACCGGGGCTGACCCAGCCTACTTGCTTCTCACAGATAAGGGCCTGTAACAGCACAGAGAGTGAAGTTTGGGCTCTAGACTCAGACCCCTGGGTGTGGGACCCATCTCTGCTACTTACTGGCCGTGTGGCATTGGGGCAAGTAACTTCATCTCTCCTTGCCTTTGCTCTTCCCTTGTAAGACAGAGACAAGAGCCTTCCAAAGGTTGTACTGAGGATTAAACATGAGACATGAACAGAGTCCAATGAAGTCACTAGAAGAGGGCCTAACCCATGGCACTCACTGACTAAATGTAAGTGATTCTGGCCCTGCCTTCCTTTGTGGGTTGGGTGACCCAAGGCCACTCTACTGGTACAGAAAGGGAGATGCTACGTGGTGACCGTTACCCAGTCATTTCTTCAGAACGTGACCTCGAAAACAGGCCTGGACAAAAAGAGACTAAGATTTTTATGATACTTCCATCCTTTGGAGTGCTCTCACCAAAAATGTCTATACTCAAAAATGAAAGGGAAAAAATGTCTGTGTCCATAACAAGGGGCTTTAAAATGTTCACCCCTTTAACCTAGTGATTTCATATCCAGGATTCACTCCTCAGGAGATAATATAAAAATAGGCATAAAAGCTTATACACAGGTTGGTTTGATCCAGAAATATGCATGAAGATTTATTTATATATAAGGCTGCTTTTAAGAACATCATATAAAATAACACAAATGGGACGTATCCTAAATGCTGCACAACACAAAGAAGGGTTAAATATTTTAAGCTTCTATGAGTTATTCTATCCATAACGGCCAATCATGCAGTCATTTTACAAGTTTTGAGAAGCAGAATAATGCATGCCTGCTAGGGGAAAAAAGGTGTTTAACAGAAACCAAGGGTTTAAAAAGAGAAGCAAATATCCTGTGTGTCCTTCTGCATCCTCTTCTAACCCCACTTCCCAGAGGCAACTATCTTAAAGAGATACTGGTTTCAGTTTCTATGGTTTAGTGAACCAGAATGGTTAGTTAACTTAAATACTCTAAAAATTATGCAGACATCTTTATTCCTTGATATGTCAACATTACTTATGAATTCCTGCTACGACAGATGTGGATTTTAGCTCACGAATTTTTACCCCCAAATTTTGAAGGATTGTTACCTACAAATAACCCTCCCTACACTTTCTCCCAATTTCAATGGTTATATTCAGTTAGCTACCTTTGTCTAACTTTAAAAAAATGAAACAGTTTGTATATCTTCTTTGGAGAAATGCCTATTCAAGTCTCTTACCAATTTTTTAATCTGGTTGTTTGGTTATTATTGTTATTGAATTGTAGGACATTAGGGACTGAATGTTTGTGTGTTATTCCCAAAATTCATATGTTGAAATTCTAACCGCCCTTGTGATGGTATTAGGAGATGGGGCCTTTGGGAGGTAAATGGTGTCCTTATAAAGAGACAAATGGACCAGAGCTCTTTCTGCTCTCTGCCAAAGGCGGATTCAATGAGAAGATGGCCATCTACAAACCAGGAAATGGGTTCTCAGCAGATACCATATCTACTGGCATATCTACTTTGACCTTGAACTTCCCAGCCTAAAGAACTGTGAGAAATAAATGTGGGTTGGATAAGCCATTCAGTCTATGACACTTTGTTATAGCGGCCCAGACTAAGACGTAGGATTTCTTTATGTGGTATAGATATTAACCTTTTATCATATAAATGATTTGCAAATACTTCCCCCCATTCTGTGAGCTGCCCTTCACTCTGTTGATTGTGTCCTTTGGTGCACAGAAGTTATTAATTTTGGTGTAGTCCAATTTATCTGTTTTTTTTTTTCTTTTGTTACCTGTGCTCTTGGGTCATATCCAATAAATCAGTGCCAAATGCAATGTTATGAAGCTTTCCCACATGTTTGCTTCTAAGAGCTTTATAGTTTTAGGTCTTACATTTAAGTCTTTGATTAAAATTAACAAAATTAACAAAATTAACAAAAATTAATGAGTTAATTTTTGTACATGGTATAAGGTAGGGGTCCAACTTTATTTTGGACCCCAACTTTATTTTGGATATCCAGTTTCCCCAACATCATTTACTGAAATGACTATCCTTTCCCCACAGAATAGTCTTGGCACTCTTGTTGAAAATCATTTTATTATAGATGTGAGGGTTTTTTTTTTCCTGGGCTCTCTATTCTTTTCATTGGTCTTTATGTCTGTCTTCATGACATTACCACACTGCTTTGATTATTGCAGCTCTGTAATAAGTTTTGAAATCAGGAAGCGTGAGACTTCTAACTTTGTTCTTTTTCAAGATTGTCTTGGCTATTTGGGTTCCTTTGAGATTTCATATGAATGTTAGGATGGGTTTTCTTTCTATTTCTACAAAAAAAGTGTCATTGGAATTTTGACAGAGATTGCACTGCATCTGTAGATCATAGCAATATGAAGTCTTCCAGTCTATGGACAAGGGATGATTTTCCACTTACTGGTCTTTAATTTTCTCTTGGCAGTGTTTTGTAGCTTTCAGTGTACAAGTCTTTTACCTCTTGGTTAAGCTTATTCCTAAGTGTTTTATTCTTTTTGATGCTACTGTAAATTAAATTGTTTTCTTAATTTCCTTTTTGGATTGTTCATTGTGTATGTATATAAAAGCAACTGACTTCTGCGTGCTGAATTTTTAGTAATATAAAAAATGTCTATATGCTAGCATAATATTTTAAAAGAAGACACAAAGCTGTATATACATAAAAATTCCAATTACATTAAAATAATACATATACACCCATATACATATGGAACCTTTGAAGAAAATATTCCAGGATTTTGTTGAGCGTAATTACTTGATGAATTTTCTCTTTATGTTTCTGTGTTTTCTATAATGGGCATGTATTACTTGTATAATCAGGAGACAAAAAATGATAATAATGAGTTCTAAAGGTAAGTTTGGTAGACAAGGAGATGCACCACCCAGATCTCCCTTCAGGGAAGGACTAGGTGTCCAGCTATGGGCAGTGTGGTCAGTAGACCTCCCACTTCATGGTCTAGATCAGCTGCAGAGAGCCACCTCACCTAGGTCATGCCGACATCTGGTAACAGAACAAGGCAGAGGCATAATGGCCAGCCATTTAGCCTGATGAGGTACGCTCAGACAGGTGACAACACTTGCCCCACAGCTCTCTGCAAGGTGAAGCTTTGTCAGCCTGGATCACACTTGACTTCTTTCTCTGCCCAAACCTGCTTCCTCCTCCTCCCCTTCGCAGGTGATCTGATTGTGTTGGGGGAGCCCCACGACCACCCCCAGGTTAGATGATTCACTAAGACTCATATATAATCACAAAGTACTCAGCATATAATCATTCTCACAGCTATGATTACAGTGAAAGGATACAAAGAAAACTCAGCAAAAGGAAAAGGCATGTGGGGCAAAGTCCGGGGAAACCAGGAGCAAGCTTCTAAGGTCCTCTCTCAGTGGAGCTACAAAGGGCACACTTAATTCCTGCAGCAATGAGCATAAACGCTGTCCACCAGTGAAGCTCATTTGAGACTCGGTATCCAGGGTTTTTATTCAGGACTAGTCACTTAGGCACCCTCTGCCTGGCATGTACCAAAATCCCAGACTCCAGACGGAAATGAGGTGTTCAACATAAAATATATTCTTTATAAAAACAGTTTAGGTGGGTGAGCCACCCATAATTCAGTAAATGGTGAGAATCATCCTGAAATCCAAGTTCCCAGATGCCAGCCAAGGGCTAACCTTGTAAGTAGGGCTTTCTAAGGATAGCAGTCTCAGGCCAGCTATGTCAACTTTTCTGCACACTGGTTACCATGTTATACCCCAACTCTGTCTTGGCATCTGCTTCCAGAGAAGCCAACCTGTGACAAGTTTAATTCAAAATGGTTGCAGGCCCCAATGTTCATTGCAGCACTATTTATAATAGTCAAGACATGGAAGCAACCTAAATATCCATCAACAGATGAGTGGATGAAGAAGACATGGTACATATATACAATGGAATATTACTCAGCCATAAAAAAGAATGAAATAATACCATTTGCAGCAACATGGATGGACCTAGAGATGATCATACTAAGTGAATTAAACCAGACAGAAAGACAAATATCCTAAGATATCACTTATATGTGGAATCTAAAAATATGATATAAATGAACTTATATACAAAATAGAAATAAACCCACAGACATAGGAAACAAACTCATGGTTACCAAAGGGGACAGGTTGGGAGGAGGGATAAATTAAGAGTTTGGGATTAACATATATACACTACTATATGTAAAATAACCAACAAGATCTTACTGTATAGCACAGGGAACCATACTCAATATTTTTTAATAACTTACAAAGGAAAAGAATATGAATAAGAATATATATACGTATAACTGAATCACTTTTCTGTACACCTGAAACTTACGCAACATTGTAAATCAACTATACTTCAGTAAAAAAGTGGCTGCAGATTACGGGAACATTTAATGCATTACGTAGAGCTGGAAGACAACTAACCCATTCCTCATTACTGTGGTCACAATGCACACTGTAGTTAAGGTTAAATTTTTCTGACAGACCAACAAAGCCAACCTGACCTTCCAAACAGTCAAAGCCAAGTTAGGTTGGGAACAGGAGCTTCGGTCCAGACAATTACTGGAACCTGAATCAAAGTGTGTTGCCACATATGACTCACCTATGATGAATCAGCCTCTGTCCATAGAGGCTGTTATCAGAGGTGGTCAGGAAGCCAATTCTGTTTTCAGACTCAAACATCCTGATTCTAAATCTTACATTTTCATTAGCACCTAATTGAAACACAAGTTCTCCATTTGCACTGGAAATAGCCTTCTAAGCTCTGATTTGTGAACCTATCAGATAAGAAGAAAATCAATAAACTGGGTAACTATGAAAAGCAGTGCAAACAGGTTACATTAAAATACTGATGGAAAGGAGACAAAACATCTGTGTCTAAAGAGAACAAAAGGCTATAGATCAGCGATTTGTCTTCAAAGTTCGCTACTGACAGAAGGCAAACACTTCTAATTTTACAGCCTTAGGGAGAAGAATGGAGAGGTAAGGGAATGAATGACATTTGATCACCTACAATATGCCACTCCCTGGGCTAGATGCATGTAGGGGGGTGAACTGTGTCCTCCAAAAAGCTATGCTGAAATCTTAACCCTCAGTACCTATGCGTGTGACCTCATTTGGAAATGAGGTCTTTGCACACATAGTCAAGTTAAGATGAGGTCATACTGGATTAGGGTGGGTCCTAAATCCAGTGACTGTATCCTTATAAGGAGAGGGAGATTTGGAGACAGACACACACAGAGAAAAGACTACGTGACCATGGAGGCAGAGATTGGAGTGATGTAGCTACAACCAAGGAAGCATTTCCAGGAGCCACTTGAAGCCGGGAAGAAGCAAGGAAGGATTCTTCCCTAGAGTCTTCAAAGGGAGCATGACCCTGCCGACACCTTGATTTCAGTCTTCGAACCTCCAGAACGGTGAGAGAATAAATTTCTGTTGTTCTAAGCTTTGTGATAATTTGTTATGTCAGCCCTAGGAAACTGAAAAAGTGTGGTATTGCTTTATCTCACTCAATCTTCAGCAATCCTGCAGGGGATGTATTATTCCCATTCCACTGATAGATAAATGGAGATGCAAAGAGATCAGGTAGTTAATCAAAGTCCATAGTTAAAGAGGGACAGACCAGCTCTGCTTAATTCCAAAGTCTGTGTTCTCCCCGGTACATTACACTACTTGCCGTCCAGGGGGCTGTGTGGTTTTCTAAACACATTTTTAGTCTCAACCTCCCACACCGTGGTAGAAGTTACTTGTCTGATGGATGAGAACCAGAAACAGATATTGGGACAGAATTACAGGCAGGCAGCGTCCACGTACTAAAAAAATCAGGAACAAAACTAACTTATTCTCTCAAAGTCTCCCTCCCTTCCTCCCTTTCCTGCTTTAGGAAGTAGAACAGCCAAGACAAGCCACCTCACTCCTCCTCTTCCCACCTCCACCTTCTCTGAATCTCCACGTTGAGATCTTGCAATTCCTACTTTCCAATACCAGGTGATAAGCAAACCTAGGTAAAGACTGCCTACTTGGGGCAAGCCCACTCACAAGTCCCACTTTCTTCTTTTCAACCTTCTTCATTTACCTCTGTTACTAACTTAAGCTAGGTCCTGATCCCCTGACCTGTCCACAACACCTCTAGTCTTCAACTTCCCTCCTCCATATAAATGGCCAAAGAAGACTGAATCTCAAGATTTAGCTTTATGGGAAGGAAAATCCCCATAATCGCTCATATCACCATCATCGTCATCATCATCATCATCACCATCAACATCACCATCACCACCACCATCATCATCACCATCAACAACACCATCACCACCATCACCATCATCATCCTTACCATAATATCACCATCAATACCATCATTATCACCATCATCACCACCATCATTATAGCTAATACCTATTGAGCAGATACTGAGTGCTAAGGATAGTTCCAAGTGCTTTACATGTTTTATCCATTCACTCCCCATGGCAATAGTATAAAGTGGGCACTATTTTAATCCATATTTTACAGATTACAATGCCAAAGTATAAATAAGTTAAATAAATGGCCCAAGGTCACAGAGCTAACAAGTAACAGACCCAGGATTCACACCCCATGGTCTAGGCAGTAGTCTTCAGACCGCAGCTGCCTCTCCAGGACTCAGGCTCCAGCCTGGCCTTTTACCAGGAGCCCTGCATTGAGTCATCAGGGGCTTGTGCCGCTGTGAACACTTTGACTCCCTCTCTGAGTATACAGCTCACCCTTTTGCAGTAAGTGACTAGCAGGGCAGAATTTTAGAATTCCTGAGTCTCTGGCTAAAAGCCATCCCTTCAAAACTACACTTAACTATCAATATCTTTACTGAACTTTCATCAGAGGCCAAGTAATTCCTTTGAAATCTTTAGAACAATGCTTTAAATACAGAATTCACACTTCATGGCTGCAAAAACCAAGCTTTGCTATAATTCCATTTCCCTGAAAATTTCTATTAAGTGGCTACATCACAATTACTGCCAGGTTTGACTCAATGTTTAGATGTGGTGGTAACCTTTCTTGACAAGGAAAGACAAGGAGGGAAGAGACCCAGGCCCTGCTCCGAGGAGCTCAGCATCCTATAGAGGAATGGCCAGGCACACAGGCTGGGGCAACATGTGTGACTAGGGCAAGGAGAGAAGAGGGGCAGTCCCTAACCCAGCTCAAAGGACAAAGAAGACCTTCCAAGAGGTGACCCGTGGGGAGAGGACAATGAACCATGCCAGGAGGAGGGTGAGCCAGGCAGAGGGAACAACATGGGCAGGACTTGCAGATGGCAAGAGACACAGCCCAGGTCCCAGAGGGCCTTCAAGAGAAGGTTAGGGATTTGTGACATCATCCTACAGGCTTAGGGGGCTCCCTGCAGGGTTTTAAGCCAGAAAGTAACATGGTCATATCAGTATTTTAGAAAGAGAAAGCCTGGAGGAGGGTGAACCTGGATGACACAGCCAATGGAGAAACCACGAACTGCTATGGGAAGCAGCAGAACATACTCGTAAAGACCATGGACTTGGGCCCTCATTGCGGGCTCAACTCTCAGCTCCTCCCCTACCACACTGTGGGACCCTGAGCCTTTCCCTCCCTGAGCTGCAGTTTCCCCATCTGTAAAATGAGGGCAAAAATCTTGCAGAAAAATTCCACTGATAATCATTGTAAGTACAGAATTTCAAAGAGCCTATCTACCTTAAACTTCATTATCTAAGAATAAGGAAAAAGAGGTGGCTCAGTGATCCCAGCTGTCTCACCCCCAGAGCCCGCACTAACTTTCCTTCTTGTCTCTGGAAAAGGATCCGTTATTATCACCACTTTAATCACACATTAGCTGGTAGCAGATTCCTTTGATGCGTTCCACCACTGCATTTATGAAGAGCAATGCCAGACAAAAAAAGATTTTCAAAAGAAATGCTTTAAATGCTTAAAATCCGATAACAAGTTACAAGAGCATGAGGAAAGATTGTTTATACAATTTGACTTCAATTATGTAATAAATATATTTATAGACTTGCAGAAGGCAAGAAACTACCATGCTAGCAATGGTTATCTCTGGTGGCGGGGATATGAAGAAATGTTATCTTATTCTTCTAACTTTCTCCTTGTGTCTGTCTGTGTGTGTGTGTGTCTGTGTGTGTGTGTGTGTGTCTGTGTGTGTGGAAGGGTTTTTTGTTTAAAGTGTCCATAATAGACATATATTAAATCCCACCCCCTCCCCAAACCAGGAAAAGTTTGAAGGGGAGAGCATACAGAGTGATTTCTCTGAAAGACATTTTAGGAGTAATTTAGTTGAAATCCTTCAACTGCTTGAAGAAGCAGAGGAGTCAGTGACTTGCTGGTCCTTGTCCCACAGCCCTTGAGGGGCAGCTCTGAGGGCAGAAACTCTGTTACAATCCAGTGAATAAGGCTTGGACTACAGAAGAAACTGCACAGCACGATTCCATTCCTCAATGTTGTATCAAGCTTCAGGACCTTGGCCAGTTCCCAAAGCCGCTCAGGACCTGAGTTTTTTTCACTCTTAAATGAGGAAGTAAAACTAGATAATCTTTAAAGTCTCCCCCTGGGCAAAAATTCTATTCCGATGTCAACAAAAATGTATTAAGTGCCAACCAGGGGAATAGTCTCAATGTCACAGAGTGACAAGGTTTATCAGATGTCCCAATGCCACTAGATCCCAGCAAGGGGTACCACCAGCCTGCTTGGGGGATGTGAAGGAATCACAGAGGTGGAGAAAGTTGGTCAGGGTCCTGCAGGATGTTTATGAGCTGCCAGAGGACAGGAAGGAAAGGATCAGCATGTGTAAAACCGGAGCGATGTGGAAAACACAGGAACCCCACGGCACAGGGAGCTAGCAGAGGTCACCTTTCCTGATGGAGCCTGAATCCTAACTTAAGGGAATTGGGCTTTATCCAGCAGGCAATGGGGAGCCCCTCCAGAATAGAAAGTGAGCAGGCTTGTGTTTCAGGATGATGGGCTGGAGGGGAGCAGGACTGAACAGGCAGAAGGCTGGTAAGTCATCCAAAGAAGTGATCCAGAGAAGGCAGACGTGATGATATGCGACTGCATGCTTCCAGCCCTCTGAGTTAAACCCAAGGCCAAATGGTTTTGCCAGTGGAGTTACACGTTCCCTCCACTGTGCTCAAGGGCACACGCTGTAAATCTTTGTGTTTGAGAAATTCTCATATCGTACATAGCTATCTACTGAGGCATTCTTTACCTCATTAATGAATAGGAGCTCTTTATAACACATTATAAAGACATTAATCCTTTTTAATGTATGCTGCAAATACTTTCCCAAGTTTACCCCTGACCTTTTTTAATACTGTTTTCAAATGTAAAGTTTTCAACTATTTTGTGTACTCAGACCCATGGTTTTGCCCCATGGTTTTTTTCATAGCATATTAACCGATATTTACTCTTTAAAAATTGTTTTATCCATTTAGATTTAAATCTGTTGAGGGAATTCATCTTCATTTTTCTTCCAAAAGAGCCTGTCAGTTGCCCCCCAAATTACAAGAAGCTGGCGTGAAGTCCAGCTCAATCAGAACACCTCCACTCAACTACTATCCGTAGGATAAACAAGGTCCTACTGTATAGCACTGGAAACTATACTCAGTATCCTGTGATAAACTACAATGGAAAAGAATACGAAAAAGTATATGTATATGTATAACTGAGTCACTCCGCTGTACAGCAGAAATTAACACAACATTGTAAACTGTAAATCAACTATACTTCAATACAATTTTTTAAAAAAAGAACACCTGCACTCAATGTGCGGCACAGGGTGGAGGGATTCTTTTCCTCTCTATTCATCCAGGAGGCAGAAAGGGTAAGAAGACTTCTTGGGGTCTTAGTTGACATCTATCAGCTTCACCCTCAGGAAATTCATAAGAAATTAAGGAGGTGATGGCGTCTCTTCCAAGTGTTGCAGTTCCCAAGTTACACAATGGGTTACTCAATGTCTTTGCTTTGTAGTTTTTAGCTGCTTGATAAAAATGTCAGAGGAGCTTATACCTCACTGCTGAGTTCCTCCTATTCATCACTGTCACACTTTCCTAGTATAACGACGTTATCTCTGCAGGTGCCCAAGTCAACCATGCTAGAACACACGCTGCAGCTGGCAAGGGCTGAGCCTCCTCCTTACGTATACCTAAAAGGTGCCAGGCCCTGTGCTCGAGCCCAGTAAACCTTGGTTCACGTCCAAGCGACAGTCAAACAGGCTTAACCTTGACGTCAGATCTTCAGATGCATATTTTAGAAACCTCTCCTCCACCCTTAATTAACTCCTTCAAGATCCAAGTGAATTCTTACGTCCTCCAAGAGGCCTGCCATCCACCCAGCCCGCCCAGCCCACCCTTTCTCCCTTGTCAGTACCCCCAGCACCTATGATCTGTACGTTGGGTCACAACCTCACAAGTTCAGTCACAGCTGATGTACGTGGTTTGTTTGGCTTTTTGCCCTTGTTTAACGTCTCAGTGTGGGGAAGGGATGGTGGGTGATGGTCGATCGGAATCTCCAGGCTGCCTCAGACTCCTCTGCGCCCTAGAATCTTGCGTGGGCCTGACTCACACACTTACAGCACCGGCGCGGCCCTCGTGGGAATTTAAGCTTGAGACCCTGATACATAACATTCTTTTCGCAATTAACACAGAACACTTGCACAGCAGCGTTATTTCCATGTGTAATGATACTGATGATGTTTATTGAGCGCTTACAGGATGCAAGGCACTGTGCCGAGCGCTTTGCCTGCATCAATCCGTTTACTTTGACGACCACCCTATGAAGCGGGTACTATTATTATTCTCATTTTACAGCCAGGATACTGAGGTCCAGGGAGGTAAGTAATGTTACCAAGGTCACATACAATCTGTGGAAAAACAGGGATGCAAGTCCCGGCCTCTGGTGCAAGGGCCCGTTGTTCCCACAACACTCTAGGGTCATCACCTGCATATGTCTCATCTCCCCACTCGATAATGACCTCCTTGAACATGATCCACAGGCAGAGGTCACCTGGCCCAGGGGCCAGTGGGGCTGAAATCCAACCCATTGCTCCACTGCCAAGCCTTGCACCCATGGGACTGCAGCCCAGGGGGGCCACCTATGCCTGTTTCTCCTGATGGCAATGAGCTGGAGACAGCCCTAAAGACCTGGGTATGGCTCGTCTCCATCTATGTGAGGAGGTCTGGGCCACGGAGAAAGGGCTCATAAATACTGATTAAATGAATGTCCTCTGACCTTTATTGCAATCACGCAGCATTGACAGCAATCAGCTCAGTCACGGGATATTTACCTGTTGAGTGCCATGCACAATGTAAGGCACCGTGCGGGATGCAGGAAGGAATCAGACATGGTGCCGCCCAGAGAACTGTCTGCACCTGTGTGCCTGACTCGGGTTTTGTGCCGGCCTCATCTGTGCAGCCATTCGGCTCACTAGGAGGCAGTGTGGCCCACTGCCCAGCAGCAGGGCTCTGGAGCCAAAGGGCCTGGGTTCATATCTTATTCTAACACTACCTGTGCGGAATGGCGTTCACACAGCAGGTCTGAGACTTCCATCCTCTGGGAGGCCTGCTTAAGGTGCTGGGCCTTGGCTGGTGTCTGGGAACTCAGGTTTCAGAGGGTTCCCACCATCTCCTGATAGGAGGGGCTCACAGGGCCTAAACTGTTGGGCAAAGGATGTGGTGTACACTGAATACATGCTGTCCTCCTGGGAGGTACCAGGCAGAGGGTGCCCCGTGCCCAGCTCCCAGTACAAACCCTGGCACTGGGTCTCTAATGAGCTTCCCTGGTAGACAGCACTTCACATGTGCTGTCACAACCTGATGCAGAGGCATTAAGCATGTCCTACGGGTCTCCACTGGGAGAGGACCCCGGAAGCCTGCACCTGGTGTCCTCCAGACCTCGCCCTGAGTCCCTGTTCCCTTTGCTGATTCTGCTTTGCACCCTTTCTCTGTCATAAATCAGCCTGAGTAAGACTATGTGTGCGGTCCTGTGAGCCCTCCTAGGGAATCACTGCACCTGGGAGTGGTCTTGGGAACACTGATACCCTAGCCATGTGACGTTGGGCAAATGACTTGACCTAAGTGTGCCTCAGTTTCTCCATCTATGAAATGGAGGTGATTTAAAATACAATCTCTTCCCTCAGATTATGGTGAAGATGTCACAATTCAGCAAATGAAGACTGCTTAGGATGCCTGGCACCTAGTAGGTGCTTAAGAAATGTGGAGCGTGGTTATATAGTGAATAAACACTTGATGAACATGTGAATGAGTGAATGCATGAGCTGTGGGTGATTGAATGATGAACAAAAATGGAGAAATGTTAATGGTGAACAGCAGAAGCTGGCCTGCAGGGCCCTGGGCAGCTCTGGGAAGACAAAACATGACCACCCACTAGCCGTGGGGTGAACACTGCAGGGTGGGTACCAGCCGGCTGATGGGTGGGTGAGGCCCCAGCCTGTCCAGGCAGTGACCGATCCGTCTTGCCCAGATGAAAGGGTCATCCGGGAAACTAGCCAGACAGCCTCGGGCCACACTGGGGGACCCCAGACTGCACAGAGTCCCCAGCCTTGGCTCGTGTCTGGGAGGCTAAGGCCAGTGGTAGGCTCCTACCCTTGGCTCTGAGGACAGCAAGAGACCACACGCCAAAGACATAAAAAGACACACTGGGGGCATAAAGCGGGTGTCCAGGTCAAAGATTTTCTCCTACCGTGATCTTTTCTTCTGTTGTTACGGTGAAAAGGGCTTTTAGCTGGGCTCTGTTCTAGAAAAAGGAAAAAGAAAGCACTTCAGTAAGTAGATTTTGACATCTGAGACACGGGGTAACATTTCGTGTTTCTGACCCACCGACCCACCGCGCCTGGGCCCTTGACTTTGTGGGTAGAGGCTTGTGGAGGTCTTCAAGTCCCCTTGGGGGAAAGGTCTATGAAACCGTGATGCCTCCTTCTCTCCTAGAGGCGTGTATGAAATCCAAACACCAGTTTCCCTAATTGCCAGGGAAACCCAGGCAGTGTGCCCTGGTGGTGAAACACTTGGGGTTACGGTCAGGTCGGGCTGGGGTGAGGGATGACCCTGTGACCTGGAGCAGCCGCTTTCGCCCTCTGGGATCTAGTCTGTACCCTTCAGGAAGGGGGAGAGAATCACAGGCTCTGATGGCATTGCTCCAATTGTCAGCTCTCTTTCCAATGCCCCCAACACCCCTAAACCCCAACTCCCTATGTGTCTCCTCCCAATACCTTCTAATACTCCTCTGCTTAGAAAACACAGGAAATGGAAAAATGAAGGGTGAGCGTTATGACTGCTATCTGTCCAGCCATGTAGTATCTGAGGAGACTCAACATGAGATCATACTTCTCCCTGAGGGTAGAGTCAGAATATCTTGCAACTGAAAGGCAGTGCAGGGTAGTCTGGAGGGAACCAGACTACCCCAGTTCATGCCTGGCTCTATCACTCTCCAGCACTCTGGTGTTGGACAAGTTATTGACCTCTCTGTGCCTCAGTTTCCTCATCTGTACAATGGGAATTATATTCAACTCGGAGGGTTGCCGTGAGGATTAATTAGAAGAGTGCCTGGCACATAGGGAGGAGTGCTGTGAAAGTATTACTGCTCTTGGGTGTAGCAGGTGGTGATGGGTGGTTGTATCAATGTAGGTAACCTGGCCTAGAGACTTGGAGCCCGAAGTCCAGTGAGCTAGGCAACCCCTGTGTAATCCTATCACGGCCACTTGGAGGCATTTTCCCTTGACCTGAGTGATGGTCCACCTGAGGTAGGAAACCTCCTGATCCATGCCCTACAGTTGTTACAGCAGCCACACTGGGAGCACTGGGGCATCCCAAATGCATCATGGGCCAGCAGGACAAGCTGATGGAGGCTTCCAAGGGAAGTCGAAATGCCACAAGCTTTCCTTTTCAGGAGGGAAATGGAAATTTTAAGAAACAAACAAATAAACAAACAAGTCTTTAAAGAAGAGACACCTATGAAGCAATAACTTGGCCCTTTCTGTTCCTGAGTTGTCTGTGCTTTGGAATATTCATGGTGCCCTGTGAGTTTCAGGGTCTCCTGAACTAGTGGGTTCAAAGGCCAGTTTCCTCTGTCTTCACTCCCTCTGGGTCCCTCTTCCCTGTGTTTCCTGACACTCAAAGTCTCAGCAGAAAGGGGCTGAAAGTGTACTTCATCTCTTTGCAAAACATGAATCCTCAGCCCCGCGCCTACATAAACTTCAAGGCTTGAGAAACATGTTTTAGATCACAGCCTGAAGTCAGGAAACATGGACCACGTGAGATCCAGTGATGGTTTTATAAGGTGGGCAGCATGTTTATACAATAAATGGTAAGGAACTGGAGATGAAGGTTCTAGATTTTCCCCTTTGACCTCCCTTCATCTAGGTCCTGTCTCATCTACCCTTGTATGAATTTGAGGTGCATGTGTGTATGTGTGCATATCCACATGCATGTGTGTATCCATGTGCATGCGTGTATGTGGGCACATCCACATGCACATGTATGCATGTGTGTCCACGTGCATGTATGTGTGCATTTCCATGTGCACGTGTGCACATCCACGTGCACATGTGTGTCCATGTGCATATATCCACATGCACATGTGTGCATCCATGTGCATGTGTGCATATCCACGTGCATGTGTGTGTATCCATGTGCATTATGTGTGCACATCTGTGTGTGTGTGTGTTTGAGAAAGTAGTTTCCAGCTCTAAACATAATGCATTTCTGAGAGTACCTACCTCATGCTGTGAGGATTAGTAAGTGGTAACTATTTTTATTACCCTCTCCACTGCTCTCATACCATGTGAAAATGTCAGAACTAGAAGAGATTGCGGGGAGTCTTCCTACCCCTCTCATTTCTCAGGTAGGAAAACTGAAACTCAGAGACACCGAACTGTTCTGAAAACACAGCGAGGACAGCGTTCCCACCTCTGAAATACCAGACACTGGCTCCACACTAACTTGAAGGATTTCAAGTCGGGCACCTGAATTTTTAAATAACTCCTTTATTCTCCCATTTGTAGTGCCAGCCTCTTTATGGCTGACAAGCAGAGTAGACCAATGTTCTCTTGGGGAGTTGTCGTGAGTCTCACTCAAACTTTGATCATGTTCAGCCCCAAATACACTGGACCTTCTTGCCATCCCGCAGGAAGGCCCAGGAGTCACCCAAAGAAACTGTGAAGTCCAAATGGGTGAACCGATTGGAGAACAAGGCATAGGAGTTGCTCACCATTATCAACACTCATCCACTCAGCAAATGCCGGCCTTCCACGGGCCTTTTCTAAGGCAGGGCCAGGAAGGGTGATGCTGACAGTTTAACGCAGGCAGAAACCTACAACACATGGAATCTCCAGGTGGGCAGGGGGGCTCTCTGCTCTGTCTACAGAACTGCCCAGAGAGCACCTGAAGGCTTGGAAGGGGACGGAAAGAAACTGCAGGCCACGTGCAAATATAAAATCACCTCTTTTATCCACACAAGAGACTGGAGACTATAGAACAATCTCCCTTTTACTGATGAGAAACTAGAGGCTCAGAGAAGTTAAAAAAGAAAACAACCACACCTGCCCAAGAACCATTAGTTCACTGATCTATTCATTCGTTCACTCAACAAATATTTACTGAGCAACTAGTGTGGGTGGGGCTCTATTTTTGGCACTGAGAACACACCTGGGAATAGGGCCAATGGGGTCCCTGGTCTCATGGAGTGACATCCTAGTGGCGGATGGGGGTTTACTGGGGGGATGGGGTTGACATGACACAGACAGGCACCAAGCAAAGCAATGGACAGGACCCGTCAGGGGGTGACAGCCAAGGAGGTCACCCTGGGGTGAGAGGCCCCAGACCTCATGCCTCCTGCTGCCCCACCAGCCTCCCCAGGCTCTTCTGGGAGGTGAAGCCACCCTGGCCTAACGTCCCTTCCCTACACGAGGAGGTGGAGGATTCCAATTTCACTGGGTTCCTGAGTTTCTCACTGTTGGTTTCTGACTGTTGCCTTATCTTAAATTTTGATTTTAACATATTTAGTTTCCTCTCCTTTGAAATTCGGATGGTATTTCTTCTGGGCCATTTTATCTCCATTTTTGTATCCTTTGTCCTCTGTTCTTGACTTTGCACTTAATTGTGTTTGGAGACATCTGTCTTTTCTGACAGTTTTATACAGTTTTCTCATATCTGGTCTTTACCTTTTGGGAATCTTTCATTTTATTTAATTTTATCCAGGACTATTTTTCTTATTGCAGTAGAAACACTGCACACAGCCTCCCCAGCCTTGGATGGAAGGATCCGGCAGCTGTGGGGTCCGATATTGATTCTGCCACGTGACCTGGGGCAGTCACCCTTGGAGCCTCATTTTCTAAGTCTATTATAAAAGGTACTTTCTCCAGGGACTGAAATCAGAACAAAATGACCAGAGTAACTAGAGCACGAGCTCCTTGATCTCGAGGCCGGAGATCTTGATAATACTGTCTTGACAACACAGACAATACCGGTGATGAACTCTGGAAGGAGAGCTGGGCAGGAAGCATCGGAACCTCTCCACTCCCAATATCTCTGGCCTCGAGCAGAGCACAGATCTCCTCCTCTGTATTCCCATGAGTGTACAGCATGTACCACGGGTCATGCAACCAACCACATTCACTGCCTACGTGGATTAACAAAAAAGTGAATGGAAAATGAAGGTGCTAATAGTAATGGGCTTACAGGTTAAATCACGTCCCCCCAAAACCCATATGTTGAAGCCCTAATCCCCAGTATTTCAGAATGTGTCTGTATTTGGAGACAACCTTTACAGACGTGATTAAGGTAAAATGAGACCACCAAGGTGAACTCTGATCTCACCTGAAAAGTGTCCTTAAAAGAAGAGGACACTAGGACACAGACACACAGAGAGGCGCGACCATGTGAGGACACAGGGAGAAGACAGCCATCTACAAGCCAAGGACAGAGGCCTCAAAAGGAACCAACCCTGCCCACACCTTCCAGCTTCTGGACTTCCAGCCTCCAGGACTGTGAACAAACAAATTTCTGTTGTTTTTGAGCCATCTGGTCTGTGGTACTTTTTCACAGCAGCTCTAGCAAACCAATACAAATGGGAGATATTTGGTTGAGTGCTTACTACGCCCAAGACACAGCGATGAGAAATTAACATCTATCGTTTACATATCTTGATAATCAGGTCCACAGAAGTTAAAGTAATTAAGGTCACAAGGAGCTTCGAGGGAGCCTGATTCATGGTCAAGTGCGTGAGATTCCAGGGCCTGCGCATTCATCCAGAATTGGGTATCACTGAACAAATGAAGGATGGAACGAAGAAAAGAATGAACTAACAGATGTTGTGTCCAGGGTTTCTAAAACAACAGTGATAAGAAAGAAATCAAAGTAACAAAGACAATACCGGTGATGAACTCTGGAAGGAGAGCTGGGCAGGAAGCATCAAGACCTCTCCACTCCCAACGTCTCTGGCCTCGAGCGATGCTGTGTAGCTGACGGAGAAGGAGTCTCCAACTGCTCAGAGAGAAGGCACATGTGGGTTAAGAACGGGGCCCCTGCCACACCCCAGACACAGCCAAGCATCTAGAGGGGGCTGGCATCACAGCTGACAGCGGCAGCAAGAGCCCCTTTGATCTCACGTACTTTTTATCAGGGAGAAGAAACTGGGCAGGTATGCTCTTGGATCCCCTCTTTTTTCACTTGGAAGGGCTGTCAGCACCCTTACAAGGAGCTTTACCTGGCTTCCACTCCATCCTGGGGCTGGGCAGCCAGTCCTCCTAATTCAGGATGTCATACACTTAGGAAATCCAGAACCTTTTTGTTTTGTTCTGAATCCAGGTAGGGACCTATTTGTTCCCAATGATCCCATCCACACAATGATGGGACAGAGTTTTTATAGGACTTTTGGGTGACACTAGCTGCCGCTTTGACACCTCCAGCTGGTTCTGAAAGCCCAGCACACAGCACAGGGAAGCAGTGCCAGACTGGGCCCGGGAGGGGGCAGTGGAGAAGGTTACTCAGGCTCACGTAGGGTCTCCTCCAACCTCATGGTCTCTGGCTGGCCTTCGACGGCTTAGTTACACAGAGAAGCTTCCTAGGAGACGGGGTTTCTGACTCAAAGCTCCCCTTAGTCAGAAGCCAGGACTGGTTAGAAGAAGATGGCTCTGCTATCGGGAGGGGCCACACTCAGTCACACCCCCAGGTGAACAAGCAGGCTCTGGAAGCATGGGTGGAAGAAGAGGGACCCCAAAAGAAAGCGGGTGACAGGGTGGCCACCACTGCAGGTTTCCAGTTTTGTAGGAGGCAGGGATGTCTCAGCCCCATCTTCTGGAGGTAGAGCCGGCGTGCCCTGGGGACCCTTCTGTCTGATGTTGGAAATAGACTGTGCCCACCGTAACTACTAAAGGCGGAGTTCTCCCACTGAGCTGATGTTCTCAGGTGGGCTCCAGATATCCAGCAGAAACCGAAGGCACCTGTGAACTATAGCAACATCTCTGTCCTTGCTCTTTCTGACGGATGCCTCTGAGCCCCAGCCATGGCCTGGGGAGGATGCTGAGTGCTGCTTTGGGGACACGGCCGTGTCTGTCCAGAGGCTCAGACTGGCGGCTGGTTGTCTGAATAGGGTGGATGTGGAAATGAGATAGGGTGGATGTGGAAATGAGATTGTGATACTTTTTTTTTTTTTTTTTCCCGGTACGCGGCCCTCTCACTGCTGTGGCCTCTCCCGTTGCGGAGCACAGGCTCCGGACACGCAGGCTCAGCGACCATGGCTCACGGGCCCAGCCGCTCTGCGGCACGTGGGATCTTCCCGGACCGGGGCACGAACCCGTGTCCCCCGCATCGGCAGGCGGACTCTCAACCACTGCGTCACCAGGGAAGCCCAAGATTGTGATACTTTTTTAATAAAAAAAAAACAGCTTTGAGATAAAATTTATACATCACCCAATTCACCTGTTCTAAGCGTGAGATTTAGAGAATTTTGTATACTTACAGAGTTGTACAGCCATCACCACAGTCTGATTTCAGAACATCCTTATCACCCTAAAAAGTAGCCTGGTGCCCAATGGCAGTTACTCTCCATTGCCACCCCCAGCCCTAGGCAACCACTGATCTACTTTTTGGGGACTAATTGGCCTTTTTGGACATCTCATAGAAATGAAATCATACAAGCTGTGTTCTTTGTGTCAGGTTTCTTTCCCCGAGCAAACCTCTTCTTCTTGAGGTTCATGCATGTCGTAGCGTGCACCAATACTTCATTCCTTTCTATTGCTGAGTAATATCCCACCGTATGGATAGACCACATTTTGTTTATATGATACTCTCATGTCCCTTACCTCCATGGAAATTTTTAAAAGTGAAACGTATGAAAAAATTGGGGTTCAATGAATTTCAGCTTCTGAATCAAGGAGCTGCACCCTTCTGCTGAAGGAACGCCAACTCCTCCCAGCAGCAACAACCATCAGGGGGAGTCTGGACAGAATAAAACAATGGGAAGATGGTCTGGGGAAGCTTAATTTAAGAATTTTGACTGTGGACTTCAAAACTTACAAGGGCAAAAATTTTGATCTCAGATTTTAATTCCTTTTGGACTTGAATATATTTGGATTTCTATCCGTCAGGGATTCATTCCTGAACTTTTCATTTCTCCGGGAGAATTTGCAAAAGGGAGGTGCTGGCAGGTCACTGTTGGAGGATCTTGATGAGAATGAACTCAGGGTTGTCCTTGAATCACACTGCAAACCCCCTGACATACTTTGTTTAATAGCGTAGCAGGATGTGATCTGAATGGGTTTTAGAATTAGGGAGAATTTCCCGCCTTGGGCCTGGAGTATCCTTTGAGTTTATTTCAATAATGTAACACTCGAGTCATTTCCAAAACCTTCATGGGGCAGGAAAAAAGATTTCTTCCACCAACCAGCAGTCCCAGAGGGACACACACAGGGGCAACGAATGGGGGTTTGGGGGAGCAGGGCTGTCCTGAGTCCCGACCAACAGCTGTTCTCCTTCCCCAGGGCACTAGTCACATCCCTGGCAATCCTCAGATTAACCAGAAGCCCAGTGGGTTTGGAGAACAAAACGACGGAGATCGGCAAGGGAAGCACATACCCATCACCCTTGAGGTTTCTGTCCCTGAGCATGGGTGCCCCACCTGAAACAGGGCTGGCCTCTCCCTGCCCCTCTCTCACTGAGCAATGCACACCATCCGATGGAAAGTTTGCGTATGCATTGCCAGTCAGCCTATCTTACTCGTGGGAGTGGGCTACTGGCAGAAAGCAAGACTCAGCTTGCTTGTTTGTCAGGATGGGGGAGCCATCCCAACATGTCCAGTGGGTGACAAAGCCTGTCCAACTCTGCTGGTCAGCCAGCCAGCCCACCTGATCTCACCTACACTTGTCCTCTGACTCTGTCTGTACCTGTATCAGGGGTGATATTTTATCCCTAATACGCTATAATGTGCTTCATCTCTCAATGTACTGAGACCTCAAAAAGATGTAAAGAAAAGAGGAGAAATTAGCACTGAGCCTATGGAATCCCTAGGATTTTTGTTTTAAAAATCTTCAACATTTTTACTTTATTTGTGTATAATGATAAAAGTTAGATCATAAAGATAAGGTGATAAAGATTAAATTGCTAATTAAAATGATAATACCGGTGAAGGTCATTATAATCAGACCTGGCAGTGATTTTATCACCCTCAAAATGTCTGCAGGACATCAACCAGTTGATCCCCAAATGGTGTCCTGAGACAGATGGAAAGTACAATACTTCCTGTTGCAGACAGAAGAGAAAACTGAGACTGACGGAGATGAAGTGACTCGTTTAGGGTCACCCAGTTAATAAGTAGGAAGCCACCCCTCCCTCTTGGACTTGTAGCTCTTTTAGAGCAGCAAATGATAATGATGAAAATGATATTGATATTGTCAGAGCATCAATGAGCTGGGGTCGGATGGGTCATTTGATTCTGTAGTTCTATACTTATTCTTTGGGAAAAAAGTTTCATGCCACTAAGTTGAAAACCAATGTCATATCCCTTGAGATTGCGGTAAGTTACAGACAAACATAGTTTGGATATTACTCTCAGGGCACGTAGATTCTAGTAGGCAGAGGTAAGGCGAGGGCATACATACAATAATATACAGTCACAAGAGTAAACATAGTTGGCAGCGGCTGGGAGGTGGGGGGCAATGGAGATGCTATTCAATGGGGATAGAGTTTCAGTCATGCAGGATGAAAAAGTTCTACAGATCCGCTGTACAACAGTTAACAGTACTGTACTGTACACTTAAAAGCTTGTTAAGGGGGCAGATCTTATGTGTTTTTTACCAAACACAAAAATAAAAAATAAAGATAATCACAACAAAATAGCCATGGACTTGGGAGCACTTCCCACGGGCCAGGCTGTGTTCCTTTTCATGAACGAACTAGCTTCTCCTTAGAAGGACTCCCTGAAGTGTGTCACCAGCACCCACAGTTCACAGGAGCAGAGGCTGAGGTTCAAGGGTGTGCAGAGCTCATGTGCTGGGGTGGAAATCAGTGAGTTCATGCATGAAGTGCCTGGGTGGTCCAGGCTCCAAGCAGGTGAAATGCAGGAGGGGCAGGTGAATGAGATGCAGGGAAGGAGAGAAGGACCCTCCAGACGGACACAAGAGCAGGAGCTGATGCCGAGCCATGGGAGAAAAGTGACAAGTTCGGTCCGCAGGAGCATGGACTACAAAATACCACTGGAGCAACAAGACAAGAGAGGCAAGCCACACTGGAGCAGGCAGAGCGCCAGGCCACATCACCTCGTCTCGCCTCTGCAACAGCTCTACGAGGCTGTTATCCGCATGCCACATCTGGAGTTCAGAGACGGTGATTTACAGGGGCCACACAGCTCCAAAATGGCTAAGTTAGGAGTCAAGCTAGGTCTGTCTGAGACCGAGTCTGTGCTCTGCTTACAGCCCCACGTTCTTTTCTCTGAGCACCAGTTTAAGAATTGGGGGGATTTATTTTTACATCATTGAAGAAAGGCACTGAAGATCACTTAGCTGGGATGTATCATACAGTTTTTATGACACTGCTTAAACCAGAGCCAGCAAAGAGGTCATTACTTGTGGGCCAACTCCACTGGTGGCTTCTGTCAATAATATGGCGTTAAGAAGGATTCTGAGGCTTCATCTAGACTCAGAGAGAAAGAGTGGTGGATTGATGAGCAACGTGGGCCATGTGTATGGAAGTGGAGAGGTTGGTAAGAGTCCCAGGCGTGTGAGAGGCACTAGAGCATCCTGGGGACGGGGTGGATGGAGGAATCCAGACTTTCTGAGTTTGAATCTCAGCCTTGAGTGCCAGTCCTATGGCCTTGGGCAAGTTCCTAACCACCTTAGTCTCTTTATCTGAAGACAGAGCACGTACTCAGAATAAAAGAAATCTCACCTTCCTAGGAAAACTGACAATTCTGAAGTCATAGTAACAACTGCATCCAGAATTGGTTTTAAATCTCCTTAATTAACCAATGACAACTCGCCTCAGGAAACACATCTCTGAAAGCCAATGAGTGACGGTGTCATACCTTGACCAATCAGTAGCGGAGTTACTCCCGTGAACACGCCTGAACACACTTGAACATGTCAAGAGCATGCTTCCAGGGCTGATGTCAGACCACGCCCATGTCTGTCCAGCACTCCCCAAAACAAGCTCTTCATTTTACTGAGTGATGGTCATTTTGGTCATCTGGGTGATGGATATATTGGGGTTCACTCTAATCTCTGTGCATGTTTGAAATTTTTCATAATAAATGTTGAATATATATATATTTCAAAAACTCTTTCCCCAAATCCCACCTCTCTCAACCTAAGTGACAAGCCAGCTACCTGGCTGCAGATACTGAGCAGTGGCCTCCTCCTCTGATGCCCTGATAGTACAATCTGTTGTGAGGACCAGCTGCATGAACACATGTCACGTGTCTAAGAAGATGCCTGCTGCACATCCCGTGCTCTGTGAGTATCTGTACGTATTTTCATCATTTTCCACCCCTGACTTCATACACATGGCTATTACCTTGCAGAAACTTCTTCCTGAAAGCCTGGAACCCTCTGGAGGTCTGGTTTCCAGCCGACTCCCTAACGGTGAGGCCTGTGATGTTGTCCAGTAAAAGCAGGTCAGAGAGGTTGGCAGCCGCAGGCGTCCTGGTGTTGTTCACAGACAGTCGCACATGAGCTGTCGGCCACTCGCTCTGCACGGACACCTAGGACAGGAGGCAAAGTGAGGATGGGCTTGCTGGCAAACCCGACTTCCCAAAACGAGGCCCCAGCTCAACCTGTGCCCGTGGGAGGGGATTAAGGTCTCACAGAAGTTCTAGAATTTATCAGGTTTGATTTCAAAGGCCCCAGGAGAATTTTGACTCCCGCTTGCCAAGTTGTTGCTCAGAGATCATTTCAAAGAAACCGGGACCCTGAAATGCAGTGAAATGATGCCCACAGAGAAACTTAGAAGAAAAACAGCCACGCACAGGACCACAGTCAGGCTGGGGAGATTGTGACAACTGGTGTCCCCAGGAAAAGCAAACAGTGGCTCTTTCTTTCTCTACTAGTTTGAAGATTCAGCCCCAGCCAGTCCAGGGCCTCTGACTGCCATCTGATCTCCAGGTTTGCCCCAAGCTGGTCTCCTGTCTCCTGGCCAGTCGCCCCCTTCAGGGTTCTGCCTGCCCATGTGTTTGAATAGCTCAGGGCTAGGGAGTTCCCTGGTGGCCTAGTGGTTAGGATTCCAGGCTTTCACTGCTGTGGCCTAGGTTCAATTCCTAGCCCGGGAACTGAGATCCCCCAAGCCATGTGGTGAGGCCAGAAAAAAAAAAAGTTAAATGAATAGCTCAGCTATTCAAAGCCAATGGCCCACCAGCAGCCTGGCTCCCCACCTGGCCTCTGCGACGTTGCCCTACTCCCTCTCTCGAACCCTATCTCCCACCACTCCTGCCCTTCCTTCATCCCAGCTCTGCTGAAAGAGACACAGGAGCTGAGAAAAGAGAGGGCAGCCATGTATGTCCCAAGAAGAGTGAGCTCTGGAACATAATAAATGAAAAAAGCAAGTTGTAAAACTTCGGGTATGGAATACTGGCACCAACGTAAAAAGGGGAAGAAGGAAGGTGTGTGTATGTACCTACGTGCATACGCACAGACACACACACACACTCATAACTGAGTGCATGTGGCAGGAAACATCTTTAGAAGGACACAGGAGAAACTGGTGGTACCAATTTTATCCAGGAAGGGGAGCTAGACAGCTGAGGGCCTGGGCTGAAATGAGGGCTGTGCAGTACATGGTCAGCTCAGCAGGCTTGGATTGTCCAAACCTTGCACATCCCAAAGAGAGGACCAGCTCCTGGGAGACTAACCTCTAAAGCCCTTGGCATATCCTGCCTGATAAGAGTGTCTTTATATCCTACGGCTTTGGGCCGCCCCAGGTAGTCTCTGCAAACAATGTGGTTCACGGTGAGGGCCTTGGGCCAAGCTATGCTCAGGTGACCTGAATAACGGAGGTCAGCGACATGGGTGCTCCATGCCTACGTGGTGGATCCTTAATAAAAGTCCTGGATTCCATGGCTTGGGTGAGCATCCCTGGTTGCTGCCACACATCATCGCTGGGCAAATTAAACGCCGTTCCTTCAGCTCCACCAGGAGAAGACTGGCTGTCTTGGGCCTGGTCTCCCCAGAACTCTGTCCTATGTGCCTTTTGCTTTGCTGACTATAATCTATATCATTTTGCTGCTATAAACTGTAACTGTGTGTAGAACCGATTTTCTGAGTTCTGTGAGTCCTTCTAGGGAAGCGTTGAACCTGAGGGTGGTCTCGGGGACCCTCAACACAGGATCATGTGAAAGCCATCTCATGAGATTAGTAAGGGTCAAAGACCTAAAAGACATTAAGTGAGTTTTTAAACTGTCGGGCATCATATCAATGTTAAAATCTGAGAGAAAATATATACTTTCTCATTTTAAATGATCACAGAGGATTTTCACTGCCAATAATTTTATTGTTACCAAAAAATCTTAGTCCTGGTGCTGCCATATAAAATATACGATCCCTGTGGGTCGCATCATCACCGGTGTCCAGACGTGGGTAGATAACCACGTGATTTGCCAGTTCTTTAAATTCATAACTCTGCTAATATATGATTTGGGCAAATTCAATTATTTTCTCTTTAAGTATAAACTACCGATGAATACTCACCACTGCACATTTCTGAAAAATTACTCCATTCTCAGAAGTTCCTTGAATGTCTCTTGAAATGTCTCCATACTACAATAAAATATAGAAATCATTAGAAAATGAAAAATATTTCGTGCTACATTTGTCAAGTAAAAGTACAAGATGAACTTTTTTTTTTTTTTTTTTTTTGCTGTACGTGGGCCTCTCACTGTTGTGGAGCACAGGCTCCGGATGCGCAGGCTCAGCGGCCATGGCTCACGGGCCCAGCCGCTCCGCGGCACGTGGGATCTTCCCGGACCGGGGCACGAACCGGCGTCCCCTGCATCGGCAGGCAGACTCCCAACCACTGCGCCACCTGGGAAGCCCAAGATGAACTTTTAAAAGGGCCAGGCAGAGGGGTTACTTCTGCTGGTGTAGTAACTCCCATCAATCCTGAAGATTTTTTTAAAAGGAGTATTACAGGACTGGAACTTAAAACCTATGAGGGAAGAAGAACGTGGACGTGGATCACATGGGGCTATGTCCTGGTCTGGGGTGCGTGTCAATGACACCATTATCACAGGGACTCAGCAAACCAGGGTTGACACTTCAGCAGGAGGAATGTGAGAAGAGCTATGGGAAAGTCCTTTAAGGACTGCACGCATGTCCTGTGTGGGGTACACCAGCCACACAGCAGGGACTGAGTAAACGTGGACAACAGCATGGTGGGGCACCTCCCATGAGCTGGATGCATCATCAACAGGGAGAGAATCAACCCAGGATTGGGCTCCTCCAGCCCCACGATGGCTCCCCTGGAAGGACACCAGTGGAAAGCCAGAGCTCGCCCACCAGATGCCAGCCCCCCTGCCCCTCGTAATCACAACCGGTCCCTGCTCATTTCCGCCCTTGCCAAATGCCCCGCGACCCCAGGCCATGCCTCCCCGCTGTCTGCCCTGCCCCCCTCCATCTGCAGTGGGTGGGGCCATACTCTCAATCACAGACCACGGCAGCTCTCAGTGATACCAACGATCATAACAATGGCTACTCTTTCCCAAGTGCCAGGCATATGCCCATCACTGTACACACATGAATTCTATTACTCCCATTTTACAGAGGAGGAAACTAAGCCTCACGAGGGTTAACGCACTTGCCCAAGGCTGCATAGGCAGGAAGCTTGGACTCCACCCCAGGCTGTGTGCTCTGTATCCTATGATCCTCCCACACCACACACCCCTCTCCAGAGCGTGACCCTCTCATTGTACAGAAGCGAACAAAGACACAGAAAGGGGAAGTGATGTTCCTGAGAACACGCTGACCACATGCAGCAGCATAAGCTGACCAGGCCTCCGATTCCAGTTGAGTCTCTGTCCACGATCCCACCCTCGTGCTCTGACGTGCCAGGGCCCCAGTGAGTCCTTGAGGGCAGACACCTGGCTTTCTACTCTTCTGATCCCCACACAGCATCTTGCAAACGACAATTGAACAAACATAGCTTGTTGGGCAAAGACACACAGGAGGGGGGATGGAGGTGCTGCCGAAAGAGGGGTTGAGTCACCTGTCACTGGAAAGGGTTGGAAAGACGATGACCAACATGGTGGGTTGAATGTGGCTCCACGTCCTAAAGCCCAGAAGCTGGGAATGTCACGCTATTTGGAAAAGGGGTCTTTGAAGATGTAATTTAGCCAAGGCTCTCAGGATGAGATCATTCTGGATTTAGGTGGATTGGATTTAGCTAGGCCCTAAATCCAATGACAAGTGTCCTTATCAGTGACAGAAAAGGAGAATACACACCCACAGAGAAGAGGCCACAACAAGGTGGAAACAGAGTGACAGTAAATGTTACACGTCAACTGCTGGGCCATGGTACCCAGCCATGGTACCCAGATATTTAGTCAAACACGTCCAGATGTCACTGTGAAGGTATTTTAGATGAGAGTAATGTTTAGGTCAATAGACTCTGAATAAAGCCGCTGACCCTCCATGAGGTGGGTGGGCCTCGCCCAATCAGGTGAGGCCTTCATGGAAAAGACTGAGGTTTTCCCTAAGGAAAAGGGAATTCTGTGGCAGACACCCTTCCAACTTGAGCACCAGCTCTTCCCTGGGTCTCCAGCCTGCCCTGCAGAGTGTGGACTTGCCAGTTCCCACAATCACATGAGCAATTCCTTAAAATAAATCCCCCCCTCTGTCTCGCTCACATGTGTCCTACCTGTTTTGTTTCTACCAGTTTTGTTTCTCCAGGGAATCCTAATATAGAGATTGGAGTGAGGCAGCCACAAACCAAGGAAAGCTATCAGAAGCTGGAAGAAACAAGGATGGGTCTTCTCCTACAAGCCCCCAGGGACAGCACGCCTCTGCTGACACCTTGACTTCCCACCTCCAGAATAGGGAGAGAATAAATGTCATTGTTTTAAGCCACCACGTTGGTGGAAATTTGTTACACAGTCTAGGAAACTAATACAAACATGTAGCCGGGGGCCAAGAAGGGGCTTGTGGTCATGGTAGCCTGTTGGCCGAACGCAGTGGTCCTCAAGGCATTTTAAGTCATGAAAGCTTAGGTGAAAGTCAGCGCTATGTGAAGCCAACACATTACACAGAATATGAAGGACAGCAGGGCAGGGGCAGTGGTTAAGAGCAGGGGCTCCAAATCCTGGCTCTGCCACTTCGGCCTGTGGGACCCTGAACAAGCCTCTTAATCTCTCCAATCCTCATTTCCTCTCTGTAAAATGGGAATTAAAACAGTACCTATTTAAGAAACTCGTAATGAGGCCCCAGTGAGATTATGCATAGACAGTGCTAAGCCTCATGCCTGGCAAATAGAAAATATTTGTTAAACACCTAGCCCTATTGTCGGTAGCAGCATTTTTATAACAGGGGCAAGTGAATCAGTCTGGTTAAAACAGGACCTCCTCCCCCGCTTTAGAACCAGCTGACGCGGGGGCCCAATGCTCGGATTCACACATCCTGTTCATCTAAATACTGTATATTGTATGGAAGCAGCAGCTCTCTGGAAAGTAAGAGGGATTTGC
The DNA here is from genome assembly GCF_039906515.1 of Pseudorca crassidens. Taxonomy (NCBI): domain Eukaryota; kingdom Metazoa; phylum Chordata; class Mammalia; order Artiodactyla; family Delphinidae; genus Pseudorca; species Pseudorca crassidens. Next base: position 36,352,956 of record NC_090299.1, on the reverse strand, counting down.
TTCCTAATGATAACTATATTCAGTGAAAGAGGAAGAATAGGTTTTTTGGAGGAACAAAAGCCTGTGATATTTTCTACACATATGGTCCAAAATTGGCTTCTTTACAACTTCTGATATGTCTTTTAAAGAACTGAACATGTTACTTACCAAGTGGTGTGTTACAGCAAACTCTCTTTTAAACAAGGTCTTCTTGGGCCACGAGGGTATAAAAGCAAATATGGAATGAATCCATGGCCCACTAGAGGCTGCAGAAGTCGAGGGTGGGTTAAAGGCTTCAGTTTTCTTACTGAATTTCATTCTAAATGGTGCTTCTACTGCAAAATAACAACGCACATGCATTAGATGATACAGAAAGGCAGCGGTTAAACTCCAGAGGCAAACCACGTGGTACGTGAAGGCACTTGGAAAATCTTTGCTGAGTAAGTGAATAAATGAGTGAATGAATGAATGGCTTACCATCTCTTTGCCAAGAAGATGAGGCATTCTCATTGGGAGACACAGAGCTTAAGGACAGTGTTTCTCGAAGTCTGTGCTCCTTACCTGGGCTGTAGGTTGAAATGTACATTCCTGGGCCCTGCCCCAGACCTACTGAGTCAGAACCACTAGGCAAGGGAGGAGCCATAGGTGATTCTTACACACCCGGCATCAGACACGCCCTGTGTTCGAATCCTGGCTCTGTCACTCACCAGCTGTGTCCTTGGGAAACTCATCTGACCACTGTGTAAATTTATATTTTGAAGTGACCTGAATTGTGGAGTTGTGCCTTTTCAACATTTATCTTCTATCCAGATATAAACTTATACTGACTGAGAACGAGTCCTGTTATTCAGTCTTTCTTACACAGAGTATTGATAGCAAGGTCTTTAGAAGTGCTTTTGAACCCTTTTTTAATAGAATTTCTAAATATATGTAGGAAAAATTAAAATTAAAAAAAAAAAGGACGTGGAACTGGAATCCTAGATAAAATCAATATCTTTTTTTCTAGAATAGTATCTGTGGTTGATTCAGTTCGTGATGCTGGAATGGCAACGAAGGTGAGCATCGGGGAATTGACAGCCCTCACACGGAAAGAGGCAGGAGCTCTCCCAGGCTGGCTGCTCAGTCGGGATTGTTTGAGCCAATCACACAAGTGGGACAGGACACCCACCTCTGGACCGCAGCCCAGCCCCTCGGGCTAAGAACAAATGCTTTCCCAGGAGACTTGCTGGATGTAAAATCCTAAGGCCACTCTGGGCTTTATCTCTGGTGCAGGCATCCTGCAGGTGCCCCCTGCTCCTCCAGGCCTTCAGAAGGCCCAGCCGCAGGCTCTGATGAGGACCTGAATGAGGCAGCCACTGCTACTGTCCACAGACAGTATAGAAGGAAGTCAAGCTCCGAAGTGACCATCACCACCCACTGCATCATTGCCCAGAGCCTCCCCACTAGTGCCACTGTCACGTGGGTCACCTGTACTATTTGTGCAGGTGTTTGGATGCACCCTTACTCCCTCGCCTCTGAGCTGCCACAGGCCTGGAAGCCTCTCCCTCCATCCCCTTGTCCTGCTAACTACCACTCCTCAGGACTCAGTTGAGCAGCACCTCCTCCAGGAAGCCCTCCCTGAAGCCCTCCCAGTGGCCTTAGTCCTCCACCCCCTGCTCTCACTACAACCACAGTCCTTAGTGCACTGCACTCCCTTTGACAGACAAGTCTGCTTAATCAGTGGCTAAAAGGTCTCTGTGATTTCTGTGATATCACCTCAACCTATTTTATGCAAATGAAAACATTGGATTTTGTAAAATGTAAAGACTGCAGAGAGTAATAAAAGATATAAAAAGTACTTTTAACTCCCCCAGGAAATGAAATATGTTTATCCCTGGTATAAAACAAAGAGGTGTATTCATAATCTGTGCCGAGAAGATTCTGGACAAAAAAACTATTCTGCCTGCCCAGTACCCCTGCCTTCATGGTAGCCCCCCCCCCACACACACACACACACTAGTCAGTAAGATTCTTAGTCTATATAGAAAAACCTGGATCCCAGCCCATCCTGGTCCCCAGGAGGCCAGAATTAGGCACAGAACCCAGAACACTCTCCCCACAAGCCCCAGTGACAGAGTCAGGGACTGGCATGGGACCCAGGCTGCACCCACTGGTCTTTCCTGAACTTTTGCTGAGCTACTGGGAAGTCTCTTCCTTTCTGCAAGTGGCAGCAGTCAGACTCCTGGAAGTCCAGGGCTGCCAGTGGTTGTCTTTCCCACCACGTGGAAAGAATGTTCCTGAAAATCACACTCACCAGAGGAAAGCAGGGGCCGTGATGAAAAGAGAAAGGCAGAGCCCTGACATATATACACTACCATGTGTGAAACAGATAGCTAGTGGGAACCTGCTGTATGCTCAGGGAGCTCAGCTTGGCGCTCTGTGATGACCTAGATGGGTGGGATGGGGGGCAGGTGGGAGGGAGGTCCAAGAGGGAGGGGATATATGCATACATACAGCTGATTCACTTCATTGTACAGCAGAAACTAACACAACATTGTAAAGCAACTATACCCCAATTAAAAAAAAAAAAAGAGAGAGAGAGAGAGAAAGGCAGAGTCCTGAGAACACCACTCCCGCGTCCAGCAGTGCCGAGGGCCTGCGAGGCCCAGTTATAGGGACCAACAAATTCCTCTTTGCTTAAGTTAGTTTCAGTTGAATTTCCGTCACCCAGTGTGGTAGGCTGAATGACAGTCCCCAAAGATACCCAGGTCCTAATCCCAGGAACCTGTGAATATGTTACCTTATATGGCAACAGGGACTCTGCAGATGTGATTAAATTATGGGCCTTGTGATGGGGAAGTAACCTGGATTACCCAGGGGCCCATAAATGTAATCCCAGGTGTCCTTAAAGAGGGAGGTAGAGAGAGATCTGAGAGGCAGAAGAGAAGGCCATATGCCCGCTGAGGCAAGATGCTAGTCTGCTGGCCTGGAGGCTGGAGGAAGGGGCCATGACCTGCAGAATGCAAGGAATACAGCTCCAGATCCTGGAGAAGGAAAGGCCTTCTTCCTAGGGCCTCAGAGGGCGTGAGGCCCTGCTGACACCTTGACTCAGACCAGTTAGACTGATTTTGGACTTCTGCCCTCCAGAACCATAAGGGAATATCTTTGTGCTGTTTTCACCACTAAATGTGTAATAACTTGTTACAGCAGCAAAAAGAAACTCGTACACTTGGCTAATACAAACATTCTGCATTTTCTTTATCAGATGCCTTCGGGGGGAATGAAGACAGACCACCTCACCCTGAATTCTGGGCTGTGCACTCAAACTCCAACGTGCTGCTGTAGCAGGTGACACACTGCCTTGCTCTGTAAGGCACGCTGGTGAGCAGGGGGAAGGGAGCAGAAGTAGGAGGGCTATGGCTTTAGGGTCTGGTTCTCTCTCGTGGTCAAATCAATAAAAAATCAACCAAAAGAAAAACTTACCTGCAGTCAGAAAGTGAGAGCTTTCCACACTGGGCCAAATCCCATGGGGCAAGTCCTAAAAAGAGTCAAAAGGCACAAAGACATTAACGAAGGACATACTAGGAGTGGCTGAAAGCCATTTTTGTAAATGGCTCATGTGGAGAGGAGCTGCACTTTTATCCAGAAGTCTGATGTAAATCTTTCTAAGTCGATCATCCCACCAGCTTTTGAATACAGGATGATGTAACTGCAGTTCTGGGAGCTGTCTAGGGAGACAGCAGAGTGTAGGGGAAATTTTATATAGTTGGACAGACCTGGGTTCAAATCCCATCTCTGCTTTTCACAAACCCCGTGACGCTGGGAGAGCCTCAAATCTCTGAACTCCCAAGATCCTGCCAGTTTTCACAGAGTGGCACATAAAACACTAGCCCGGGAGTCCGGAGAACTGGATTCGAACTGGACCATTTACTCGCTGTGTGTCCTTGGCCAAGTCTCTCAGCCTCTCTGAGCCTCAGATTCCTCCTCTGAAAACTGTGGACCTCAAAGCATCCTCCCAGCTTGCTTCACCTCGTTCAGTAATGAAAACTTGTCTAAATGAGGCCCAGCCAACCTCTCCACTCTACTTTTGTAAAATACTGAGTCTTGGAAAGGCCCAGACCCCACCACTATAAAATAATGATAATAATAATTACTGTTATTATAGTGCCCTGGCTACAGCCATTGAAGTGGGCCAAGCCCAGTCTGTTCGCAGCAGCATTATTCACAGTAGCCAAAAGGTGGAAGCAACCCAGTGTCCACTGATGGATGGATAAGTAAAAGTGGTCCATGCATACAATTCTACTTATAGGAGGTATGTCAAATTCATAGACAGAAAGTAGAATGGTGGTGGCCAGGGGCTGGGGGACAAAAGAATGGGGGGGTTGTTGATTAATGGGGACAGAATTTCAGTTTCACAAGATGAAAAGAGTTCTGGAGATGGAAGCACAAGAGTGTGAATGTATTTAACATCGCTGAACTGTTAAGAGGGTAAATTTCGTTATGTGTCTCGTGCAACAATTACAAATATAAACAAAGAAATAAATAAAGCAGATCTGTGATCACCTAGAAAGAACTCTAATATATATCAAGTAAGATCCCTAGGTCATAAAATTATGAATAATATGGTTTCATTTAATAAAAATGGCATTTTTGTATGCTTAAGACATTACTATATATTTAATAATTACATTTATGTATTTATATTATCTTTAGTTTTATATAAATTACCGTTAGTTTACTAGTATATATTTACATATTTACTTACATATTTAATAACTTGAAAGTATATCTATATATATATGTAGATATTTAACGATATACTTAATACGAATTATTTATACATTTAATATATAATTACACGTTTTAACAATATATAATATCATAACCACGCATTATTTTTAAAAGCCTAGAAAGGAGTATGCTGAAATCTTAGACTTTGGGTCTTGGGGACCAAGTCTGTGCACAGTAGAGGGGAGAATCCCTTGTTTCCACGCCACCTATATTGTTTCATTTCTTGTAAGAGGAGCGTGTGCCCATGTGTCATTGCAACAACAGCAATAAGGAGAACATAGACTGAGTGATGGGAACTACGCCTGTTCCTTCAGGGTCTTCCAGGCCCCCCACCCCCTCGGACAGGTGTGTGTGGCCAGGACAACCACTAATCCATAACGTGCCTTCCACAAGGTGGAAAGAGATGCCAGTTCCTCAGAAGAAGAATGCCGTGTGCCAGACACTGATGTGGATGGAATAAGTCTTTGCTGCCATCTGGCAGGAAAAAAAAATCTCCTAAGAGCATATCCAGCCTGCGCATAGTGACCTCCTTCTAACAAGTACGGTGCAGGGGGAGGGGGTAATATCACAGTGGAGCAACCTGGCCAGCGCTGGTCCAGCCGGGAGTTCAAGGTCAACACCGACAGCGAAACATCCCAGAAAACTTCCTCTTAATGGCTAATCTCTACTTCTGAAATTGAAGACCATGGCATAGTTTCCAACTTATTTAATATTTCTTTCCCTTTGACTGGGAATCCACTAAAGAATCATTTTTGTCATTGTGTGTTTCATTTAAGGAAACATTTACTAATATGATCATTTTTACTGTGTGAGCAGATGTCTTTTCCCAATTTAATTCCTGGAAGCCAGGAAGAATTCCAAGCAACTCACAATTATTTGACAGTTTTCCATCTTTGTTTCCACTGGTAGAAACAGCCTTCTTAAATGTTCAACTCTGTCAAATCAATTAATAATATCTTGAATTTATGTTCATGTCTAATCTAATGTTCCCAAACTGGGATAATTTCTAGTCAGAGAAAATTCCCCAAAGCTGTTTTGTAGGACAAGGTGTTCTGTACATTATTTTTTATGTGGCTGCATATCATTATAAGCATAGAAACAACAGTTTAATGTACCTAAATCTGTCTTCCTTTGATGCTCATAAATTGAATAAGCCCTTAGGACCATGTGGGTGTTTTTTCACTGTTATAAACTATAGTGAAATCTGAAAACAAACAAATGAAAAAAAAAAAAAAAACGCCAATAGCGATAAATCATGTTACTAGATGCGCCAAGATGAATCCCAACAGAGGGCACCCTGCAAAGTACCTGCCCAGTCCTCTCTAAACTGCTGAGGTCCTCAAGACAAGGAAAGTGACAGCTACACGTAAAGTGGTGTCCTGGGACAGAAAAGGACATTGGGCACAAAAGCTAAGGAAATCCGAATAAACTATGGACTTTTACAATAGCATAGCAAGGTTAGACCATTAACTGTAATAAATGTATCTTACTAACGTAAGACACTAATAGTGGGGGAAACTGTGTATTGGGGGGATATATATGAATTTTCTTTACCATGTGTACAATTTTTCTAAAATCAAAAACTGTTCTAAAAACTAAAGTCTGTTAACCAGAGAAGACTAGAATTCATTCGTGAGGTCTCTGGGGCAAACAGTGGTGCTACGGGGCACCCAACTCCGACACGACTGCCTATACGACCCCTGCCCCTGGAACTTTCCATCCATTCTTTCACCCAGCCTTTGCCACTCGGCAGGCTCTGTGGCAGGTCCCTGACCTCACCGACGGACAGAGGTCCCCTTCCCAACAGACGCTTCCGCTTGAGGGGGAGGGGCAGGATCCCAGGTAGCAAATGACTCAGGAAGCCCTCAAGTGCCAGGGACCCTTGGGGATCCTTGGCTGTGGCTCCCTGAGGTCTCGCCGGATCCTGGGTCTCACTAGCCTAGGGGTGACTCTCTGGGGGTTCCTTGGCCACCGTGAGCAGCCTGCTCTCACAAACACCACACCAACTGCCAGTCGATACCCACCTTCAATATCCAGCCTTCCCCTCCCTGGTGATCCCCTTCTCCGAGATGACACAGCTCCTGACAAGGTCACCAGGACCTCTACAAGGCCTCAGCTCACAGCCAGCTCTCCATCCTTATTGCACACAACTCACCAGCAGCATTTGGTATGTGAGTGTATTAGCATCCTATGGCTGCTGTAACAAGTCATCACATTTGGTATGTGAGTGTATTAGCATCCTATGTAACAAATCATCACGAACTGAGTGGCTTAAAACAAACACATGCTTATTACTGTACAGTTCTGTAGGTTAGGAATCTGACACGGGTCTCACTGAGCTAAAATCAAAGTGTCTGCAGGGCTGCATTCTTTTCTGGAGGCTCTGGGTAAGCCTCTTCCAGCCTCTAGAGGCAGCCCACACTCCTTAGCTCACGGCCCCTTCCTCCATCTTCAAAGCCAGCAGCGGTGGGTTGAGGCCTCCCAGTGCATCCCTCTGACCTTCCGATGTTACATCTTCTGACTCTCTCCTGCCTCCCTCTTCCATTTTTAAGGACCCTTGGGATTACCCTGGGACCACCGGGATGTTCCAAGATAACCTCCCTTTATAAGGTCAGCTGATTAGCGACCTGAACACCACCTGCAATGTTAATCTCCCTTGGCCATGTGATGTAATACGCTCACAGGTTCCAGGGACCAGTATGTGAACATCTTTGGGGAGCCCTCTCTCCCTCTGAAATACTTTCCTCCCTTGACCTGTGGGTCACAGTCTTGGTCTTATCTCCTTTGCTGGATGCCTGGCCCTGGTGTTGCTCCAGGCCTCTGCCCTAAGGCCTCACTCTTCTCAAACCAAACCATACTTACTCCCAAGGGGAACTCAGCCAGGCCCTGTGGGGTTAAAGGCCTGTGTACACTGTCCACTCCTTGATATAGATCTCCAGCTCAGATTCCTCCCCCAGATCAAGACTCACCCATCCCCCACTCTCCTGTACATCTCCACCTGGATGCCTCATAGGTACGTCAAACTCAACAAGACCAAATCAGAATTCCTGACTGCCTCCAAGGTTTCTGCATATTAGCTAATGGTATCTCTAGTCTCTCATCTGCTCAGGCCCAAGTCCTTGGTTTCATCCTTGACTCCTCTTCCTCTCTCTCAACACACATCCAATCCCAGCAAATCCCCTGGCTCTACTTTCAAAGTATATCCCCAATCCACAACTTCTCAGCAGCCCTCCACTAACCTCCCTGGTCCATTTCACCTCCATCGTCTGCCTGGTCTCCCACATGCCTCCTCTCTTGGTTTTTCTTTCCACCTCTGCCCTCTATCCTCTACTCCCACACCTGCCATGGGGATGCTTTAAAAAGACGAGTCAGGGCTTCCCTGGTGGCGCAGTGGTTGAGAGTCCGCCTGCCGATGCAGGGGACGCGGGTTCGTGCCCCTGTCCGGGAAGATCCCACGTGCCGCGGAGCAGCTGGGCCCGTGAGCCATGGCCGCTGAGCCTGCGCGTCCGGAGCCTGTGCTGCGCAGCGGGAGAGGCCACAACAGTGAGAGGCCCGCGTACCTCATAAAAAAAAAAAGGACGAGTCAGAGCAAGCCACTTTTCTGCTCAAAACTCACCCATGGCTTCCATCTAACTCAAAATAACAGCCAGTCTTAACCATGGGCCACACGGCCTTTCCTGATCTGGCCCCTCCTCACTCTCTAGCTTCATCTCGTCCCCCTCCTCCCTTCTCCCCCGACCCCTACTCAGGCCACACCAGCCTCCTTACTGGTCCTGGGCCACACTAAGCACTTCCCACCTCTGGCCTTTGTCCTCACTATGATCTCACTCTGGAAAGTTTTTCTCCAGAAGCACCCATGCCCCTCCCTCATTCCATCCAAGGCTCTGCTCAACTGTCATCTCCTAAAAGGGCCTTCCACCCTGACCACGGCTCTCAAGGTCATCTCTGCCAGTCCACTTTGCCCACTGTTGTTCTCTCTACAGCCTGACCACCAACTGCCACACTATAGATTAACACCATTTAGTGTCTTTCTCCTGCCCCAAGAATGCAGGTCTAAGAGCAGAGACTGTCTTGTCCCCTTGTATCTCAGGCACCCAGAACAGTCTGGCACCTAAAGGCCCTTCCATAAACACTCAGAAGCCTCTTGTCCACTCAAGCCTTCACTGTTTCTCTCCTTCTGACAAACTTCCAATAGCACTTTCTGGGATGATGGAAATGCTCTATGGTCTGGGCTGTCCGATATGGGAGCCACTAGCACATGGAGCCATCGGGCACCTGAAACGTTTAAATTCAAACAGCCACAGTGTGGCCGGAGCCAATGTACTGGACACAGCAGTTTTAGAACAACTGGGAAACAGTTGTAAACTGGCTGTTAGCTTGCCCTTTGCAGGAGGGGAGAGACAATAAGTTAATGTGAGCATTTGGGTTCCAGTTTTCAAAGCACTCTTTTGCAGAGCCTAGCATCCATGTAAATGTTCTGGCATTGGCTTCCCAAAGGAAAGATCAGGTGAGGACAGGTGAGTGAGCTCTGAACGGGAGAGCCATTGTGAGAGCACAGGACAGGCCTGGGGGTTTGGCTCCCTGGGCCTTGGTTTTCTCATCAGCAAAATGGGCCAGATACTTCCCACCACACCAGACAGGAGCAAGTGAAAGGACCTTGTGAAAATGTTCATCATGAGCTTTATAAAAGCTCAGTAAATTGACACAGCATTATTACTTTGTCTTCTCTAGTGAAAACCTAAGAACTAATCATAGACAGTGAAGGGAATCTCATTTAAGGGACCTAAAACTCTGTAGCAAGTGTAGCAGGCGCCCTGGGGTCTACAGGGAGAAAACTCAAAAGGACAAGAGGAGCCGGGCCCTGGGGGAGGGCTGGGAGGACCACAGGGCAGCGATGGGCCAGACCACTGGACAGACGTTCCTGGGAACAGAAGCCTGGATTTGCAACAGGGGTCAGGGTGGAAAGGGGATATAAGTGGTGAGTGGGGGGCGGGGCAGAGTGGTCAGGTGTCTACCATGGACAGGTCACCTAGAGGTGGGGGGAGGAATGGACGGGAAATTAGGGTGTGAGGGTGACCCAGAGGAAACAACCATCAAAGGCCAGAGGCTGAGGGGTGGGGACTGAACCTAGTGGATGCAGCCGGGTGAGCAAGGGAGTGGGGAGTAGACATCAGAACTGATTAGGAGGAAAAGGCAGGGGGACTGGTGACCAGATTTGGCGGAGGGAGAGGGGAAATCTAAGGTGACAGCCAGAGCTCTGTGCCCTCCCAAGTTAGGGACCACACAGGAAGGGGCAGGGTCAAGTAGAAAGTAGCTAAATTTGCAGTCACAGGAAACCCCAACAATAGTGCTTTTTATCAACTGCTACACTCTCCCGAAGCGCTCACCTGTGTGAGATGCGCTACCTGCATTCCTGAGCTCATCTAAACTCTCACATCGACCCTCTGGGGTGGACCCTGCAACAGTTACAGATCAGGAGACCGAGGCACGAGAAGGGAAGCTACCTGCCCTAGGTCACAGAGCTCTTAGGTTGCTGAGGGGGGTCGACCCGGCCTCTGGCAAGGTCCAAACCCACAGCCACCAGCCACACCTCTGTCTCCACCTTTCCAGGGAGTTTTCTGGCCACAAGCGTTAAGGAACACGGGTTGCATCCTACTCAGATCCCGCCCTCCCTTTAGGGTAATTTCCCTAACCCGAAGGGGCCTCCCCGCCGCGGGTATAGAGTGAAGCCAAACTTCCCAACTCAGTCCCGAGACTGGGGGCGGGCCCTCCTTACCTCCGCGGTCTGCTCGGGCCCCACCTCGGGAGCGGAGCGGGGATCCTGGGGAGGCTGGGCACCGAGGGGGCGCCGGAGGGGCCCCGGGTCCGCGGGGAGCCGGCCTCGGTCCCCGGACCCCGCAGGCAGCGCCAGGGCGGCAGCCAGGAGGCCCCCGGCCAGCACCCACGTGGCGCGCCCCCGGGCGCCCGCCGAGCCCATCGCCAGCCAGGGACGCGAGACCCCAGACGTGGCTGGGGAAGGCCGAGTTGGAGCAGCTTCCGGACCCCAGGCCCGCCCCGCCGCCGAGCATGCTCAGTGAGAGCCTCCGCGGAAAGTTTCCTGGAACAGACACAGGCATCTGGGGCTTGGCGGGACCGGAGGAGGCTGAGGACCAAGACTGGCGAGGGAGGGAGGGAGCCAGGCTGGCGCGGCGAGCGCTGGGCGGCCACACTTGAGTTTGATCGCGCCCCAGACGGGGTCTCTACCAAAATCAGATTGGGTGACCCCTGCTTCCAAAGATTTCAGGGGTTCCAAGTGCCCCTCCATTAATGCCTCCTCCGTTCTCTAAGTCTCAGCTCAGACTCACCTGCTCCAGCAAGGCTTCCCTGACACACACACACCGCGCTGAATCTGGAGTCTGCCCAGGCCCACCAGCCCCCTATTAGAGAACTGTGAGACTTTTGGAGAGGCAGGGTCATGGGGACACAGGACAGCAAGGAGTGGGGCTGGGAGGGAAAAGGCAGCTCAGAGGCTAGAGAGGAAGGCCGCTGTTCATGTCCTGTTGGGTTCTGTTCAACCCAGTGAGGCTCCCACTGTGTGAACCCTTGCTGTGGATGAGCCCTTGAACATGTCCAAGAAGCCACCCTCACATTCCCCCAGGAGGCAGGGGTGGGCAGGTGGTCAGGACAGCCACTGAGGGACCTCTCTGGGGAACCAAAAATAGGGGAGCTGGTGTCTGGAGCCAGGAGGCAGCAGCTGAGCAAACTCCCAGAACTCTCCATGGCAGGAGGGCTGTTACTACCCTGGGCCCCCAGCGACAGCTTACACCTCTTCATCCTCCTGCAGCCTTCCTGCAGGGCAGCCTGTCATGCTGTCTGCAGCCTCAGGCCAGGAAACCTGGCACCTGTGCTCCTTCTTACCCTGCCCCTCCGAGGACCGTCCTTTCCTGACTTGACAGGGACAAGACAGTGGGGTTTGGGAATCTGAGAGTTTATTAGCCTAGCTTTCCACACAGGGTACACTGTCCTTGGGGGGTACGCAGCGTGTCCAGGAGTGAGACAAGGCCAAAGACTAAATGCTAGCATATTGCTGGAGCATTAATTCTATTAGTGAGAAATGTAAAGGATGATTTCGATATGCAACCAATTTTATAATAAACATGCAAAGAACACTACATTTTAAGAAATGAAAGCCTGAGTATCCAAGGGAATAGCCAGCATAAAGCAAGAACTTCTGGTTGCCCTCATACATGTTCCCAGGAGCCTTGGAGCTGCTCCTAAGCAAACATTTAAGAAGCACCGCATGGCAGAGAGTGTGAGTCCTGAAACCAGACAGACACGGGTGTGAACATATGTGCCCAGTTTCCTATCGCAAGACCTTGAATGAGCCACTTCTCCTGTCTGGCTGTCAGTTTCTTCATCTATAAAAAGTAAATCTAGGTAATAGTTCCCATCTTGACAACTTGGAAGGAGTGAAGAGGAAATGAGTTAAAAAGCCAGAAACTTGAGCTGGACGTCCAGGTCAAGGACAAAAAACCCCTCTCTGGATCCCCAGAGATCCCCATGGTACCCCTGCTCTGGCCCTCACAGGGAATTAAGCTCCAAAGGGTAGGGGTGTGAGTGCATTCGTGCGCGCATGCACGTGTGTGTGTGTGTGTGTGTGTGTGTGTGTGTGTGTACCCCAGCACCCAGAAAGAGAGCTAGCATCAGTAAATGTTGCTTAAAGAAAACAGTTGCTGAATTCTTCTGCCTATCTCCCCACATAGCTGTGAAATCCTCACTGGTGGACCTTGTCTGGTTGGTGGCTGCCCTGGTGCTGGCTCAAACAGCAGGGTCTCTGGAAATGCTGAGTGAATGAATGACCACGCAGCATCACCTGGCTAGCAGGGGCTGAGGGTAACCATCTCCCTACACGTAGTCTTAGAGGAAAGCATTGACCATCCTGGAAGAAGATAGTATTAAAACAGGAGTCTGCAGGCAAACAAGTTCAGAGGCAAGGCCGGACTGTGCGGTCCAAAGGGGGCCAATTGGTAGAGGTCAGGAGCAAGGCTGAGTCAGACTCGCAATGTATCATTTGGTGCTGACCCTGAGCCTCTCAGGAGGAAGGGCGCGTTAATAGTGCTCATCTCCAGAAACTAACACACCATTGTAAAGCAATCATACTCCAATAAAGATGTTAAAAATTAAAAAAAAAAAATAGTGCCCATCTCCGAAGGTTGTTAAGAAAGTTACTCGGATCATCAGGCTAAATGCTTAACAAATTCTAAGCACTCAGTAAACAACCGAGCAACACCCTCCTCCCTGGCTGTGGTCCCCTCCCCTTCTGGAAGTCAAGAGGCCCGTGCAAAACAAGACTCCTCTCAAAAGGTCCTCCTGGCTGAGAAGCACGCCTCTGGCCGGGCATGCTCAGTGCAAAGGCAGGGCTGGAGGCGGGGGTGGTTCAAAGTTTTGGGCGGAGGGTCCAGGCTCCTCCCTCTGGCTGGGCAGCGCCGGGAAGCTGGAAGGGGAGCTGGAGGAAGGAGGCTGCACAGGCCGGAGGAGTCGGCGGAGCGCGCCGCGCCCCTGGCCCGCCGGGGACCAGGTCCACGGAGGACCCGGCGGAGATGGAGCTCCGAGCGGCGGGAGTGGGCAGCGCGCGGCAGCGGGTGGGATGCGGCGGGCCGGCCGCCTGAGCACCCCCGATGGCCCGTGGCGCGGCGACCTGCGGGAGCGACGCGCGGCTGCAGCTGGGCCGGGACGCGGTGCGGCCGGCGCCCGCGCTGCTGGTCCCCGCCGTGCTGCTGGGCACCGCGCTCGGCCTCGGCCTCGGCCTTGGCCTCTGGCTCGGCTGCCGCGCCGCCCGCCCGCGTCCGCCGCACCAGGTGGGTCGGCCGAGCGTGCAACCGGGGTGTGGGGCGCGGGGACGCGGTCTTCTTCGGCTCTGTGGTACGGGTTTCCACCCCCCTTCTCTGAGCCCATTTGAGCGTGATCTTGGGCATCGCTTGCAAAAGGTCTTGCCCTGGGGGATTCCCCTTCAGCTGCGGGAGGCGGCTGGAGACAGTGATTTCAGGGGGAGCCGGCCAAGTGACAGAAGGGCTCTGGCTTGGAGTTGCCCCGAAGTGTCTGCTCCATCTGACAACGCTGTGTGACCTTAGCTGATGAAGGCCTGCAGGCCTCAGTCTCCTCATCTGTAGCACTAAGCGTTTGGACTTATGGGCGGAGCTCAGCGTGGTGGACAGGAGGGCAGGGGATTTCCCCGCCCCTGGATGTCCGTTCTGCTTCCTTGCTGTGTGCATTACCCAGTTAACTCCTCTTGAGTCCCAGCTGCTGCATCAGCATGCATTCAACATTCGATCACACAGCAAGAGTTTGCTGAGCACCTTCTACTGCCAAGCATGGCCTAGGGGCTTAGAGACCACATCAATGTACAGGATAAACCCTGATCCTGCCCCTGGAGGTTCACAGCCTCTGGATGGACAGATTACAAGTAAACACTTGATTATAACACAGCCTCATCAATGAGTTGTGTGATGGAGGAATGAAAATGCTAGGATTTATTGAATTCTGGCTGTATGCTGGGTGTTGAGCTACACTTTCTACCTGAAAATGATCTCATTGACTCTGCAAAACAGCTTGTGAGCTTGTTCCATTAATGGCCCCATTTTGCAGATGAGAAAACCGAGGCACAGAGGGTTAAAATAACTTGCCAAATGACAGGCGTGTGTGTCTAACCCCAAAGCCACTGTATAGGAGGTGGATGGGATTGGTCACAGGTGGCTGCCTGAAAGGGATTCACGGATGCTTCATATGGCAGTTGTTATGGGATCGGATGTTGTGTGGAGGTATCGGGCATGCAGCAGGGATTCCATCACTGGTGGTATGATCGCTGTCTTAGGTTCCTGCAGCTTTGACCTCTTTGAGGGATGAAATCTGGTGGGATCTGAGATAAGGTGGTGTGGTTTTGTTCCCCCATTCCTGGCCCACACAAGAAGGGGATGCATCCAGCAGATGTAAGCATCTCACATGGCAGGGCAATTCAGGGGCGTGTCGTGCTGCAAAGTGGTGATAAAAGTTGAAATTAACATAGTGCAAGATGCTCGTAGGTAAGTTTGAGATTGTCACATCCCGCTGGTGATTAAGAGACACTGGCTCCTTGTGTGAAGAGGGAAATAACACGTCAGAGCCTTTCCTGGGTGCCGGGCCCCTTGCCAGGAGTTTGCGGGCATTTGTTTCTATATTCTCACTCCAAGCCTTTGAGTGGGGGGGGGACTGTCAGCCTCACTTTCCAGGTGAGGACATCTAGGCTCTGCAAGGTTGTTCTCTGTCTAGGGTCACATGATGAATAAACAGTGGCTGGACTTCAACTGCAGTCTGTCTGAACCCCTAAGTCAGAGTGTTTAGTCATCTGCTACCTGGTAAGGTGGCAGTTGGTATCTGTCTTAGTCTGGGCTGCTATAACATAAATACCATCAGCTGGGTAGCTGATAAACAACACAAACTTATTTCTCACAGTTCTGGAGGCCGAGAGTCCAAGATCAGGGTGCCAGCATGGTTGGGTTCTGGCTAAGGTCCTCTTCCAGGTTGCAGATGACTGACTTCTCGCTGTGTCCTCATAGAGCAGAAGGGACAGGGGAGCTGCTGGGGCCTCTTTTATCAGGGCACTAATCCCATTCAGGGGGGGCTCCACCCTCATGACCTAATTACCTCCCAAAGGCCCCACCTCCAAATACCATCACCTTGGGGGTTAGAATTTCAACACATTAACTGAGAGGGAAAGGGACACAAGCATTCAGACCATAGAGCAGCCCATTTCGCAGCTGAGTAAGCCGAGGCTGACAGAGACTCACCAAGCTGTCTGGGTTTCCACAGCTGGTCGGTCACAGCTGCACTAGTCCAGTTGAGGGTGGTCGTGGCTCAGACCAGGTTTGTAGCTATGGAGGGGCCTCTGGCTCAAGGGTAGGGCTGATTGGATTTTCTGATGGTTTGGATGTGACCTTTGTAGCACTCCTTTCTAAGTGTCCTCCTTTCCTCCGTCTCCCGCCTCTAGTTTCTATTTCTAAAATAGAAGCAATATGACTGTCCTAGTTAAAAACCTCCAGTGGCTCCTGGTTACCTGAACAAGATCACGTCCAGTTTCCTCGCATGGTATATAAGGTGACTGACCTTCCCTGGGACATGGGCGCCCATGCATCCAGCCACCCAGAATCCCCTTGATTCCCAGATGTCGCTGCACTTCTGCACATCTGTTCCTTGCCTCTTGTCCCACCCATCCTTCAGGACCCAGAAAGAAAACCATGTAGGGAAGTGTTCCCAACCTCAGGCTGGATCAGACACTTCCTCCCTCTTGGGTCCCGGGTACTCTGTTCTCCTCCTGTGGTCCAGGTCACCCAGCTCATAATTCTGTCTTGCACCCCTTTCCCTTTGTGGTTTCTGTTTTATTTTGTTTATTAGTTTTATTTATTTCATCATTAAAACTTTTTTTTTTGCATCAAAGTTACACATTCACATAATTTAAAATGTTCATTTGCAACCATTTCCCACTTTTCAGAAGCCATCATATTCGACTCTTGTTCAGCTGGCCATCTTGGTCATTTACTTCTAAATAACCTGCTGACATGGCTGCTCGACTTCCCACTGAGGAAGTGCGCAGTGATTTAGCTCTCTTCTCCCCTCCTTCCTATTTCCACCCTCCCCATCCACCGTCACCACCTCCCTATGTGGTTATGGGGTAATTTTGGTGAAATCAGTATTTGGTGTTTTCGCTATTACAATTCTGTAAACATAATTCACTGTCAACCAAGGATCCGCTGTACTTAGGATTACTTTCCTTTTTTGCACAATACTGTGTTTTCCCTGAAATGAATAATTACCCGTTTTTTTCATTTGCTTAGACTCTGTGTACTTATCATCTGTTTAACAGTAAACTTTCCCCCATTTGTCTACATTTTCTTTTAAGACATTTGAATACATTAGGTATTTGATCAGTTTTATCTTCTAGGAAAACTTCTCTCCCAGAAAGCTTCTGAACTCTCCAATATGAGCCGGTTGCCTCTAGACCGTTGCTGCTCTCATAGTGAACCAGAGCAATCTCATCAGCGTCACCTGGGAGCTTGTTAGAAATGCCAGTTCTTGGGCCCCACCCCAGATTCACCGATGAGAATCTCTGGAGGTGGGTCCAGCAAGCTGTGTTTAACAAGCCCTCCCATGGTCTCTTTATTCTGAAAGTTCGAGAAACATCTGCTGTAGGCTTTTGCTGTCACCATTGGCACCTCTTGGGGCCATCATGCTGGAACTTCTTCACCTCTCTCCTGGGTTGGACCCTCTTTCAGGATCTCCTGCACTGTCTTTATTGGCTAATTTCCTCATTTGGGTGGAGCACATCTTCCAGTAGCTTTCTGAGAAAAGGATAGGTGGAAGTTCTTTTGAGAATTTCTATGTCTGAAAATATCTTTTTTCTATCTTTATACTTAATTTGGTTAGAGTAGTTAAGTGATAGAATTCCAGCTTGGAAATAATTTTCCCCCAGAATTTTGAAGGCATTTTCTCCATTTGTCTTTCAATTTCCATTGGTGATGTTGAGGAATCAGGTTGTATTCTGATCCTTGATATTTTGCATGGTATCTCTCTTTTTTTCCTTCTGTTCCTCAATAGAATCTTAAAGGATCTTTTCTTTACTCCCAGTATGTGAAATGCACCAGGATGGGTCTTGGTGGAAATCGAATGCTACTTATTGTGCTGTGCTTTCAGAAGGCCCTTTCAATCTAGAAACTCATTTTCTTGATGTCTTTAATGACTCTTTTCTTCCTCTATGTTCTGTTGCTTCTTTCAGGAACTCCTATCAGTTTTTGATTAAATTGGGCCTCTCATTATCTTCCTTCTCTCCTATTTTTGATCTCTTTATGCTGTTTTTTGGGAGACTTTTCTCAACTTTATACTTGTACTGAGTTTTTCATATTCTTAGTTTTCAAGAGTTCTTTTTGTCCTCAGAATATTCTATGTTTTTACTAGCCTGTTCTTATTTTGTGACTATAAAATCTTCTCTTATCTCTCTGAGGATATTATAAGTGTTTGTTTTTAGTTTTCTTTTCCCCATGCAGTGTCTATTTCCTGCCTGCTTTTTCCTTTTGTTTGTTTTGGGGTTTGTCTTTCATATTAGAATCTGTCCTGAAATGGCTGGTGACCCTTGATCCCCAGGCCATTTTTAATTGGGGAGCAAAAAATCTGATACTCTTTCTTGGGTGACTGAGGTTTTTCTCCTGGAGTCTTTACTGTACAGTGATTGGACCGGGTCCTTCCCTGCAGAAGCCTTGTGCTGGTCAGCTATGGCTGCTAAACAAACAACCCCCAAATCTCTGGCTTCATCTAACCTTGCCTACCCCACCCCCAACTGCTCCAGACACATGGGCTTCCCTGGGCATGCTGAGCACGCTTGTGCCTCAGGGCCTTTGCACTTGCTGTGCCCTTACCCTGAAATGCTTGTCCCTGTGATATCTGAATGGCTTGCTCTCTCACTTCCATCAAGTTTCTTTTCAAATGCCACCTTGTCCAAGAGGCCTTCCCCTCCCATCACTCACCATTCCCCCATCCTCCATTGATTTTCCCTATAGCACTTACGCCTCCAACACACTATATATTTATTTCTTTGTTTGCTTATGTCTCTCTTCTGTCACTAGAATGTAAACTCCATGAAGGCAGCAGCTTTGTTTGTTTTGTTCATTACTCTATCCCCAGTGACTAGATTAAGGCTTGTCACTGAGTAGATGCTCTATAATAGTTGGTTACTAACTCAATGACAAACTGGTGATATATCCTCGGTTCAAGATTATATCTATGAGCAGCCAGTGGTCAAAGAGAGGCTTGATAAGTGTCTCTGGCATAATAGGATTTTCAATACAGTAGATAATTATGTTCTATATAATCAGTGCAAACGTAGGATTAGCAAATACTGAAGCATTGCTCCCAGGGGAGATGCAGGATTTTGTTTCTACAAGATCCTGGTCACAATATTTTCATTAACCAATCAATACGTGTGTTTATGTGTGTTTCTGTTTAAAGATGCCTCATTTAACATGGCTGATTCATTAACCTTGAACTCACAGCCGATAGCACTATAACTCATGCCTGAACAAAGGGAATCTCATACATACATTTTCTCCATAAGGCACATCACAGTCTTCTTGTCCTTAGAAACACTAGACAGCACTTAGGGGTCATTTTCAACAAAATCACCAACAAAAATGCTAAAAAAGAACGGTACTAAATAGAACATAGAAAGGACACTTGTTTGCAGTATGAGCTCAGACAGAAAGTAGAGTGTGGCCTTGTTCAATTCTCATTTGGAAACCGCACATCGGGCAATTCACATTTTTCACATTTCTGCTCGTGTCCAGGAAGGACCGCAAATGCACCCCAAGTGTCGGTTTGGGGGATTACAAATAAATTTACCAAGTAGGCAAATTTGCAAATACAGAATCCACAAATAATGAGCATAAACTGTAGCTCACAACAGAAACCATTCTGTAGTTTAAGGTTACCTAAGATATTGTCTTAAAAATTATCCAATCACTAAGAGTTTGATAGTTTCTGGCCTTACATTTAGGTCTTTAATCCATTTTGAGCTTATTTTTGTGTATGGTGTTAGGGAGTGATCTAATCTCATACTTTTACATGTACCTGTCCAGTTTTCCCAGCACCACTTATTGAAGAGGCTGTCCTTTCTCCATTGTACATTACTGCCACCTTTATCAAAGATAAGGTGTCCATATGTGCATGGGTTTATCTCTGGGCTTTCTATCCTGTTCCATTGATCTATCTTTCTGTTTTTGTGCCAGTACCATACCGTCTTGATGACTGTAGCTTTGTAGTATAGTCTGAAGTCAGGGAGCCTGATTCCTCCAGTTCCTTCTTTCGTTCTCAAGATTGCTTTGGCTATTCGGGGTCTTTTGTGTTTCCATACAAATTGTGAAATTTTTTGTTCTAGTTCTGTGAAAAATGCCAGTGGTAGTTTGATAGGGATTGCATTGAATCTATAGATTGCTTTGGGTAGTAGAGTCATTTTCACAATGTTGATTCTTCCAATCCAAGAACATGGTATATCTCTCCATCTATTTATATCATCTTTAATTTCTTTCATCAGTGTCTTATAATTTTCTGCATACAGGTCTTTTGTCTCCTTAGGTAGGTTTATTCCTAGATATTTTATTCTTTTTGTTGCAATGGTAAATGGGAGTGTTTTCTTGATTTCACTTTCAGATTTTTCATCATTAGTATATAGGAATGCCAAACTCTTAGAGGAAAACATAGGCAGAACACTCTATGACATAAATCACAGCAAGATCCTTTCTGACCCACCTCCTAGAGTAATGGAAATAAAAACAAAAATAAACAAATGGGACCTAATGAAACTTCAAAGCTTTTGCACAGCAAAGGAAACCATAAACAAGACCAAAAGACAACCCTCAGAATGGGAGAAAATATTCGCAAATGAAGCAACCGACAAAGGATTAATCTCCAAAATTTACAAGCAGCTCATGCAGCTCAATAACAAGAAAACAAACAACCCAATCCAAAAATGGGCAGAAGACCTAAATAGACATTTCTCCAAAGAAGATATACAGACTGCCAACAAACACATGAAAGAATGCTCAACATCATTAATCATTAGAGAAATGCAAATCAAAACTACAATGAGATATCATCTCACACCAGTCAGAATGGCCATCATCAAAAAATCTACAAACAATAAATGCTGGAGAGGGTGTGGAGAAAAGGGAACACTCTTGCACTGCTGGTGGGAATGTGAATTGGTTCAGCCACTATGGAGAACAGTATGGAGTTTCCTTAAAAAACTACAAATAGAACTACCATATGACCCAGCAATCCCACTACTGGGCATATACCCTGAGAAAACCAAAATTCAAAAAGAGTCATGTACCAAAATGTTCATTGCAGCTCTATTTACAATAGCCCGGAGATGGAAACAACCTAAGTGCCCGTCATCGGATGAATGGATAAAGAAGAGGTGGCACATATATACAATGGAATATTACTCAGCCATAAAAAGAAACGAAATTGAGCTATTTGTAATGAGGTGGATAGACCTAGAGTCTGTCATACAGAGTGAAGTAAGTCAGAAAGAAAAAGACAAATACCGTATGCTAACACATATATATGGAATTTAAGAAAAAAATGTCATGAAGAACCTAGGGGTAAAGCAGGAATAAAGACGCAGACCTCTTAGAGAACGGACTTGAGGTTATGGGGAGGGGGAAGGGTGAGCTGTGACAGGGCGAGAGAGAGTCATGGGCATATACACACTAACAAACGCAGTAAGGTAGCTAGCTAGTGGGAAGCAGCCGCATGGCACAGGGATATTGGCTCGGTGCTTTGTGACAGCCTGGAGGGGTGGGATGGGGAGGGTGGGAGGGAGGGAGACGCAACAGGGAAGACATATGGGAACATATGTTTATGTATGACTGATTCACTTTGTTATAAAGCAGAAACTAACACACCATTGTAAAGCAATTATACTCCAATAAAGATGTTAAAAAAAAAAAATTATCCAGTCACATTATAGGAAGTAACAGGAATTTTAATATTTATGTGTCATTCTCCATGTTAAGCAGTTACCCCACCCCAAGGAGCTCACAGGCTACAGGAGCTGGGGAAGTGGGGACCAACTCAGAAAAACAATGGAATGAGCTTTTTAAAAATTAATTAATTAATTAATTAACTGATTTATTTTTGGCTGCGTTGGGTCTTCGTTGCTGCATGAGGGCTTTCTCTAGTTGCAGGGACTACTCTTCGTTGCAATGCACGGGCTTCAGTAGTTGTGGCATGCGGGCTCAGTAGTTGTGGCTGGCGGGCTCAGTAGTTGTGGCTCGCGGGCTCTAGAGTGCAGGCTATAGTAGTTGTGGCACACGGGCTTAGTTGCTCAGCGGCATGTGAGATCTTCCTGGCCCGGGGCTCGAACCCATGTCCCCTGAATTGGCAGGCGGATTCTTAACCACTGCACCACCAAGGAAGCCCTGGAATGAGCTTTGATCCAAGTATTGCCTCCAGGTCCTGAGGACATGCTGAGATGGGGCTTTGGGGCTTGTCAGGAGGGTGACACCTGGACAGTCTTGAAGGATGTGGACCTGACTCCAGGTGGAGGGAAGCACTGCACACAGA
The DNA here is from genome assembly GCF_039906515.1 of Pseudorca crassidens. Lineage (NCBI taxonomy): Eukaryota > Metazoa > Chordata > Mammalia > Artiodactyla > Delphinidae > Pseudorca > Pseudorca crassidens. The sequence goes on along the minus strand of NC_090299.1, from coordinate 36,331,080 downwards.
GGGCCAGGCCCGGAGCAGAGATGAGCAGCCGTGATGGCTGGGGGTGGGGAGTAGATGGCTAATGTCACAGGGGCACTAGGCTGACCAATTTCAATGTGTTCCCCCCACCCCACCTTTGGATTTTAGAAAGATGACTCTCAGAGTCTGCTCAAGAATTTGGAACCTAACGTTCAGACGCCGTCGGAAGCCGGCTCCCCATCCAGGAGGAGGAAGAGAGAAGCACTGACTTCAAAGGATGAGGAGGCTCTGAACGTAAGCTGGGTGTTTGGGGTGCATTGGAAGAGACTCACGCTGGGTATCCCGTGCCCTACCTGGATTTCATCCAGAGGAGCCCCAACAGATCTCATGTCCCAGTAGGCTTCTTTTTGAGGTATAATTTACATAGAAAAAATGCACAAATTTTAAGCTTACAGTTTAATGAGTGACAAGTGTATACACCCCTGTAACCAACACCCCAGTCGGGAACGTTCCTTTACTCCGGGAAGTTCTCTAGTGCCCCTTTCATAGGCAGCCACTGCTGTGATTTCCATCGCCATGATTGGTTTTGCTGTTCTAGAATTTTACATGAATACAATCACATGCTTTCCTGTGCCTGCTGATCCAGGTCGTCGTTGCACTTGTCCCTATTAATGGCTCAGCCTGCTGTGGGGATGTGTCACAGTGTGGGTTGTTTTCCAGTGCTTGGCTGTTCTGAACAAGGCTTCTGTGAATGTTTGTGTGTAAGTTTGTTTGTTTTCATTTTGTTTTATTTCTTTTAAGTAAATATCTAGGAGTGGGAGTTCTGGGCCTCTGATGGAGATGTTAAAAGATGGGTGCTCCCTGTACCTTCCTCGTTACTCCTCTCCCCGCTCCATCCAGCCTGAATCAGCCCATAGGGCATCACTTCCTGCATAAGCTCCATGGATGGAGAGGGCGTTTCTTCCAAAGATGTGTTCTTTCTAGTCACTTCCTAGTCCCTAGAAAGGACCAGACTCCAGTCATTTGCCCATTTGACTCCAGCCTCAATTGCCCAAAGGTGAATATAGACATCTAGGTAGGTAGGTAGGGGGAGAGAGAGAGAGAGAGAGAGAGAGAGAGAGAGAGAGAGAGAGAGGTGCTGGGAAAAGGGGAAAGATTGGAACCAAGTTTCTTATTTAGCATCTACTGAATTCCAGGCATTTTCACGTGTCATTTTTGAGTCATGTAAACACTCGTGTGAATTCTCTCATGCAATCTTCTCAGCACCCCATGATGTAGACCTTGTTTATTTGCCCATTTTCCAGATGGGGAAACTGAGGCTCGTGGAGCCAGGTCACTGTCCTCAGTCACGTAGCTGACATTTGGGCCTGGGGGTGTTCAGCTCCTGCCCGGGAGGGCTGCTTCCCCACACCCTGCAGCCTCTGACACTCAGTCATGTTCTGCAGCTTCTGCTTACCAGTCAAGGAAAGTGCATTGGGTATTCTAAAACAAATTTCACCAAAAAGTTGGAAATGAATAGGAAAAGCTTCTAGTTAAGCTGAAAATTCAGTGTTCGAGTCACCCCCCTGTCTGTACTTCCCAAGGGTTCTGGAGACAGGGCTTCCCTTCCCCACGCTGGGCCAGATCCTGTGGAGCAATCAGCTGCCCTCCCAGGGCTGAGACGTGGGGAGCTGGAGAGGAAGAGAGAGCGCCTGGCTGTTCGCGGAGATGAGTCCTCCCTTCCTTGTCTGTGCTGTGTGTCTCGAGCTCACACTCCCAGCCTCTCTGTTTCCAGGTGCTTGTCTTTCCATGTGTGTCTGTCTATGTGTGTATCAGTGCATCTCGCTGCATGTCCATCTCTGTTTTTGTGTATCTCTCTCCATGTGCATCTCTGTGGGCCTGTGTGTGAGAGTGTGACAGTGTAGCTTTGTGATATATCCCTGTCTTAGTTTCTCTCTTTCCCTCATCTATCCCTATGCCTCTGTTCCCCTCACCCCATAGGATTAAAACCCTGCTCACAGCAATGAAAACATACGTCCACGCAAAAACATGTGCACAAATGTTCCTGACAGCCCTAATCACAATAGCCAAAACGTGGAAACCCAAATGTCCATCAGCTGACGAATGAATGAACAGAATGTGGTCCTTCCATACAATGGAATACTGTTCAGCACAAAAACAACATGAATGAAACTTGAAAATAGTATGCTAACTGAAAGAAGCCAGTCACAAAGGACCACATGTTATAGGATTCCATTCATCTGAAATGTCCAGAACAGGTAAACTTACAGACACCAAAAGTAGATTGGTGGTCGCTTAGGGTGGGGCGGGGAATGGAAGGGGTAGGGGTAATAGCTAAAGGGTACAGGTTTCCTACTGAGATGATAAAAATGTTCTAAAACTGACTGTGGTAATGGTTGCACATATCTGTAAATATACCAAAAAGTATTCAATTTACATGGTTCAGTTGCATAAATTATATCTCAATAAACCTATCTGAAAAAAAAAAACCCTTCTCACAGAGAGGGCAGCCTCAGATATGATACAAACAATGTTGGCTTTGGGATCCAGAATCCTGGAACCCAGGCCCAGCTCTGCCACCTGTGTGCTGTGTGATGTTGGGCAAGAGAAATAACCTCTCTGAGCCTCAGGGTTCTCAGTTTTGTGTTGACAGTAGTGGTGGCGGCCCCACAGGGTCACCCATGAATCAACCCTGTGAACAGTCCTACCACAGAATGAGTCAGTCTTTGCCAGGGAGCCAAGTCTCTCCACCTCCCCAGAAGTCTATCTAACCCATTTCTTCCACCTAGTAATGTTTTACCTGTTAACCATTAGCTGTGCCTCGCCGATGCCCATTATCAAGCTAATAATTGCCAAGGGTTAAGTTAAAGGTCTGCCCGTTCCAGTGACCGGCTTTGCCAAAATGCCCCTGCCCTCTGCAGGCTGAGCTTGTCAAGGAATGAGGACAGGACTGATTTTGACAGGGCCAGTTGAGCTGTAACTCTGACATGCTCCAATGCCCAGAAAACCAAGGCATGTGGGGTCCACGGCACTCCTTGCATGAACTCTGTTTTGATAAATAGCTCACGTTAGCCACAAACAAACAAAATTCCAGAAGGCTCTGAGGCATGCTACTCCCCAGCCTCCTCCTGTCCTTTGGCTGTGGAGGAGGGAGGGTGCATACCTCTCCTCTGGAGGTATTTGTGCATTTGCCGCAAAGAGCACCTTTTGTCAGAGAGTGAAATGGCTTTTCTTTTCCTACAATTATGTTTTAGCTAATTTTCAGAATAATCGCACTGCTTCAGTTGAAGAAGTTTTACATTGTAAATTTGCACTACAGCCAATTTTCTGAATAATTGTGTTGCTGTGGTTGGGGAGATGATCAGACTTTGGAGGACTTCTGAACTTAATAAGAAGAGCCGTGAAAAACTGAAAACAGCCAGGCTCCCGGTTCCCAGGTTCTGCTTCTGTCCATCTCAGGTGGACCCCTGTGTCTATATTCTTTGCTTCCTATATTATGTTTTTCCCCTGAAATGCAATGTTTGTTTGGTGTCTCCTCTTTAGAAGATGCACTCCTGGAAGGCAGAGACCAAGCCTTCCTCTCATTTTCTACCCCTTTCATTCTGTCCTTTCTTTTCACCTTTGTTTGGAAGGAGTTTAAAAATGCGCAGTGCGGGCTTCCCTGGTGGCGCAGTGGTTGAGGGTCCGCCTGCCGATGCAGGGGACACGGGTTCGTGCCCCGGTCCGGGAAGATCCCACATGCCGCGGAGCGGCTGGGCCCGTGAGCCATGGCCGCTGAGCCTGCGCGTCCGGAGCCTGTGCTCCGCAACGGGAGAGGCCACAACAGTGAGAGGCCCGTGTATCGTAAAAAAAAAAAAAAAAAAAATGCACAGTGCTCTTTCTGCTTGTGCATCGTTCCTTGAAAAAGTGTGTTTCCACTGGACCATCAGCCAGGGCCGGCTTCATAGGTGGACATGCCCTATGGTCACACAGACCCCGTGCCCAGTCACCACGCCCCCTTCTCCTCCTGCCCCCTGCCAGTTTCTGGACTCTGCTGTCTTGAAATTCTTAATCATTTTGACTAAGACCCACCCGCCCTGCCGCTGTTTTCATTTTGCACGGGGCCCCACAGATTATGTCACCCGTTCTGAAGTCAGTCTTTTTGGTCTTACTGCCACGCTTTGCTGTTGTACCAGTCCCCCAGCTAAGAGAGTGGGACTGGCTGCTGGGAGCTGGGGACGGACCTTGCTCTGCTCCCTCGGATCCAAGGAAAGCCAGGAAGGGTTTTAGCATCAACCTCCCCAAGCTGACTGTCGTGTGATAAGGAAATGAACAAACACGCGTCAAATGCCAGCACATAGTAGGCCCTCAATACATGGATGGGGAGCCAGGGAAGAGGCTGTTGCTGCCCCTTGGGGTAAATATAATGGTGGCTTGGGCCAGGGCTGTGGATTTGAGAGACGTTTAGGAGGTGAAGTTGGTGGGATTTGTGGTCGATTGGATGTGGCAGATATGGGAGCGACAAGTATCTCAGGATCCAACTTGTGTCCCTGGGGCGTGGTGAAGCATGGCTTTTCCTCTTGTTCTCATTTATGTCATGTCGAAGGAGATGGATGGTGTCAGCTGAAGAGGAGGGACTCTGGAGCCAGGGAATTTGATTCAGATCCTGATTCTGACATTTAATAGCTGTGTCACCTTGGGCGCACAGCTCAACCTCTCTGTGTCATCTTCCCCATCTGGGAAATGGCAGGATCCTTGGAAGTTTAAGGATGGATAGATGGACATATGAATGGTCCTTAAGTTTAAGGACCACATGTTGGTGGTCTTTCCCCATTCTTGTCATCTAAATCTGTTTTTGCGAGTCCAAAGAGAGAGATAGACATGACAAGAACTGGGGCCCTTGCCCCAGAGCTTCCCCCCTGCCCTGCTCAGAAGGGCACACGGCGACACCCTCTCGGGAGATGTATACGGGCCACGTCACGGGCTCTGTCAGGTGCTGTTTCAACGTCACACAACGTGAGGAAGCCATAAATTCTTCTGCTTTCCTCGTGATAGGATATGTAATTCCAAGGAGAACTCAGCAATCAGAAATCAGTCATTTGTTATGGAATTCTTTTTTTTAAGATTTAGTTGCAAAGCATTGGAATCGATGTGGATGCAGTTTTCACCTGCCAGCCAGTTCAGAATTGCTGAGTAGAGATTCCTCCCGGCCTGGAGTGCCGGGTTCCTGAACTGCTGCCCGCTCAACTTCATTCACCCGCTGGTTGTGGCCAAGCATTTATTCAGCACCGACCGTGCAAAGTGCAGGGGCGACCCTGACAGGAGAGCGATATGGAAAGGATGTGGGGCCTTTCTATACCGTGTGGAGCAGGCACGAGTCAGTCCATCCAGCTGCGGGTGGGGAGATGATCCCTGCGCAGTGTTTGTTGGTGGCTCTTTACACCGTGACTTATAGCTGTCCATCGCCTCACTTCTGCTGTGTTCCAGCAGCTCTGCTGGGAGCTTTATCCACACCGTCCTTGGGGGCAGATGCGCTACCTGCTTACTGTCTGGGAACACTGAGGCTCAGAAAAGTGAAAAGACCTGTCCAACCACTATTTTTTTTTTTTTGTGGTACGCGGGCCTCTCACCGTTGTGGCCTCTCCCGTTGCGGAGCACAGGCTCCAGACGCGCAGGCTCAGCGGCCATGGCTCACGGGCCCAGCCGCTCCGCGGCATGTGGGATCTTCCCGGACCGGGGCACGAACCCGTGTCCCCTGCCTCGGCAGGCGGACTCTCAACCACTGCGCCACCAGGGAAGCCCCAACCACTGCTTTTCATTTAAGGGTCTAATCAAAAGCCTTGCATGCATATTGCCACACGTAAGTGCTTATACACCTGGCAATGCTAAAAATATATGGTTCCTTATTCCACCAAAAAGTGGTTCACAAGTTTTAGGAAACCTTTTGGTGTTGTCAAGTTATTTAAATCCTTACTTCTTCCAAAGCTGACCGCTTGGAATTAAATGAAGAATGTGCTCTTTAACTTTGGTCCGTTCGCCCACCCACCCATCTGTACATCTACCCCTCCCACACCCATCCCTACACCCATCTATCCATCCATCCACCTGCCCATTCATCTGTCCATCTGTCCATCCATTCATATGTCTATCCATCCATTCATCCATCCATCCATCCATCCATCCTTCCATCCATCCATCCATCCAACCTTCCATCCCTCCATCCATCCCTCTAGCAAGTGAGCACTAAATGTGCTTATTATGGGCCCTTCCCGAGGCCACTGTTACACATGGGATGTGGCATTTTGGAAACTCTTGGTGGTTTGTCCTTCATTTTACTGAAAGCCCCCATGCCATTTGTTTTTTTTTTCCCTTCCCAGGAATGTGAGCCATCTTTCAATGGCAATATCACAGCGTTTGCACTGAAGGCAAAAGTCGTCTATCCCATCAATCAGAAGTTCCGGGTGAGAGTCCTGAGCTCCGTCTTAGAAATGCAATTAACCAGTAATGTGCTAGAGATTGGGGTAGGAGAAGGGGGATTAAATGTGCAATTTGGGGTCCTTTTTGAGGATTTTATGGCAAGTCATTTTAATAGAGATGATTTTGTGGCTGTGTAATGGAGCATAACTTTAGGGTTAGTCCATTTCATGACAGTGTTGTCAGGGACAGGGTATGCCCGTGGTATATATAGCAAGGTATCCACAGGGACACCAGGTGACAGCACAGTAGGGCAGCATCCGCCCTGACCTTTTAACACTAGTACAAATACTAACAAGTTACTGACATTAATCCTTACAGACCCTGGGACTAGTGCCAGCAGCTGATGCTGAACATTTACTGCGGGGCTGGCACAGTGCTAAGCATTTGTCGTACATTACACGTTTCAGTATTCCTTGCAACATCCCTAGAAGGTAAATAATATTGTTCTCTCCACTTTATGCATGAGGAAACTGAGGCCAGGAGAGGTTAATGGTCTGCTCAAGGTCATACTGCAGGAAGTGGCAGGGCAAGAGTCGTACCCTCAGGTCTTACACCTGGAGCCAGGAGTTCACACCTGTGGCTGGGAGTTTTGCAGAGAGCAGCATATTCCTTGATGTTTCAAGGAGGCCTCGGCCTATGGGATGCTCCACGAAAAAAATAGTTCCCTGGTCAAGTAAGTTGAGGAAAGTGCTGCCTGCTCTCCTGGAGATAAAGAGGACAGACTCAAACCCAGCTCCTATCTCAGCCGTTTACTCTTGGCCATTCCCTGACTTCTCAGGACCTCAGTTTCTTCATCAATAAAATGGGGGTAAATGGCCCTCCTGCCTCACCCAGTTGTCTTGAGGATGAGATAGGGAATTAGGCATAGGGCTTAGAACAGTGTGTGATGTCTGCGCACTCAGCACGTGTTCCGTTTTTTAAATCATTATTTGCTTTTGAGGACAGCCAGAGCCTATCGAAAGCTCTGAGAATTCCTGTACCAAAGAAATGATTCTACCTTGTTCACGCAGACTTTCCCAAACTAATTTTTCTGTGGGACCCTCACAGTGAGCAGTAACTGGTTATAGTTCATGGGACTGCTCCCCGGAACACACATTGGGAACCACTTCCTTCACCATCTGGTGGGTGCGGGAAGGTGCAGAACTCCCAGACCGGGGGCATTCATTCGTCATCAGCACCCGTGCCAGGCAGGCTCTGTGGTGGGCACTGGTGATTATCCAGTGGTCAGGAGAGCACTGTCCTCACCCTGGAGGCCCTCCCAGCCTGGCGGACATTGCAGGATGGCGTATGATAGCAGGCAGGACAGAAATGACCAGGGTCCTGTGGAACCTGGTGTGGGCCAGGCCCGGGGATCAGGGTAGGAAGATTCAGGGGTCTGTGTCTGGAGGGACGGATGCTTCAGCCCAGCAGACAGTGAGTTAGGGGTGTTTCAGGCAGGGGGACAAGAGTCTGGAAAGGCTCAGAAGCATGAAATGATAGTGAGGGTTGGAGCTGGCCACCAGCTCAGTGCTACCTGGGCATGCACCTCTGGGGGCAGCAGGAGACGAAGCTGGACATAGGGATGGCTGACATTTGCTGAGCTCTCTGGCTGTGCCAGGCACTAGGCTATGACCTCATGTGGTCATGGCAGTGCAAGGGGTTTGAGTTCCTCATTAAGGGGCTTTGAGTCTATCCGAGGGCAGGTCAGTGGACAGAGCGGGCCAGGGGTCTGGGTCAGCAGCCAGAGAGGTGGGGCAGGGCAGGCGGGCTGCTGGGGAGGTCAGAGCTGGCGGCCGAGGGTGGGTACAGGTGGGCCATCGGGGAACAGACCCAGGCTAATAGCTGGAGGGGAGGAGCCTGGTGCAGAGGGGCTGGGCTTTGGGGACAAGTGATGTGACAAGAGCTGTGACGAAGGCCCCTAGGGCCGTGGCCGTGCCCCTGGGGCAGAAGCTCCACGGTGTCCGCTCATACCCTCCCTGCCTGTCCCGGCTTGGCCTTCCTGGGAGCCACCGCGTGTGTCACTCGCGGAATTACGGAAACGCTCATGATGGGTCATGTGGATTGAGAGTACGCTTTCTCTCCTGCCCCAGCCTCTGGCCGACGGTTCCTCCAACCCATCTCTGCATGGAACCTTAAAGCAGGCAGTCTTGCCGAACCAGCCCGTGGAGGCATCGCCTTCCAGCAGCCTGGGGAGCCTGAGCCAGGCTGAGAAGGACGACTGCAGCTCCTCGTCCAGCGTCCACTCGGCCGCCAGTGACGACAGGTTCCTTGGTCGCACCTTCCTGGGGGCGAGCAGCTTCCCCGAGGCACTGACCTGCGAGAGGTGAGGAGGGGGTGGGATGGAGGATGCAGACTGATAGGCTGTATCATGCTCAGTGGAGGAAGTGGAGGCCCAGAGAGGTTAAGGACTCAGCCATGGACACACAGTGACCCAGTGTCAGAGCTGGAGCTGAATGTGTGCTGTTGGCCAGCATGGGGGTCAGGGAGCCAGGCCTGAGTCCTGGGGAGAGACAGAGGGGACCTTTAATCACTGACCTGCCCCGTGCACTGTATAGCAGCAGCTAGCACTGGTTAAATGTCTTCTGTGTACAAAATATTAAGCACTTTGCAGGGATTAATTCTCTTTTGAGCACGAGGAGAAGGTCTGTCTTATTCACAGCTGTGCACGACCACCCAGTGGGAGCCTGGGACAGGCACAGTGATGAGCAAGTATTAATCAGTCAATGAATTAATTCCTCTTAACAGCCCTATGTTGTTAAGGTTGTATAGTAGATGCTAATATGCATCTACTAATATGAAAATGAGATGCCCTCATTTTCAAAGAATAAAATGAGACACAGAGAGGCAGAGTGACTTGCCCAAGGTCACGCAGCAGGTGAGTGTTGGAGCCTGGTGTGACCCCACCACCTTATCTTGCAGCCCATGCTCTAAATCGCCAAACTGTCCAGCCCAGAGTAAGGCTTAGCACCCAGTAGGTGCTCAAAAAGCTAGTCAGCAGGTTTGCACGTCAGTCCTCAGGCCTCTCTCAGATCTGAATTTCCGTGAGTCCAAGGAGCCCTGGGTGATTTGAACCAGGCATGGCCTGGCTCAGGGCTGTGCAAAGAGTGGGCTCAGAACCCTGAGCTTGGTGTTGACTCTGAAGGTGGACCCGGGAAGGAGGGACTTCGTTTAATTGCAGCCTTCTTGGCTCCCCTGCCTGTCTGGGAAGGGGTGTTTCTTCCCATTTGGACGAAGAGGACTTGAACAGTTCAGGTGGGAGTGTAGTCATTTAAAATGCATTTGCCTATGTCGGAGAAAAGGTCAAAGCCCTTTATCTTCACACTGTCAGTTATCTGCCCCCGTGACCACGTGACCACTACTTGATTTCTCTGACCCTTGATTTCCTGAGTCAGTTTCCTCATCTGTAAATGGCTGTGAGAACGTGTACATGATGGCAGAAAGGAAGGATGACACGTGACACTAGACATGAAAATGCCGGGGGGGGCCTGGGGGGGCGTGCTCTTTTTCATCTCTCACCTTCCGTCTCTTCCTGTGTCCTGTCTTTGATGTCTCGGGCCGCCGTTTCCTTCTAGTCACAGGTGGCTTTCAGATGGCTACTTGGATTGCTCCTTGTGCGCCTGGGGTGGCTGTGAGCAATCTCTGCATGCCGCAGAATTTAAAATCTGGAGTCAGGATGCACCGTGGCTTATCCTGCCGGGATGTACTGATAACTCGGTAACCTTACCCCCCACATCAAATACTCTGAAAGTCTCTTCTGTTTCTCTTTGGACTTTGCAGCGTGGACCTCGACTTGTGTATCTACAACCTTCACTTGAAAGACCTGCTGCATCTGGACACGGCGCTGAGGCAGGAGAAGCACATGGTAGGTAGAGGACTCGGGACCCGGGAGACAGGCTCTCCGTGTGCATGGAGTCCCGGAGACCCTTGGAAAACGGGTGTCGGTGACAGCGGAGCCGCCACAGGGGAAGGCAGAGCAGGGTTAGGCGTCCGACCGCAAAATGGAAAAGCAATTCGTGCCTGCAGACGGGAAGCAGGATTTACCTTACCCAGCGCCACTGGGGTTAAAAGCAGAAAGCTGGGTACCTACTCTCTGCGCACACCTCCTGATGGAGACCAAAGAGCACAGGATTTTTAGCGGAATGATAATAGGGATCATAAGGTTTATGAGTGCTCACTATGTACTAGGTCCTGGGGGTGTTACACAGGTGGTTATTTTAAAGCTCACACAACCTGGCGAGGTGGGTGCCATCCTTATGTCCACTTTACAGATGGGGAAACTGAGGCACAGAGTGGAGACTGGCCCTAAGTCATAAAGTTCTAAGTTGGGGCTGAGATGGGAAGTTGAGTACCTTCTTATGGGTGTGCATTCTCCGAGCGAAGGAAGGAGAAATCAGAGCCACGGAGGAAACAAGGTTGGTCTCTGCCAGATGCACGTGGATCCACACTGGATCCAGGTCACAGAAAATCAGAGGGATGCGTCCCACTGTAGCTGCAGAGCCTCCATGGGTTAGCCAGGCAGCAAGGCCACTGGGGTTTAAAAAAGAAAAAGAATTATTTCGGGCTTCCCTGGTGGCGCAGTGGTTAAGAATCCGCCTGCCAATGCAGGAGACACGGGTTCGATCCCTGCACCAGGAAGATCCCACATGCTGCGGAGCAACTAAGCCCATGCACCACAACTACTGAGCCTGCTCTCTAGAGCCCGTGAGCCACAACTACTGAGCCTGCGTGCCACAACTACTGAAGTCTGTGCACCTAGAGCCCATGCTCTGCAACAAGGGAAGCCATCGCAGTGAGAAACCTGCACACCGCAACGAAGAGTAGCCCCCGCTCGCCGCAACTAGAGAAAGCCCGCACGCAGCAACGAAGAGCCAACACAGCCAAAGATAAATAATGAAAATGAAAAAAATTTAAAAAAAGAATTATTTCTCCATGAGACACATCCTCTGAATGACTGAATGAGGGAGGAGACCTACAGAGAGAAGGGAGGAGAGAGAAGGCCTGTTGGGAAGAGAAAGGGAGGGGTAGATGGAGAGAGTGACAGACAGACAAAGATATGCCCGCAGGTGCTTCATTGTAAACAGGAGAAATAAAAGAATATTAAGTTGAGGATGCAACAGAAAGAAATTTTGCTCTGTGTGAGCAGAACGGGCCTCGTAAACAGGTGCCAGTATTTGAAACCATAAATCATCCTAGGATTCCAGAAATCGAGCCTGTTCCTACAGCCCCACAGACCCCTGTGCAGAGGCTCATGGACATGAAGCACGAGCCCACCTGCAGCTGCAGGCTGCTTTCACTTAGCCACACCTGGTTCTGCATGGAGGCAGGTGGCCCTGGCGATTTTCTCAAAGGCTGGAGGGTGATTGTTTCTGTGCTCAGAGCCCCATCCAGCTGGTGAGTGACGTGGTCCTGGCCCCTCGCCCCTGGAGCAGCCAGCAAATGCCCACACGGAAGCAGCCTACTGTCATGAAGAGAGCATTCACTGTCACTCATCTGTGGGCAGCCTCCCCGCCCTTCTGGACACAATACTGGGGACAGCCCCTGCCTTTATGGAGCCCACTGTCCAGGAGACAGATGGCAGTCAATGGACTGCACAAAATGCACAGAGGCAAAAAGTATGACAAAGCGAATGATGGAGTACCATGAGGGCCTGTAAGAGAGGACCTGAGGGCGTGTAGGCTTCAGGGAGGTGGTCAGGCTTCCCTGGAGGGAGATACTTAAGCTGGAACCTGGGAAAGTTCCAGGAGCACCAGATTAGGAATTAGAAACTTGGGTTCTAATCCACCCTTTGACACTTAAGAGCTGTGTGACTTTTTGTAAGTCACTTCCCCTCTCTGGGCCACTTTAGGAAAGGTGTGAAAATAATATACTTCCAGCTTTTACTCCATGGAATTACTAGACGTGAAGTCCCACTTTGAAAGTTCTCTGTAGGCAAAGTTCTGGGCTCTGTTGGGCTGTGTGATCTGCGTCATCAGACCATCATTTATGAAACACTGAAACTCTGCTAGGCTAAACACTTTAAATGTCTGGTCTCATTGAAACCTCAGTGCTGTTCCACTCATGAGGAACCTGAGTCTCAGAGAGGTCTAGTCAGTTGCCCACGATCACACAGCTGGTAAACTGCAGAGTCAGAACCCAAATGAGGTTTGTCTGAGCCCAAGGTCTGTGTATCCTCAGAGCCCAGAACAGTGCCCTACACATAGCAGGTTCTCAATGGAAATGTGTCTGGTTGACACCGTCGCCACCCTGGGAGAGCTGCTTTCTAAGCATGGCCTTCCATTCACTGCAGGGCATGTCTTCATTGTGTGTAAGACCTACAGAAACATGGGGAACAGGAGGGAACCATGTTACACAAAGACTTCAAATTTCATCTCTCTGGTAGAGATCCACTATCACAGGTCAGGATTCAGAAGTGACTCAGACCAGATGTGACCACCATGCAGCCAAGAAGCTTAGAGCTCTCTGGTGGCCCTTGAGGAGGAAGACACTGGTGCTGGGCTTGTCTAGGAAGTGGAGTTGTAACCTTTAAAAGCAGAATGGCAGAAAAGAAAATAGATCAGGGGATGTGGGAGGGGGGTGGCTAATATCAGAGGAGCACTAGGACTAGCGGATTTCTCCTGGTGCTGGAAAATTCTCTATCTTGATTGTGGCAATACATGGGGAAAAATTGCATAGATCCACACGCACACATATACGCACAAATGAGTGCATGTAAAAATGGGTGAAAACTGAGTAAGGTCTGTAGTTAACTGTATTGGACCTATGTCCATTTTCAGGTTTGATATTGTACCACAGTGATGTAAGATGTCACCCCTGGGGACAAAGCACACAGAACTCTGTACAGTTTTTCATCTTCCTCTAAGTCCATAATTATTCCAAATTAAAAAGTGTTTACAATTCAAAGGAATGGGACAAGACCTGTAAACGTTACTGATTCAGTTTGGGGTCAAAAAGAAAATAGGTTTGAGATTAACATCTTGAGAAAAGAATGTTACTGTACATAGCCTCAGACTTCAGTGGTTGGAAAGTCAAGACAATTTTTGTCTTTTTAGAGCTTATTAGCATTGGCAAGCATAATGAAGGTTGGTGAAGAGTTCTGGGTCTGTCCCTCATGGATGTCCCTTGTGACATGAGGCCAGTTGTCCAGATTTCTCAACTGAGAGTTCCTCATCTGTAAAATGGGGAATACTGTACCAACCTCCTGCTGTGATGATCATTTGAGATAATATATATATTAGCCTGGCACAGAAGAGTGTTTAACAAACCTTAAAACAAGGATCATAAACTATGGCCCTTGGGCCAATCTGGCCATACCTATTCTTTTACACATCACCTATGGCTGCCTTCATGCTGTAACAGCAGAGTTCAGTAGTTGCAAAAGAGATAGTATGGCCTGCAAGCCCCAAAATATTTACTTTGTGGACATTTGGAGAAAAGCATTTGCTCACCCGTGCATTTAAAAATGTCTTACCACGGGGGCAGTCCAAGATGACTGCGTAGGAAGATCCTGTTCTCACCTCCTCCCATGGACACACTGAATCTCTAGCTACGTATGAAATAGATCCCTCTGAAAAAGACCTAAAAACTGGTGAACAGCTCCTTCATGACTAACACTCTTGGCATACCCTCAACAAGTGGGACCCATCAAGAATAAATTAGGCTGCTGCGGAGGAACTAAGCCCGTGAGCCACAACTACTGAAGCCCACACGCCTAGAGCCCATGCTCCACAACAAGAGAAGCCACCACAATGAGAAGCCCACTCACCGCAACGAAGAGTAGCCCCTGCTCACTGCAACTAGAGAAAGCCCGCGTGCAGCAGCAAAGACCCAACACAGCCAAAAATAAATTAATTAATTTTAAAAAAAGAAAAGAATGAAAAAGAATATATTAGGCTGCTTAGATAATCACAAAGGTTTGAGAGACAACCATGAGCTAGGGCAAGATTGAAAGATAAAGTTCATCTTTTACAAGTCCACTTCTTCAAGACTGGGAGAGGTAGCTGTTTTGCCTAATACATAGAAACAAACACAGTCAATCAAAATGAGGAAACAGCAATATGTTCAAACAAAAGAACAAGATAAAATGTCAGGAAAAAAGCCTTAATGAAAAGGAGATAAGTAATTTACCTGATTAAAGAGTTCAAATAATGGTCATAGAATGCTCATCAAACTCGGGAGAAGGATGGATGAACAGAGTGAGAACTTCAGCAAAGAGATAGAAAATATAAGTACCAAACAGAAGTCACAGAACCAAAGTATACAATAACTGAACTGAAAAATACACTAGGGGGTTTAACAGTAGACTAGGTGAAGCAGAAGAAAAAATCAGTGATCTAGAAGACAGGGCACCCAAGCAGAACAGCAAAAGGAAAACAGAATTTTAAAAAGTGAAGATAGCTTAAGGGATCTATGGGACAATATCACATGAAATAATGTTCGCAATACCAGGGGTCCCAGAAGGAGAAGAGAGAGAGGGGCAGGAAACATATTTAAAGAAATAATGGCTGAAAACTTTCCTAACCAGGGGAAGGAAACAGACATCCAGATCCAGAAAGCCCAGAGAGTTCCAAAAAAGATGAACCCAAAAAGATCCACACCAAGATACGTTAAGATTTAAAAGTCAAAAGTTAAAGAGAGAATCTTAAAGCAACAAGATTAAAAAACAACTTGTTAACTACAAGGGAACCCCCAAAAGACTCTAAGCAGATTTTTCAGCAGAAACTTTGCAGGCCAGAAGGAGTGCCACGATAGGTTTAAAATGCTGAGAGGAAAAAACTTCCAATCAAGAAAACTCTGCCCAGCAAGGTTATTGTTTAGAATTGGAGAGATAAAGGGTTTTCCAGACAAGCCAAAGCTAAAGGAGATCATCACCACTAAAGCAACCTTACAAGAATTGTTAAAGGGACTTCTTTAACCTGAGAAGAAAGAGCATTAATTAGTAACAAGAAAGCATACAAAAGTAAAAATCTTACTAGTAAAGGTAATTATATAGTAAAGGTAGTTAATTAATCACTTATAAAGTTGGTATGAAGATTGAAAGACAAAAGTAGTAAAACTATAACTATAATAATCACAGAAACACAAAATAAAAAGATGTAAAATGTGACATCAAGAAGCATAATATGTGTATGCCAGGAGCAGAGGGTGGGTGGGAAATGTAGAGTTTTAGATTGCACTCAAACTTAATTTGCTATCAACTTAAAATATACTGTTAAATATATAAATATTATATGAGCATCATGGTACCCACAAAGCAAACACCTATATTAGATACACAAAAGATAGTAAGAAAAGAATCTAACCAAAGAAAGTCATCAAACCACAAGGGAAGAGAGCAAGAGTAAAAGAAAGGAACAGAAAGTAACAACAAAACAGCCAGAAAATAATTAACAAAATGGCAATAAGTACATACCTATCAATAATTACTTTAAATGTAGAAGTACTAAATTCTTTAATCAAAAGACATAGAGTGACTGAATGGATTAAAAAAACAAGACCCAGCTATATACTGCCTACAAGAGACTCATTAAAGATATGTGTACACTAGTACACACATGGACTGAAGGTGAAGACATGGAAAAAGATGTTCCATGCAAATTAAAAGCAAAAGAAAGCTGGTATAGCTATACTTACATGAGAAAAAAGTAGACTTTAAAATAAAGATGGTAATAAAAGAAAAAGAGGGGGATTATATAATGATAAAGGGGTCAGTGCAACAAGAAGATATAACATTTGTAAATATTTATGCATCCAGTATAGGGGCAACTAAACATCTGAAGCAGATATTAACAGATCTAAAGGGAGAAACTGATAACAATACAATTATAGCAGGGGGCTTTAATATCCCATTTACATCAATGCATTGATCATCCAGACAGAAATTCAGTGAGGAAACATCAACCTTACAGTACACATTAGACCACATAGTCTTAATATATATAAACAGAATATTTCATCCAAAAGCAGCAGAATTCACACTCTTCTCAAGCGCACATGGAACGTTCTCCAAAATAGATGATATGTTAAATCACAAAACAAGTCCCAATAAATTTAAGATCAAAATCACATCAAGCAACTTTTCTAACCACAATGGTATGAAACTAGATATCGATTACAGGCATACCTTGGAGATATTGTGGGTTCAGTTCCAGATGACTGCAATAAAGCAAATATCACAATAAAGTGAGTTACATGAATTTTTGGTTTCCCAGTGCATATGAAAGTTATGTTTACTCTATACTGTAGTCTATTAAGTGTGCAATGGCATTATGTCTATGAGAACAATGTACATACCTTAGTTAAAAAATACTTTGTTGTTTAAAAATGCTAACCGTTATCTGAGCCTACAGCAAACTGTAATCCTTTTGCTGGTGAAGGGTTTGAAATATTGCAAGAATTACCAAAATGTTACACAGAAACACAAAGTGAGAAAATGCTGTTGGAAAAATGATGCCGATAGACTTGCTCAACACATGGTTGCTACAAACCTTCAATTTATAAGAAATGAAATATCTGCAAAGTGCAATAAAGCACAGTTCAATAAAATGAGGGATACCTGTACAGGAAGAAAACTGGAAAAATCACAAATATGTGAATATTAAACAATGTGCTACTGAACAGCCAATGGGTCAATGAATAAATCAAAGGAGAAATCACAAAATGCCTTGAGACAAATAAAAGTGGAAATATAATTTACCAAAATCTATGGGATGCAGCAAAAGCAGTTTCTAGAGGGAAGTTCATAGTCATACAGGCCTACCTCAAAAAAACCAAGGAAAATCTCAGAAAAACAATCCAATTTTACACCTAAAGGAACTAGAAAAAGAAGAAAAAACCAAGCCCAAAGTTAGTAGAAGAAAGGAAAATAAAGATCAGAGCAGAAATAAATGAAATAGACTTAAAAAAAGCATAGAAAAGGTCAATGAAACAATGCCTGGTTCTTTGAAAAGATAAACAGAACTGACAAACTTTTAACTAGCTTCACGAAGAAAAGAAGAGAATGAGCTCAAATAAATAAAATCTGAAATGAAAGAGCAGTTACAACTGATACCACAGAAATACAAAGGATCATAAAAGACTACTATGAACAATTATGTGCCAACGATTGGACAACCAAGAAGAAATGGATAAATTCCTACAAACAGGGACTCTTCCAAGATGGAATCATGAAAAGAAAAAATCTGAATAAACTGATTACTAGTAAGAGGATTGAATCAGTATGCAAAAACTTCCCGACAGACAAAAGTACAGGACCAGATGGCTTCACTGGTAAATTCTACCAAACACTTAAAGAAGATTTAATACCTATTCTTCTCAAACTCTTACAAAAAATTGAAGAGTAGGGAATGCTTCCAAACTCATTTCACTAGGCCAGCATTTTCCTGATACCAAAACCAGACAAGGATGCCAGAAAAAAAAAGAAGAAAATTACAGGCGAATATCTCAGATAAACATAGATGCAAAAATCCTCAACAAAATATTAGCAAACCAAATTCAGCAACAGATTAAAATGATCATATACCATAATTAAGTGGGATTTATTCCAGGAATGCAAGAATGGTCAACATGCACAAATCAGTCGACATGATATACCACATTAACAAAATGAAGGATAGAAATCATACCGTCTCAAAACAGAAAAAGCATTTAACAAAATTCAACATGCATTTATGATAAAAACTCAGCAAAGTAGGTATAGAGAGAATGTACCTCAACATAATAAAAGTCCATATATGACAAACCTGCAACTAACATCATACTCAACAGTGAAAAGCTGAAAGCTTTTCCTCTAAGATCAAGAACAATACAAGGATGCCCACTCTCGCCACCTTTATTCAACATAATATTGGAATTACTATCCCGAGCAGTTAGGCAAGGAAAAGAAATAAAAGGCATCCAAAATGGAAAGGAAGAAGTAAAGCTGTCAGTGTTTTCAGAAGACATGATTTTATACATAGAAAAGACTGGACAAAAACTGTTAGAACTGATAAATTCAGTCAAGTTACAGGGTACAATGTACCAAAATCTGTTGTGTTTCTATACACTAAAAACAAACTATCAGAAAGAGAAATTGGGAAAACAATTCCATTTACAATTCAATCAAAAAGAATAAAAGACCTAGGAATAAATTTAGCTGAGGAGGTGAAAAACTTGTACACTGAAAACTTGACATTGATGAAAGAAATCAAAGAAGCCACAAATAAATGGAAAGGTATTCCATGCTCATGGGTTGAAAGAATTAGTATTGTTAAAATGTCTGTCTTACCCAAAGTAATCTACAGATTCAATACAATCCCTATCAAAATCTGAATGGCATGTTTCAAATAGAACAAACAATCCTAAAATTTGTATGAACCCACAAGACCCCAAATAGCCAAAGCAGTCTTGAGAAAGAACAAAGCTGGTTATGTCAATTATTCTTCAAAAAAAAAAAAAAGCGCCTTACTACACAAATATGTCTAACTGACCTTTGACAGAGGTGCAAATGGAGTTCAGTGGAGGAATGATAAGCTTTTCATTAAATCATGCAGTTGGACATCCATAAGCAAAACAAAATGAACCTCAAGCTAAACCTCATACCTTGTACAAAAATTAACTCAAAATGGATCATGTACTTAAATGTAGAATATAAAACTATGAGTCTTTTAGAAAAAAAAAAAAGGGGGAAAATCTTTGGGATCTAAGGAAAGAGTGCTTAGATTAACACCAAAAGTGTGACCCACAAAATGGAAAACAAATTGAAACTCATCAAAATAAAAAACTTCTGCTCTGCAAAAAATCGTGTTAAGAAGATGAAAAGACTGAGGCAATATTTTGCAAGCCACATTCTAAGAAAGGACTAGTACCTAGAATATATGAGGAACTCTCAAACCTCAATCCTAGAGTCTGTCATACAGAGTGAAGTTAAGTCAGAAAGAGAAAAGCAAATACCATGTGCTAACACATATATATGGAATCTAAAAGAAAAAAAAAAAACTGTCCTGAAGAACCTAGGGGCAGGACAGGAATAAAGATGCAGACGTAGAGAATGGACTTGAGGACATGGGGAGGGGGAAGGGTAAACTGGGATGAAATGAGAGAGTGCTACGGACTTACATATACTACCAAATGTAAAATAGATAGCTAGCGGGAAGCAGCCGCGTAGCACAGGGAGATCAGCTGGGTGCTTTGTGACCACCTAGAGGGGTGGGATAGGGAGGGTGGGAGGGAGACTGAAGAGGGAGGAGATATGGGGAAATATGTATATGTGTAGCTGATTCACTTTGTTATAAAGCGGAAACTAACACACCATTGTAAAGCAATTATACTCCAATAAAGATGTTAAAAAATAATAATAATAATAGAAAAAGATAAAGAAATAAGTAAACAATCCGATTAGAAAATGGGCAAAAGACATGAACAGATTATTTCACCGAAAAGAATATACGGCTGGCAAGGAAACACACACAAAAGCACATGAAAAGATGTTCAACATCATTAAGCCATTAGGGAAGTGCAAATTAAAACCACATGAGATATGACTACACACCTATCAGAATGACAAAAATAAAAATAACAACGCCACCAAATGCTTGTGGGGTTGTAATGAAACTGGATCACTCATACATTGCTGGTGGGAATATAAAATGCCACTCTGGAAGACAGGTGATTGCTCATAAAACGAAATATACAATTACCAGGAGACCCAGCAGTTGCAGTCTTGGACATTCATCTCAGAAACACATATGTTCAGTCAAAAACCTGTATGTGAATGTCCATAGCAGCTTTATTTGTAATAGCCCCAAACTGGAAATACTCAGATGTCCAGCAATAGGTGAATGATTAAACCAATTGTGGACACAGCACCCTTGGACTTGCCAGGGTGTCCCTGCCTATGGAGGACCCTTCTTGGGTTTAGAGGACATGTCCATCCATTGAGACAGGGGGTTGGAGTAGTTGACTTTACACATCCCATTTCTGCACAGCCATCTCTCTGATTCTTTCCACAAAGAAGCAACCCCCCTTCGCCTCGTCTGTTTTCTTGACTCATGGAAATGGGGAAAGTGGGGGCTTCCCACAGAGTGGGCTCCTCATAAATATATGCAGAAGAAATGAAGCATTTTTCTTTAGAGGCTTCATGAAAATGCAGTCCATTACAGGCCATTGTCATGACTTTTAATCTGAGGTCTTTTCCTAGAGCAAAAAGTGTGTGGGCAGTTGGGGGAGAGAGAAAGAAGCAGGTAGGAGAAAAAGGAGGGAAGAGAAATACCATTGCTGAAACCTTTCTCTTTGTTATGTTTCCCTTTTTGGCAATAGATGTTTATTCAGATTTTTAAAATGTGCCTCCTTGACCTTCTTCCTAAAAAGAAGACTGACGATGAATTATACCAGAAGATTCTCTCAAAACAAGAAAATGTAAGTCTTCAACCTATATTTCAAAATAACTTAAAAATAGTTTATTATGATATATAAAACACATTAAAGTATTTTTTATGTATAAAAATAGTTTATTACAATATATACTTTTCAACAAATATGGTGTATAAAAGTATAGCTATAAACATAAAACTAACAGTGCGTATTATTAAAATGTGGAAAAATATTAGAAGTAGAAAAAAAAAGAATGTTGGTCATACCCACTACTCAAAGAGAATCACTATTGATTCTATTTTCTGTACAAATGTGGGGTATTTTAAAATATATAATTTGCTTATTGGTTATAACTCTTCCTACTACTTTGCATTCTTCTCATTTCAGTCTTTTATACAAGCTTTATATTGTTTTATGTGCAGCAAAATGAGTCAGGGCTACCCTGGAGTCAGAGTGGTGGAGATTGATATCCTGGTTCTGTCTTTCACAAACACTCAGAATCCTAGGTTGTTCCTTTGTGCAATGGGATTCTAATTCCCATCCTGTGGGATTACAGAAAGAAGAAAATTTGTATGAAGCACCTAGCAAAGTAACAACCAGACCCTGATTATATGATCGCTGCCGTCATTCCCATTCCCACCAACACCAGCACAATCATCTTCATCATCATCATCGTCATTATTATTGTTTTATTACCAACACAGTCACCACCACCACTATCATTAGCATCATCATCGCCATCGCCACCACCATCTTTATTATTTTCATCATTGTCGTAATCATTCTTATTATGACCATCACCACTGTTATCATTATCTTCCTCATCATTCTCATCATCCTCATTACCACCACCATCACCATCCTCCTCATTACCACCACCACTACCAACATTTCATCATCGCCACCATCATTGTTGCCATCATTCTTACTCCTCCCATTGCCACCATCATCCTCATCTGCATCGTTATTCTCATCTTCGTTACCGTGACCATCACCACCTCCACCATCATCTTCATCATCCTCACTTCTGCCATCACGACTTTCATCTTCATTGTCATATTGTTGTCATAATCCTCATTCCTTCCATCACCACCCTTATCTTCATCATAGTCATCATTACCATCCTTATCACTGCAACCATGAGATTTGGGGGACTGGGAGGAGGGAGTGTTTCTTCCTCACTCTTCTGGATTCCAAGGGGGAGGATTCATCACTCCCTCCCAGGGAGAAGGCAGTACGTCTTCATTTTTGTTAACATCATTGTCATCATCCTCAGTACCACCACTACTGTGATCGTCCTCATCAGGCGATGCACAGAGTGCTTTACACACATTATTTAATCTTCACAACAGCCCTGTGAGTGACCATCATTCTTTTTGTTTATAGCTGAGGAAGTTGAGGCTCAACGAGTTTAAATGACTCTCCAATGACAAAAAGAATGATAATGGTGGTGATACTTGTAATTGTACTAGTAATGAATGTCATATGGAAAGAATAAGAGCTTTGGTATCTGCAGGCCTGGGATCAAATCCCACCTCTACCACTTCCAGAGCATCTTAATTATGTCAGTGGCTACTGTTCAGTGGATGTAGTCTGGCCGAGGGCTTTAAATGCATACTTTCCTATAATATTGACAACAGCCTCAGAACTTCTAGATGAAGATGAGAAGTGCCCAGAAATAGCAGCTGCTTTGGAGAGAAGCAGCATAGTGCGTGCAGTTAGAAGAGTGGGGCTCTGGAGTCAGTGAGCCTAAGGGGCCTAGCTTAGCACACCACTTCCTACTGGGAGACTTTGGACGAAATATCTCAACGTCCCATAGATAAGATTCCTCATCTGGAAAAGAACCCTCATTTCTCTCTTGTAGAGACGCTGTGAGAATTAGAAGTCACATATGGCTTCTGCTTGGATAATCAATAATGGATTTGGACCCACACCAGCGTTGATTACATGTCAGTGAACATAGGTCTAGAGAAAGCAGAACAGCCCAGAAAACAGGACAGAACAGAAAACAAACCCTCCACACTCCAGGTTGGGGTTTGAAGGACTCCATACATAGGGTTCCCCTTTTCCTTCTAAGTTCTGAGTTAATTAAGAGAAAGCGTTGGGGAGACAGAGAAATGTCAGCTTCATCACTGAAAGGGGCCAGCTTGGAAGACATAGCTTAGGTGCACAGCGATCATGGCTTGCTTCCTAACACTGAATCCCAGGATTAGCTAAATTGCTTACTGGCAAAGCTGGGCCACCTCAGGCCTCCCCACACAGAAGATGGACCTTTGCTGCCCAGCTCACTCTGGGATGAGGCCACACCAGAGCAGTGGCCTCCCCTGAATGGTCCATCCCAAAGAGGAAGAGGTTGGGCAAGCTAGGGGCTGTGCTCACTTCCTGCTTTGGAACCGCCAGTCAAATACATATCACTTCCTCCCTGGGGTGTACTAAGTAATCCTTCCCCATGGAAACCAGAGGAGTGGGGAGGAGACATTCCATCCCACACCCCAGATGTCATGACATGTTCCCGGACTTCACAAAGATAGGAAGATACTATTTCATTGTTTTTAAAATATGGCCTATTTTGGGGGGATGAGGGAAAAACTATAGAAGAAAATACGTAATCCATTATTCCCGAAGCCCTTTGATGATTTTTATCATCAGTCCTTCAGTAGGACAACACCTAAAGCATTTAATTATGGTTAAGAAATATTTTATGATAATGGGGCGAAAATAAAAGCATTTCTTCTCTAGAATTTAAGATACATTAGGTTTTTTCTGTATTTACCTTTTTCTTTTTTTCTCCAGGATTTGGAGGAATTAGAAAAGAGACTTCAGGTCCGACTGTCAAACACGGAGATGCTGGGTGCTGGTGACTCTGAATACATCACCCTGGCAGATGTAGAAAAGAAAGAGAGAGAATATTCTGAGCATCTAATAGCTAATGTATGTGGTGGATTTTCCTTCCCATATAAAAAGCGTGGTTTCTGGGACAGTTCGTTTGGCGAGATTAAAGAGATGGTACCTAGAAGCATGTTTAATGCTGGAATTCCCTGTTGCATTCTGCTCTGGAGCCAGGGATCCAGTTTCTGAAGTTAGTGATAGAGAAGGTATAATTAAGGGGCCAAGATTTACTGAGGGAGTCTTTTTTTCCTCTTAATGAATTCTCCTTGTTTAAATTTTACATCGATCTTTTTATCATTCAAAGCAAAGATCACTCTAACCCTATGTGTCCTTACCGCCCTGTGGCTTAGAGCAGATGCCAGCTGCTAACTTCTCAAACTCCAGGCATCACTCATAAAAGCGTGTTTTAAATTCTAGAGAGGATGGCTTCCCTCAAACTCTCTTTTTTGCTTTGAGGTTCTACTACCTGCTGTTCACATATTACAAATTAAACAAATATTTTCTTGGCACGCAGGTGTTATGTTGGACTCTGGGAATTCAAAATGAACTTAGACCTGGCCCCGCCAGGGAGATGCCCAGACCTGTCTGGTGGGGGGGACTGACAGGTAAACGGATGAGGACTTTGTGGGTTACAAGTGCCATGAGAGATAGAAGTATGGGAAGACTGAGGTACAGTGGGGAGAACGATTCATTTTACCCCAGGGTTGTGAAGGTCTTTGTAGAAGAAAGGGTCATCGAGAAGCTTTTGGAGAGAAGTGTGGATGGATGCTGTCCAGTGGGTGGGCAGAGAAGGGAGCCAGGGCTAGGAAGCAGGCTGAGCAGGATAAAGCCAGAGGTCTTCCCTGAGGGTTTTCGTCTCATGCCAAGGAGATGGGAGTCACTGAAGCAGCAGAGGGTGGCTTGGCCGTGTTTTAGAAGGACTGCCCAGGCTGCTGTGTGGAGGGTTGTTAGGGACTTTGGGGCTAATCCAGTAGGAATTTCAGGAAGGCAATTGCAGTAGGGATGGAGAGGTAAGAAAAAGTGGGAGAGCTGATAGGGTGGTGTCTAAGGAGGTGGTGGGAAGAGGAAGGTATAGAGGATCCGGTCTACAGAAATAAGGATCCCAGAAGTTGGGAGGGAAGATGGTGAGTGTGGCTTGACATCCTGAGTTGGAGATGCCTGGAGGTGGAGAGTCCCCACTAAGCTCAGGTAGGATCTCACGGAGAGCGAGGATATTCTCGGGATGAGATGGCTAAGGGAGGGCCCTCAGCCCGGATTCTGGTGGTGCATGGACTCCCGGAAGCCGTGGAATATCTTGTCCGTGTCTGCACATTTCAGGCAGAGGATTGATCATTCTCATAAGAGTCTCTGAAGTATTGGTGTCCTTCACTAACTGAGATGCTTCTGGTCCAGGGGTGTGTGTGGAAGGGGTAAAGAAAGGAGCCTCATGCCAGATCTTGGATCTTGGCAGCACTGAAGGAGCCGGAATCAAGGAGAATCAAGACAAGAAGCAGAGTATGGACCTTTAAGAAGCAGGAGAAAGTCAGGTCATGGATGCCAGGGGCATCACGAGTTTTTCAGAAGAGCGGAGTGGGCATCCTCGTTCTCTGCGATGGGAAGAGAAGAGGCGAAGCTGCTTGGATGTAGAGCTCTGGTTCCGGGTGTGCAGGAATTCACAGATGATAGTCCACATTCTATGATAGTTGGAAAGGAAGTCGTCTGATGGGGCGAGAGGGGGCGAGAGCAGGGTGTGAATGTGAGGGAGGAGGTGGCCAGTGAAGATAAAGGGTTTGCTGAGCTGCCGCGAGGCCCTTGAGACAGGACAGCAAACTTACGAAGAGGTGCTGGTTCGCGCAGGTGTGGGTTTTCTCCTGACCCTGCCCAGCAAGCAACATCCTTCTCAGCATCTGAGAGGTGGAACCAAGATGGAGAAAATCACAGCTGTGGGACTTGAAGGGACCTGCATCAAATATGCCTCTGCTTCTTGTTGCCTCTGTGACCCTTGACGAGTGACCTAACTTCCTGAGCCTGTTCCCTGTACCTCCAATACATATTTTATCTAGAAATAAAATGCGTGAAGGACGGAGCCTGGCTTGTAACCTGCATGCCGTAAAGGAAAGTTGCTATGACTATGGGCATCGTTGTTCTTAGACTCTGGAAGGCTGCAGCGACAAAAATTTAGCCCCCAACATTCTAAAGCACTTGGCGATTCCCTACTCTGCTCCTGATAAGATGGTGGAGAAAGGAAAAAGATTTGAAGGCAAAATGTTTTTATGGTCGTCGTCATCTCTGTCCTATTGTTCTTTTATACTTTTAGGACAATAATCAATAATTAAATGGCCATTCATGCTTTTATTTCCAGGATGCGTTTAATCTTCTTTAAAGATCTGGAAGCTTCCAGGAGCGCATTGTTGAATTTCATGCACCCGCCCCACTCCCTACCCCACTGCCGGCAGTCTTTCAGCTGTTTGAGAGATTCATGGTGCTTGCCTTTCTTATCAGCAGCCCGTTGGTGTTTGCTGAAAAGCCACCTCCAAACTGACTGGCACCTACAAAGAGAATGGAGAATGTGATCGTTGCCAAGATAACTTTCTCCAACTTGTAGAATTGTTTCTAATCTCAGTTTGTGATAAGGGGTGAATAGTAATGCCCAAGCCTGAGCCGGACAGCTTTAAAGCTTTCTTAAATAAGTTTTCTCCCCCCACCTCTTGCATCTCATTCTCATTTCACAGATGGAAGCTTTCTGGAAACAGATGGAAAACATCCAGCACTTTCTGGTGGACCAATTTAAGTGTTCCAGCTCCAAAGCCCGACAGCTCATGATGACTCTGACAGAAAGAATGATTGCAGCTGAAGGGCTATTGCGTGATTCTCAGGATTTGCAGGCTCTGGTAACGCTGGAGGGGGCAGGGAGGGAACGTGATATTCAAACTAGAGACGTGGAATCCGGAAGCTTGGAGCACCGTAGGGGTCATTAAGTTCAAAACCTGCAGATTGTAGAAAGGGATATAGAGGCCAGAGAAAAGCAGTGTGTCCATCCATCCCTCCATCTATCCATCAGTCATTTATCTGTCCGTCCATCCATCTAACCGTTCCTTTAGTGGAGAGACTGGCCCGCCCCACGTCACTACAGCATAGGGCACTGGTGGTTCTCAATCCTGGCTGCACGTTGAAGTTATCTGAGGAGGTTTAAATAGTACTGATGCTTGGGTCCAAGATGGGTCCCCACCCCAAAGATTCTTAGCCTGGATTTTTTTTTTTTTTTTGCGGTACGTGGGCCTCTCACTGTTGTGGCCTCTCCCGTTGCGGAGCACAGGCTCCGGACGTGCAGGCCCAGCGGCCATGGCTCACCGGCCCAGCCGCTCCACGGCATGTGGGATCTTCCCGGACCGGGGCACGAACCCTTGTCCCCTGCATCGGCAGGCGGACTCTCAACCACTGTGCCACCAGGGAAGCCCAGTCTGGATTTTTTAAGGTTCCAGGTGACCACAGTGAGTAGTCATAGTTGACGCTCACTGGTGTGGACGGAGCTTTGGTTAGCTCTCCTGGATGGCCCCATGTACCAACTAGGGGGCTTAAAATAATGCCCATGTCACGGGCCTCTTGCACAGAGATCCAATCTGATTGGTCTGAAGTGGAGGACCTGGCATTGCTGTTTTTAAAACTCCCCAAACAATTCTGATGTATAGCTGGGAATGCAAACCACTGGCGCAGAGGAATCCACAAATCCAAATCTGACTTTGAATCTGAGCTTAGCCACTTGAAGCTGTGTGATCTCGAAGAGGTTACTTAACCCCTCTGAGCTTCAATGACTGTACTTAAAAAAGGTGGTCCCAGGAGTTGCTGCAGGCAGGGCCCGGGGAAATGCTCGGTCACTGCTGGGTTTTGTTGTGGAGGTTTCGGTCTAGCCCTGCTGTGTGCAAAGGCCAGGGCACCTACCCACCCATTTCCCCGTCCTCTGACCTTGAGAACTCATGAATTACATTTCAGACCTGTGCACCTGCCCAGGGCACTCCTGACTCAGAAACCTGCAGCAGCCGCCCTGCCCTCAGCTCAGAGACTCAGCTCCTCAGACTCCGCACAAACTGCTCTGCTTCTCAAAGTGTGGTCCGCAGACCGGTAGCATCAGCGTCACCTGAGAGCTGGTTAGAAATGCAGAATCTCGTCCCCCCTCCCGAATCAGGATCTGCATTTTTAACAAATTCCCAGGTGCACACAGCTGTTTGAGAACTTTCTTTGCTTTTGCTTGTCACGTACACGTATAGTTTCCTTTCCCTCCTCCGCACTGCTGAAAGACACACAGATATTTCATCCCCGAAGAGCAGAGGAGCCAGCTAAGCGACTCACCTAGGACTCCCGTGTTGCCTAATGATATCGCTCAGCCTGTGCCCCAGGCTTCCTGGTTTGCCATCCAAACCCTTTGAATTGGATTTTGATTTGATAATGCTGCCGATATGAATGCTTATCAAAGAGAAAGATCTTTTTCCTTTTATTCTTTTTTTCTTTGTATTTAATTATTATTCCATCAGCAGGATATTGATGCAGAAGAAAAACGTATCCTTAGCTGACTCTGGCCCGAGTGTTAGCCGGTCACTTCCACATAGGAAGAAGGGAAATAATTTTCTCCAGGTTATCTGTAGGCCTTTCCTTCTGTCAGCATTTCATGAGCACCTGCCATGTGCCACATCCTGTTACAGGAACAGTGTTGCAGACTGGAGCTAGAAACCTGAGCTCATCCCACAGTTGCCTTTTATTAGCTGTATGACGTTGAACAGGTTACTTAACCTCTGTGACTCAGTTTCATCATCTGTAAAATGGGAATCTGAATAGCATCAGCTCTGAGAGTGTTAGAAAGTGGACAACATGTAGGACCTTTAGAACAGAGCCTGGCCCAGGGGAAGTGCTCAGTATGTGATACGGATTAGACAATGGCAGGCCAAGTGTCAGCAAACAAAAGAGACGTAAACAAGTCATCGTAATGATGTGTGGAAAGAGCTACAGTCTGTGTTTGTACAGAGAGGGACGGGTTGG
Organism: Pseudorca crassidens; assembly: GCF_039906515.1. Classification (NCBI taxonomy): domain Eukaryota; kingdom Metazoa; phylum Chordata; class Mammalia; order Artiodactyla; family Delphinidae; genus Pseudorca; species Pseudorca crassidens. Next base: position 36,302,442 of record NC_090299.1, on the reverse strand, counting down.
CTCTGCCTGTGTGTCAGAGTATGTTGTTGATAAACTCCAGAAGAATTCAAATTCTCAGGCTGCAGACGTCTGAGAACTCTGGCCTGGGCAGTCGGAATGTGTCGCATGGAGTTGCTGAATATCAGAACTGGAAGAGCCCTGGAAAAGGCCCCAGAGGTCATCAGAATCAGCTTCTAGGGATGCTCGAGAGAAAGAGGATGGTAGGAGGGATGTGGGGACCTGCTGTACGTAATTATGACGACAGCTTGCATTCATGAGCACCTACTGTCTTCTGGTTGCTATTTTAAGTGCATTACCTATTTTAACTTATTTAATGCTCACATCCACTCTGTAAGTCAGGCGTGGGTGAGGACTCTGTGCCCAAGGTCATGCAGGTCTGGAGCCAAGTTTGAGCCCGGGCACGTCTGAGGACTGGCTACAGCTCTCAGAGCCAGCAGTGGCCCCCTCGCCTCCCACGCAAGTCCCTTTACTCCTCCCACCTTCCATCTGATGCCCCTCTGCTCATGTTCGCCTCTCAACTCTACTCCCGTCTTTCCTTGAATATAAATCCAGAGGCTGAGCTGTCACTCTCCAGCCGGGTGGCCTGACCGTGATGCCTTAGAGGTGGCTGCTCTGGGCACTGGGCGCTGTCCCCCACGCCCTGAGCCTCGCTGGATCCCTTGCCGGCCACACCTGCACCGAGCGCTTATCCTCTTGCGCCCTCTAGCGGTCATGGGCCCGCTGACGGCCGTCGGGCTCATATAGTTGGCGGAGAGGAAGGTTCAGAGCCGCTGTCCCTGGGCTATTTGGGTGGCGTTCCAGAATAAACCTCAGTGCTCTTGTCCATAACTGGGGGATCATTGTCCTTGTCCTGTTCACACGTTGCTCAAACACAGACCAATGCAGTTCAGCAAACAGTGAGCCCCAGGGCTGGTTACCGGGTGTTGCAGGTATGGCCACTGTCTCAAGGGCTCTCAGTCCAGCCTGGGACTGTCCCTATGCTTAGACAGAGGCACAGGAGCAGCAGAGACGGGAGGAGGGGGCCGTGGAGGTGGAGGGGGTCAGGGAAGGTGCCACACAGCGCGTAAGGACGAGCAGGACCTGGCCAGGCAGGGGAGTGAGGGGAGGCCGGGAGGGTGTTCCAGGTGGAGGCCCGTGTGTGCAGAGGCCGGGTGTGCTGGGCAGCCAGGAGCAAGGAGGTGTGTGGGACGAGGCTGGAGACTCAGCCAGGCTTGGTCCTGAAGGGCCTCATGCAATGTGCCCAGGAGTTTAGACTTGGTTTGAAGGCTGTGTCTGCAGGGTTTGGGCCCCAGGATGGCAGAGCCACGTTTGCACCTCAGAAAGCCCCCCTGCCTGCCGTGTGGGGCGGGGCGGGGTGGAGCAGAGCGGGCAGGTGGGAGGCTGGCAGAGCAGGGACGGCCCTGGGCAGTAGCCCAGGGCGGAAGTGACCTGGGCCTGAGCTGGCTGTGGCTCTGGGCCAGCTGGAAGGAGACGGAGTGGAGGGGTGTGAAGGAGGCAAGGGTGCCGGCGTGGTGGGGAAGAAGGGCGGAGGCGAGCTCAGGCCGCCGTGCCGGGGGTCCGGGGGGCCCACCCCTAGGTGGGAAAGGTGTCCTTCGGAGGCGCAGGGCGTGCAGCTTTAACGTGGTGCACGTGCTGTCCTTCTACAAGGTTCCTGGAGCGGCTGCTCTCTGAGACGCGAGGACAGGAGACGCAGACCTGCGGGGTCCGCCCCTGCCTCTGGTGGACATGTCCTCCACGGGGGAGGCGTCCTGTCCGAGAGGCGTGTCCTAAGTGAAGGACAGCGTGGCAGGGCAGGCAGGCCTGTTCTAATGTCTGACGGCTGGGGCCCCCCTGCAGGTCAGGCTTACCCGGCAAATCTCTTTAATCCCCAGCACTCAGGTTCCCGGAGGCTCGAAAGCCAAAGGTCCCGCGACCTTTATTGTTTCTCTAATGTCTCTCCTCCAGGGCTGTGGAGGCCCGAGGCCCCGTCGACTGGGGGGGGATGACAATGGGAAAGGGGGACTTCCCTCTTTGGTCGTGTGCATTTATTAAATTTCTCCCCAGAAGCCTGGCCCACTCACCGAGTACCCAGCGCTTTCCTTGTGTTATGCGGCGTCAGCCTCACCACGTCCCCGTGCGGGACCATTTTGTCCCCATCTGAGTCACACACACACGAAGCTCGTGAGAGCGGTTTGGCCTATGCTCTGCTCCTAGGGAGGTGGGGCCCCAGGACCAAGCCCGTGCCTGTTTACAGACCCTCATGGCCAAGTACTGACCCAGGGCGTTCCAGCCCCTTGTCTCCTGTGTTTCTCTTCTTAGGACGCCCTGGAGAGGACAATGGGGCGGGCACACGTGGCCAAAACCATTGAGTTCCTGAAGCTGCAGATCCGGGAGGAGACCAGATGCCGCCTGGCCGCCATCTCCCACAGCCTGGAGCTGCTGACCGTCGAGGGGAAGCTGTCGGGGCGGCAGAGGGAGGAGTTGCTGACCCAGCAGCACAAGGCCTTCTGGGAGGAGGCGGAGCGCTTCGGCAGGGGTGAGCGAGTGGGCCAGGCCCGGGCGCCCGGCACCCCGTGTGTGCTGCAGGCTGTGTGGGCCAGGGCTGGTGGCGGTACCTGCAGGCGTCGGGAGCAGCTCCCGTGAGGCTAGCACAGGCTGCCATCCCAGGTCACCTGCTCGGGTCCGGGATTGCCTGTTGCACATCGCCATCGGTGATTCAGGCTGCCAGAGAAGCACCCGGAACATGCAGAGGGCTAAGGAGGCGGGAACGCCCGGAAGCCCTGCATGTGGCCCGGGGCCCGGCTCAGCTGCAGGTGGGTGAGCGTGGACAGGGGTCAGTCACGTGGGGCAGGAGAGGGAACCCAGCGTGGCTGTTTCCCACACGTGCTGCTGCTCCCGGGCCGACCCTGGGAGATGGGCAGATCAGGGCTCAAGACATCAAGGGCACCTGGGAATTAGTCCAGGTCACACCGCTGGTGGGACCCGCAAGAGGAAACCCAGGTGTTTCACCTGCAGGAGGTGACCACGTGGAAAACTTTCTGTTGGCTAGAACTTTGGACCATGTAGAATCTGAATGCATCTGGCCTTGGGGGTCACCACACACAGTGGTCTGGGCTTTATCAGTGGGAAGCGAGTGGCTGGGATGGGATGGTGAAGCAGCCCCCTAGGTGGGGCTCTGTTGAACTTGGACAAGATGTGGGAGACAAGGAGACAGTCAGGGGTGGAGGGAGGACCCTAGGCAGAGGCGGGGACTCCGGTCTCTCCTGGCCACCTGGCCACACTCTTTTCTTTGGTGCCAGAGGCTAAACAGATCCTCAGGTCAAACCTAAGGAAGTGTGCCTGCCTTAGGCCAAGTGCAGAAGGAGGTATGACGCGTGTGTGTGTGTGTGTGTGTGTGTGTGTGTGTGTGTGTGTGGCGGGGGGGATGGTGTGAGGTGCTGAAACCAACGCTTCCGAGGACTGCAGACCTCTCGTCGCCAGGCCCTCACTTGCTTCAGCAGCTTCTTGCTCAGCATCTCCGCCAAAACCCAAGTGGATAGAATCTGACCAACCTCGTCCTTGGCGCTACTCCCAGGAGCCTTCTCCGGGGTCCCACGCTGCGTGTGCCCCCTCTTCCGCCCACCCCCCCGCCCTGCCACCGCCCCGGCCCTCATGCAGCATAATTTCTTCTCCTGCATTCCATGAACATCTTGAGAGCTGGGCTGGGTCCTGATCACTGGTAGACCTCAGTTCCTGGCCCTGTACTTGGCACACTGCTGGGACCGAATGACGCAGGTGGGCTGAAGGGTGGTTTTAGGCCCCGCCCCCCTCCCCAAGTTCACCTTCCCCTGCCACAGGGGGCCTTGCCCTTGGGTTCACCCTGCTTCTCTTCTGCTGATCTAATAACTCACCCTGGCAGTTTTTGAATCTCGACTCCAGTCTGACGTGTCACTATCTTCCTGAAGACTCAGGCTCTCTGTACCTTGTGTCACCTGTCCCTCCCTCTGCCACCTACCTCTCCCTCACACTCTTTTCTCCGGGAAAATACCCCTTTGTTTACTTCTTGGTCAGGTTGGCCGGCCGCCCTGCACAGCACAGCAATTACATGAAACCTCTTATGTCGCTCTGAGTCCTGGACCCCAGGGAGAGGGCCCTGAATGATAAAACCAGAATAAAAAGGGGACTTGCCCCAGAGTTTCTGACCCTCCACGTGCTGGCAGAAGCAGCCAGTGGAGGTTTCGCCGGGAGAGCAACCTTGTTTTATTTCAATTTCAGAGTTTGTCCAGCGAGGCAGAGACCTGGTCAAAGCGTCACTGGTTCACCAGGCAGAGGGGATGGCAAGGCTCACGCTGGCCCAGCAAAAGGAACAGAGGAGCTTCCTGGCCACGGCGCCGCAGACCGCCGACCCCAAGGAGTTCCTCCAGGTGACCTGCTCCTGACTCGCTCCCACGTCCGCGGGCACAGCCGTTCCGGGGAGCCACGCGGGTTGATCAGGGTGGCAGGAGGGGGCTCGGCCCCCCGCTACTGCGCTTGGGAAGCCAGAGGCCTTGGCATCTGCCAGACGGGAGGTCTCTCCTTGCCTCCCACCTGTCAGCCCAGTCACCTTAGCCAGCTCCCTTGGGCTCTGCATCCCTAGCTTCCTGGTCTGTAAGCCAGTGGCTCGAGCAGCACCGCCCTCACAGGGACGATGGAAAGATGGTGGGAGGGGCCGTGGAGAGGGCTTCACACAGATGGCGCAGGGCGAGGGCCCAACCTGCGATGCAGACCAGCGTGCGATGTCCCCAGAGGGGACAGGCGTGTCCTGCATGTAAGACAGGCTGTCACACAGGGATGGCCCCCCTCGCTGGGTCAGGTGGCAAGTCAGGGGAGGACCCTGCATGGGGGGCTGAGCAGGCAGGACCAGCGAGGTGGCCAAGGTAGCCAACGCTCGTGGTCTTGACTGGGAAAAAGACAAGGAGACCGGCTGGAGGGCAGGAAGCAAGGTGTCACCCTGCTTGAGGGATAGCAAGTGAGCTGGCGCCAGCACAGGCTGGAAGGACCAGGGCTTGCGGTTCGCAGAGAGAGAGCAGGACTCTGTCTCAGGGTTTCCCTGTTGGTGGAGGGGGGCGGGGATAGGCAGGGCTGCTTGTCAGTGGCGTCCCCCAGGGTCGGTAAGCATTTGGGTGCTGAGGTAGCGGGACCTGGGTTTAGATGCTGACTCTGCCGCTGTGTCTGAGCGACCTTGCTAACCCTCTGGCTTCCTCATCTGTGCGATGGGAATCATAGCACCGCCTTGCCGGGTTGTTAAGGTTCAGCCAGACCAGTGAGGGGCAGCCACGGCCCGACTGTGTCTCTGGGTCCTTCTCTCCTCGCTAGCATTTGCTTGTCTCAGCTCTGGCAGGACTGTAGCTGGGTCCAGGCTCAGGCCAGAGCCCAGACACATGCCCTCCTTGGGGGCCGGCATGGTGGCGGTGGCTATACCCGAGTGAGAAGCCAGCGGCCAGAACACAGGAGAGGTCTTCACGTCCCTGGTTCCCTGGTCCAGTGCCCTTCCGCACCCACAGAGCCTCCTCCCAGGGCCCACGCCTGGGGTTTCTGGGGTTTGTCATACCGTGGGGTGGGGGGCTGTTTCTGTCTTGAAGAAGATCCATTTGAAATGAGAGTGAAAAGATACGATTATACAGCAGTTTGTTACTCTGAGATTTCTAGGCCCTTCTCTCTGACATCACATTGCTCAGTGCAAGTCCTGAGTGTGGAAACGGTGACAGCGTCAGCTCTGCAACCCAGGACTTCAGCACAGCCAGGACCTGGTGCTCAGGAAACATGCTGGTGCTCAGGAAACGTGGGACCAAGGAGGGAAGGGTTGAGCGCATGCATGCATGCGTGCATGAAGGAATGAGGGAATAACTGAATGGACAAATGAATCAATGAATGATGGATGGAAGAACAAAGGAACACATAATTGAATGAACAAAGATATGAATGAAGAACCAACAAATGAAAGAAAAGTCAAACAAATGAATGAAGGAAAGAATGAATGAACACGTGAACGAATGGATGGATACAAAAGAACAAATAATTGAATGAATGAACAAACAACAAAAAAGTGATTGAATGAACAAGGAACTGATGAATGAGCACGGCCTTTGGCACCACATGCAGCCCCTCCCTCTCAGCTCCCCTCCCACTCTGCCCCCACCAAGGCCAGAGGGTTCTAACTGCCTGGTCTGTTGCTGTAGCTCCTTGAGCTGGGACTGTGTTGGCCCCCCACCTTCCTTCCAGGGACCCCTCCTTGTCCTTCAAGACTCAGCTTACTCATTTCCCCCACGGGGCCTCTTCCCCCACAGCTGCCCCCTAAGAGGAGTCCACCGTCCGTGGTTTCGCCTTGCAGTGCCTTCTGACTGTGTCTGGGGCACCTGGCGCACGCCTCCCCGTCACTCTGCTGGGCTCCTTGAGGTCCATTGGTCAGAGTGGAGTCTGGCTGGCCGCTGACCGCGCTGACCTCCAGTGGCCCTGCTTGGCCTCGGGCTCCACTGGGTGGGCCTCCCAGGGCCTGGATGGGGTCCCCAGCAACTGAAATCAGAAAATGATGTCTGGGTGGCCAGGAGAGAAGGGTGACAGGGATGCTGGTCCCACCTTCTCCTGCTGGGTACACAGACAGAATCATAGTCTGTGGTTTTCCTGGAGGTCGAATTCACTGGTCCCGGCCTCAGCCACAACTCACAAGCCATGAAAGTCACATACATCCCTGTGCCTCAGTTTCCTTGTGTATAAGTTGGGGTGAACATCCTTCCAACCTGAGAGGCGGGGTCCGTTGAGGTTTTTCTGGGAAGAACATCAGCATTTTCCTTCCAGATTCAGCTCCCGTTTTACTCACAGGGTTTTCACGAGGTCCTGGAGAGGCAAAGGCTGAGTCGGAGTGACCTGGAGGAAGAGGAGGATGTCAGAGCCACCAAGGCCGTGGCCACGCTCTGCCAGGTATGTGGTTTCCAAGTGGGACTGGCAGGAAAACCTCAGGATCCGGGCATGTGTGAGAACCTCACGTCCTCCTGGGCAGGGGACCCCGAGACCCTCTTTGGCAGAAACCAGGGAGGGAGGTTGGCCCAGGTCACATCTGAGGCCCTTTCCATTTCTGAGGTGCTCGGGACCCTCACCTCCAAATGTCCCTAGAGGCAAAGGTCTTTGGAAGTCAGCTCACCCAGGATGAAAATAGGCCAGCGTTTGTGGGCGTCATGAGTGTGGAGCGGTGATGAGGAAGGAGGGTTGGGCTTGAAACGGAGGCCTGAGTTCCAGTGCTGGTGCCACCTCTTTCTCCCTGGGCAACCTCGTGCAGCTCTGGAATGACGGCTGGCTTTGAGATAACAGGAAGAGAGCACCCGAGCCCTCCAAAGCCAGAGGGGCTCCCGGGATATGGCAGTGACCGAGACAGGCAGAGCTCCTTGCCCCGGGCAGGACCCAGAGCTGCTGGGAAGGTGGAATGTGGCCCCGGTCAAGAAGGAAGGTCACAAGTGCCACCGTGGTGGGGAGCACCCTGGAGAAGGTTCACCTGGACCCAGAGTGCTTGTGTCTGCGTCCTGGCTCTCCTCCCTCCTCGCTGTGTGGCCTCCAGAACATTACTTGGCCTCTCTAGTTCTCAGTTTGCCCATCTGTGAAATGGGGCCAGTGATGCCCATCTTCATGGTGGTGGTGTGAACACCAAATGCACATGAGGCCCTCGGACAGCAGCTTGCACCTGGGACATGCCCAGTCCAAATTGGCTGCCCTTACAACATCCCTGCTGACGGGTGCAAAGAGGAGGGTTGAGAGACATAGGGGTGAAGGTGAGGTCAAGGACGGCCATCCGCTGGAGGTGTTGCCTGAGATGGCCTTTGAATCAGGAGGTGAGCTCCAAGTGGACCAGGAGTCAGGGGGCAGCCCAGACAGGACATGAGGAAGGACAGGGAGTGCAGCCCCGCGTCATGATGGCGACTGTGCGGGGTTCAGTGGTGTCTGAGTTTTCAGAGGCTGCCATAGCAAGTACCCCAGCCTGTGCCTTAAACACAGACATTTATTTTCTCACTGCTCTGGAGGCTGGAAGTCCAAGGTCAAGGTATCATCTAGGTTGGGTTCTAGTGAGGCCTCTCTTCCTGGCTTGGAAATGGCTGCCTTCTCACTGTGTCCTCGCGTGGCAGAGAGAGAGCTTGGGTGTCTCTTCCTCTTACAAGGACACCAGTCCTATCAGGTTAGGACCTCACCCTGTGACCTTTCTTAAGCTTCATTATCTCCTTAAAGGCCCTATCTCCAGATATAGTCACATTGGGGATTAGGGCTTTAGCATATGAATTTTGGAGGGACATAATTCAGTCCATAATAGTGTACCTCAAATTTCATGTCCACCAGGAACCTCAGAATGTGAACTTATGTGGAAATAGGGGGGCTTTGCAGATGTGATTAGTTAAGAAGAGATCATTCTGGATTAGCATGGGCCCTAAATCTAATGACTGGTGTCCTTATGAGAAAGTCATTGTGGAGACAGACACACAGGTAGGTGGCCGTGTGAAGACAGGCAGAGACTGGAGTGATGTGGCCACAAGCCAAGGAACACCTGGGGCCTCCAGAAGCCAGAAGGGGCAGGAAGGGTCCCTCCAGAACCTCCAGAGGTAGCTGACACATTGATTTCTGACTTCTGGCCTCTATAGCTGTGAGAGAATAGACTTCTGTAGTCTTGGCTACCCAGGAAACTGATACCGGAGCCAGTCTTGTTCAGAGCCAGCCACTGTTGTAAGTGCTTTCTGAGTATTTGATCATTTTATCCTCATGAGAATCCTGTGAGGCAGAAACTGCATTTTCCTTCCTTCACAGATAAGGAACCAGGAAGGATTTTCTTGGGAAAAGTGCAGGGTGGGATTCAACTTGTCAAAGCCCCAGGCTCCCAGGCAGGAAAGGAACACCATCATGCCTGGGGGGAGTCAGGACTCAAATCCCTGGGCTGGGAGTGAGCACACTGAATTCCAGTCCCCTTCTGGGTACTAACATGCTGTGTGACCTTGAATTGGTTACATAATCTCTCTGTGCTGGCCCAACCATCCTGCTCGAGTCCTACAGCCAACAAGCAGAGAGATGGGATCTAAAGTAAGTCTCTCTAACCTCAGTGCTGATGTCCTCGCCGGGACCCATGCTGCTGAGCGTGGGCTGTGAATCCCGCAGTGAGGACAGGCTCTGGACTCAGATGGCCTGGGGTCCAGTCCCAGCCCAGCCATTGACCAGCTGTGTGGTCGGCAGCAGGTTATCTAACTTGTACCTCAGTTTCCTCTGATGCACAGCAGAGTCTGAGGACCGCTGCCTTGGGGGGATGGGGTGAGAGTCCAATGGACTTAAGACTCATGGGCAGATGCCATTGATGATGCGCCCACCTGAGCTCTTGTCCGGCAGGGGACAGTGTGTCCAGCAGGCTGACACTTCCTCCTTTGAGCTGCAGTTAGAATCTAAAGTCTTGGTCGACTAAATGCCACTTTCGTCCTCCACAAAGCAAGGATAAAACACTGAGCACTGCTACAGGGAGGAAATACATGTGGAAGCGCCGCGCCAGTCTCAGTGGGTGGCAGTGAATACATCATTTTCAGTAAAGATTTGATGATGCTGATGTGACCACAGCCTCACGCCCCAGCAGCGTCCTTAGGATATTGTACACTTGGCTTACCGTTGCCAGCCCATTGAAGTTTGGGCCGAGGAAGTAAAGACGCCCTTGTTTCTAGCATCAGGAGAGCCCAGCAGGTGTGCGTGAGGGGTGGTGGCTGCTGGAGTCTCTGTCTTGGAAGCAGGCACTTGGAAATGCCCTGCATGAGGAGGGGTCAGCGGCAAGGTGAAGGGGGGCAGGCAGTTCTGTGCATCTGTGCAGGTCCTTCTGAAAGCAATGGCCCAAGGCCTGTGCCAGCTTCTCTCCCAGAGTCAGTGCAGAGCTCTTTCCTATGATTCACGTCGTCATTGCACATCAGGCCCTCTGGTACCAGATAGCTTTGGTTTATTTTACATCCCTTAATTGTGGAAATCATTGCCTTGGGTATTGGAAACTGCTTTATCTGATATTTCCAAAAGGTGGAGGTTGAAATCCTCTGGTGTGGTGGAAAGAAGCCAATTGGAAGATTGGAATGCTTGGCGAGGACATTCCCGGGTGGGCGCCCAACATTCCTGGGTGGGCGACCTTGGGCAAGAGCCTTAACTGCTCCAAGCCCATTTCCTTATCTGCGAGATGGAGACAGAGAGCCTGGTGACCATTATGGCGGCGCAGGAGGGCAGGGCTGAGGGCCTCACGTGGCAGGTGCTCAGTTAACACCTTCCCTTCTGCCCCGTCACTGAGCGTGTTGATCAGGAAGCCTTGAGCCCAGGGATGGTGAGCATGACTCTGGACCCGGGGCCTGGGGGAGAGTGTGGCTTCCTCGCCGACCAGCTGTAAGCTTGCGAGCCTGTTGGTTCATTCATTCAATGAATATTATCGAGCACTGCTCTGTGCAACCCACAGTCTCAGCACCGGGGCCTCAGCAGTGAACCAAACAGATAAAGGGTTTATTTTTGTGGAGCTGGAGAGACAGCAGCACATGTGGGGTTCCAGCAGCCGCCGCAGCAAGGAGGCCAGTGTGGCAGCTCTGGGGGAAGGGGAGACAGGTACGGGCTAAGGTCAGAGTCTTGTAGGGCCTTGCAGTCCATCCGAAGACGTTTGCATTGACTTCTGAGGGAGATGGGAAATTGCCGGCCTATTTTGAGTAGGGAAATGACTTGCCTTATGTTCCCAAGGATCCCTCTGGATTCTGTATGGCGGATGGACTGTAGGGGGCAAAAGTGGAAGCAGGGAGGCCTGGGGAGGCATCGCAGAGGTCCAGGCAAGAGATGCTGGGGGCCTGGGCCAGGATGGTGCGGGTGAGGATGGTGAGGAGGCCTGGGCTTGGGGTCTGTTTTGATGGTCAGTATCTGGGTCTCCTCTTAAAATGCGGTTGGTCACTATCTGGGTCTTCACATGGCTATTCAGAGGTTTGAATAAGTTCACACATGCTAGGCATATAGAAGAGTGTGAGGCCCACAGTGAACACTTAAATCTGTTATCATGGTCCTGGTTAGTATCACTCACCGTCTAAGCAGGTGTGTCTGCACATAATTCCCCCCTTTCTTGGGCACTGATCACGATATTGTAGGCACGGCGGCTGTGAGATAAATTTGATCACCACCTAACAGTTCTCAGGCTGTAGAGAAAAGTGCATTTTTCTAAACTCCCACTGTCTCTTGGCCTCTAAACACACAGTGAATTCTCATTTTGACTGAGATGGATGCCACTAAATGACACGTCTCGGTGCCTCGTAGAGAGATTCCTGAAATGAGCCCAGAGTCTTCCTGATAACGACAGGCGCAGAGCTGAGTTTGCCACGGTTGCATCACAGGGTGCCCCGGAGACCTGCTTGTTTATTTGTTCATTTCTGACTGTCCTCCCCCTACTGCTTCTCCTGAAGGGCTCCTGGGGGAGTAGGGTGATAACAGCCCTGCCAAGGTCAGCCGTCTCAGCTTCAGAGTCTCATGGGAAGTTAGGGCTGAGGAAACTAAGAGGAAAAGTGAAGCTCTGTCCTCAAAGAAGACAGGAATAATAATGGTAAGCACTCATGAAGTGTTTGGGGGTAGACCACCCTCGCTTCTGATACCAAATGCAGGTCCAGAGGTCCCCAAGACCACCCTCAGGTTCTTCATGTCTCTAGAAGGACTCATACTGAAAGCTGTTCTGCTCACGGTTATGGTTTATTACAGGAAAAGATACAGATTTAAGTCAGCCAAGAGAAGAGGCACATGGGCAGAGTCTAAAGTTCTAACTGCAGAGCTCCCAGGTATCCTGTCCTGGTGGCGTCGTGGACAGTGCTCACTTCTCCTGGGAACAGTGTGTGGCATTACACACTGAGCGTTGCCATCCAGGGAAGCTCACCCAAGCCTCAGTGTCCACAGTTCTTACTGGGGCTCAGTCACATAGATGTGGTTGACCACCAACGTGGCTGACCTTAAGCCCCAGCCCCTCTAGAGGTGGAGCTGATGCCACATGGCCCAAGGGCCCCACCCTAAATCGCATCACTGTCATAGATTGTCTGAAGCTGCCCGAGGTTCCCAGGTAAATAGAGACCCTCTTATCAGGCAGGACATTCCAAGAACTTACAAGTCACTTCTCAAGAACCGTGGACCAAGGCCAGGCCTCTCTTTCAGCAAGGTCAGTTCTTCACTGCACAGCACTGAAAGGTTAAAGTATTTTGTTCAAGGTCACACAGCTGGGGGCCTGGGTTACAGGCCCAGGGCTGTAACCTTCAGGTGGGGAGAAGTGATTTGGTGGACAAGAGGAAGGCGGGGGTGTGGAGTCCTTGCTGGGAGGGCTGCGGTGTGTTCTGCAGAATCCAGCTGGGGATGACACATTACAGGCAATCAGGCAACACTGATGAGTAAATGAATGGGTGAATCAATGCATCAGTGAATATATCAATCAGCTGAAACATTGGCATCCTGAAGATGGTGTGTTATTGCTGATAGAACAAACTACCACAACTTAAACTTAAAAACAACTTAAAAACAACGAAAGTTATCACCTTACGTTTCTGGAGGTCAGAAGTCCAAAATGGGTTTTAGTGGGCTGACATGAAGGTATCAGCAGGGCTGGTTCCTTCTGGAGGCTCCAGGGAAGAATTCATGTCCTTGCCTTCTCCAGCTTCTAGAGGTGCCTGCATTGCTTGGCTTGTGGCCTCTTCCTCCATCTCCAGGCCACAGCCATACTCTTCCTGCCTCTGCTTCCATCCTACATCTCCTTTCACTCTGACTGCCTGCCTCTCTCTTTCATTTACAAGGACCCTTATAATTATGTGGGCCCCACTGAGATAACCCTGGATAATCTCATCTCAGGATCCTTGCTTTTCACTTAGTCCTTTCATCACATCCACAAAATCTCTGACTGTGTGGCACATTCAGAGGTTTCAGGGATTAGAACATGGACATCTTGGGGAGCCATTATTTTGCCTATCACAGGTGGGAAACAGTAAGTTTCCAAAGAGTAGAAGAAACTAGGTTTGGGAGAAATACCAAAACAATGATTTGGGGGCAGTGTTCTATTGGAAGTAGATCTTGAGAAGGAAGTTGACAAGTGTAGGCACCATACAGCTCCTGTCACTGGAAAGAGGATTTCCGTAGGTGCTACAGAGGATGAGTCAATTCCATGGTCCTTTATCAAGGTTAAAGTGTGATAAATCATCACTAAGTATGACAAGTCTGAGAAAGATAGACTGGCAAGCTTACATCTACTTTACTGTAGCAAGCTACGGGAACGTGGCTTTTTGTTTTATTTTAGCAAGACTAGTAGAGTAATTCATTTATGTTTTCTTCATGTACAGAAGTAAAACTTGCCGGTGCCCTCAGGGTACCACATGCTACCCGATTATACCTCTCCCTCCTTTTAGTAATTTTCACAGTCAGCTCACCTCCCTGCAAAGAGTTGCAAAACTGCAAAGGAGAGAAGAGTCACCCAGGAATCAGACAGGCCAGGTTGTGGGCCTGATTCAGCTCTGTACCAGCTATGCGGCCTGGTCCATATCATTTAACCTCTCTGATGTAGGAATTCTTAGCTGCCTTCTTTTGTAGATTGACCATATGAAAGAACCCACTTAGTACCCCAGAATGCCACCCATAGCTCTCGGGATAAAGTCCAACATCCTTAACCTGGCCATGGTGACCACCCAGCCTGGCCAATGAAGTGTTCACGTGGCCTGACCCATGAGACCCATCTGACTTGGCCCAAAGGCCAACCTAGTCTGGTCCATGAGACCCACCCAACCTGGCCCATAAGGCCCCCTGACCTAGCCCACAAGGCTCATGTGACACAGCCCACTCACCACTTGTTTGGAGGCATGTCCCTTGCTCCCTGCCTTCCAGCCAACCTCAGACATCCCTCAGCTCCCCAAAGGTGGCCCAGTCCCTCCTGCCCCAGTGCCTTTGCATGTGCTCTTCTGCGGCCTGAAATACCATTCCCTCCATCCCCTCAGTTTGGCTTGTTCTCATCTTATCTCAGCTTACCTGTCACTTCTTCGGGGAGCCCTTCTCCGACTCCCCCTCAGATCGGTTAGATTCCCTGGTCTGTCCCTAGGGCTCCCAGCCTCCCTGTCATCACACTTGCCATAGGATATCGTGAGTTCCTGTGCGATGTCTGCCCCCTCACTGGGGGTGCGTTCTCTAAAGTCAGGGTCCACGTCAGCTTTGTTCACCCAGCGGCCCTGGCACAGAGCCTTCCTGCAGTAGGTGCTCAAGAGACATTTGCAGGATGAACCCGTGAAGGCTGTGAGGATATGACACCTTTACCCCAGAGCTTTCACCTTTAGGGCCCCTTCTGTCCGGTGTGGTATCACGTGATTATGACCACAGTAATGCTGTGCAACAAGATACCTCAAAACCCTGTTGCTGAAAATGACAGTGATTTATCCCCAGGGTCTCTGCATCAGCTGGTGGTTGACTGATCTAGGCGTGACTAACACAACTTGGCCACGCACACAACTGTCTCTACTCTTCCTAGGACCAGTGGGCTGGCCTGGGAATGTTCTCATAGCGATGACAGGGGTCTAGCCTCCAAACTAGCCCATTTCACCTCCACCTCATTCTGTTGACCAACGCAAGTCACATGACTGACCCGAAGTTAAAGGGCTGGGGAGGCGCTTCCCACTCCCTGTGGGAAGGCGTGCAAGGTTATGTGGCAAAGGGCATGGCTCTGGGGGAGAGGAAGATCTGGAGACACTGTGCCCATCCACGCACACGTCTCCTGTGTCGCATGTCCTCAGGAAGCAGGTATCATTTTCCTCCTCTGTTGGGTGAAGCCCCAGAGAGGAAGAGAGTCGCCCCTTGTCACACTGCTGGCAAGTGACCCAGGGCAGGTGGGTTCCCAGGCTCCTGACCCTTGATCCAACCTACTTCCAGTTTTGTGGGTTTTTTAACATCTTTATTGGAGTATAATTGCTTTACAATGGTGTGTTAGTTTCTGCTTTATAACAAAGTGAATCAGCTATACATATACATATATCCGCATATCCCCTCCCTCTTGTGTCTCCCTCGCTCCCTCCCTATCCCACCCTCTAGGTGGTCACAAAGCCCCGAGCTGATCTCCCTGTGCTATGCGGCTGCTTCCCACTAGCTATCTATGGACTTATATATAAGTCCATGCCACTCTCTCACTTCATCCCAGCTTCCCCTTCCCGTTTGTAAGAGACCCAGTTTCACCTGTGCTCTCAGCACTGCTCTGTCCCAGGATCCTGTGCACACCTCACTCTGAAGGAGTTAACTGTGCATCTTCAAAAGTGTCAGGGTGTGGTCCCTGCAGAGGAACATGTCTGGTTCCTGTGATGAACCGGAAACTCACAGGGAGCCGGGCCACGTCCATGGGATCCTGGAAGTACATGTTTTATTCCCTCAGTCAGCACTCACCCTCATCAGTACATCTTCAGACCTGGCCACATCGGCGCCTTGTGTGAGCTCCTTCACGGGTGCAGGCTGCCAGGTCTTGACTCCTCCGCGTGGCATTGAGCTCCCTGCCCCCCGGAAGGCTGACCCCCTGCTGCTTCTCTGCTTCCACACATCCTGTGCTTCCGCCCACTGGTCCACCTGGCTTTCTCCCAAGGGCACCTGCCCACCTCTGCTGGGAACGCCCCCTTCCCTTCCCTCTCTCCTCCCCACCCTGCAAGCAAATGGAAACACACACTGCCTTTTCTCCAAAATGCTCTGTTCTGGGAATGAAAATAGCAACAGGTAACATTTATTGAGAGCCACACGCCAACTTTCCCAACCTCTCTGGAATGAGAATAGCCGGCGTTTATGAAGCGTTTGCTCTGTGCTGTGTGCTGTATCTAATCCCTGACAATCAGCCCTCAAGGCAGGTGCTGTCTTTACAGATGTAGTTCGCATCTTATTCCTTTTGCAGGTACGAAAACTGAGACTCCTTTTCAAAGGTTTCAGAACGTGTGCCCTTCCCCTGCCCCAGTGCTTTCTCTGCAAGAAGCCTGGAGAGGACACTGGATCCTCTGGGTCAGGCTGCAGAGGCAGAAACCTCAGTGAAGGACGAGTCAGGGTGAAATGCCACCCTAGCTTGGGTTCTGTGTGCTTCTATTTGAGGAAAAGTGCAGGGCTGAGGCCCAGGGCCAGCCTCTCCCCTGACCAGTGTCCCCTGCTGTCCGACCCCTCACACACGCTGAGAGAGAAGAACACGGATTAATTCCTGTTCTATTTCAGGCACAGGATAAATCATCATCTCCCAAACGAAACGTGTCAGCGTTAAGTGGGAAGCCATGTGTTTCATGGCCTATCAGAGCACGTGCGATGACGCAGATGTGTCTGTCCAGGGAGCAGACAGAATCCAGCACATTTTTTATTAGAAAGAGCCTCGACTAATGGACCATGTAGCTTTTACAAAGTTCACCTTTCTTGAATTTGCAAACCGTGTATTTTCGCAGTTTGACCATCATGAACACAAAAGAAAAAGGTGTGTCTTAGTATCCCCAACTGCTGCTATGGAAGGATAGATTCCAACATAGGAGAATCAATTTTTAAAATCTGTCTCCTAGCAGAAAATTGGGATTTCCAGAGGCTGGAAGAAAATGTAAATCACTCCCATCTTATTAAACCATTTTTATTGTGAAATGTAATAGACACAAATAAATGGATAACATGTAACCTTATGGATTAACAAATGACTATTAAAAACACCCATCTATGTAACACATAACCTTATGGATTAACAAATGACTATTAAAAACACCCATCTATGTAACCCCCATCCAGATCAAGAAAGAGATCATAACCAGGACCTCTGAAGCCCCCTCACACCTCCTCCCAATCCCAATCCACTCCCTGCTCACAAAACAATATTAAGAAAAATTAATAAGACCTAAATAAATGTAAAGATATACCATGTTTCTGGATTGGAAGATTTGATATTGTCAAGATGTTCATCCTCACCAAGTTGATCTATAAATTCAAAATGTTAATCAAATTGGTGGCTACTAGTTATGGAGGATATGGACTGAAGCTACACACACACATAGCCCAACAATTCCGCTCCTTGGCATATGCCCAAGAGAAACAAGCGCACATGTGTATCAAACGGCATCCACGAGAAAGTTCATGTCAGCAGAATGTGTGATAGTCTAAAATAAGAGGCCACACAAATGTCCCTCAACAGTAGAACGGATAAATGGTGGTGTATTTATACAGTGAAACACTACAGACCAGTGAGGAAGAATGAACTACTGCTACACACGACAGCACAGAGGAATCTCACAAGGACATAGAAAGTTGAGATACACAAACCTAACATGCTATATGATTCCATTTACATAAAATCAGGACCTTTGTAGTTTCCACCCTCAGGTATAATGTTTGCTATAGTTTTTTTCTTTTTTCAGATTGAGGAAGTTTCCTTCCATTTCCTATTTTGCTAAGAGTGTTTCTTCTGCATGGAAATTAAATTTTGTGAAGTACTTTTTTCTTCATTTATTCACATAATCATCTTGATGCTTTTCAGCTTTATTTTGTTAATGTGACAAATTGCATCGATTTGGGTAATGCCATTAAGTGCATACAAATTTAGAACCTTTACATCTTTCTGGTGAATTAAACCTTTTGGTGCTATGAGCTGATCCCCTTTCTCTCTAGAAGAGCTTTTTTTCTTAAAAACTATTTCATCTACTTTTTAAAAAAAATTTATTTGTTTTTATTTTTGGCTGTGTTGGGTCTTCATTGCTGTGCACGGGCTTTCTCTAGTTGCGGTGAGCGGGGGCTACTCTTCGTTGCGGTGCACAGGCTTCTCATTGTGGTGGCTTCTCTCGCTGCGGAGCACGGGCTCTAGGTGCACAGGCTTCAGTAGTTGTGGCACGTGGGCTCTAGAGCACAGGCTCAGTATTTATAGCACGCGGGCTTAGTTGCTCTGTGGTATGCGGGATCCTCCAGGGCCAGGGATCGAACTCGTGTCCCCTGCATTGGCAGGCAGATTCTTAACCACTGTGCCACCAGGGAAGCCCTTTATCTACTATTAATGTCACAAAAAGTGACCCTGTGTTTATTAGGTGCTGCTTATTCTCGTATCCATTCTTTGTTAAAAAAAATTACCTAAGAGCATCATGGTTAGATCATGGGTGCAGGAGCCTGACCACCAGGGCGCTGTGTGTGAACTTATGCAATTTATTTAACCTCTCTTTTACATGTACAGATGAAGCCTCGGTTTCCTCATCTGTAAATTTCTTTCATCAGTTTTGAGAGATTTCTCAGCCATTATCACTTCAAATATGACTACTGCCTGGACTCTCCCTTCTTTCCTTTGGGGACTCCAATTAAACATTTTGGACTTTCTCACTGTATCTTTTAGCCTTTATCTTCTCCTCCATATTTTCCATCCCTTAGTCTCTCTTTACTTTGTTCTGGATTTTCTCCTGATCTTTCTTCCAGTACTAATTCTCTCTCCAGCTGCATCTAAACTGCAATGAAACCTATACATTGGGTTCATATTATTGAGCAGTGTTCGTCAATTCTAGAAGTTCTGACTTTTTTTTAAACTAAGTAACGTTACTTTTTATAATTTCTAGCTCTTTGCTTTAAGGTTTAAGGGTGGCTTTTAACGTCATGAGCATGGTAAGCATCAATCCTTTAAAGTCCTTGTCTTCTAATTACACTCTCTGGACTACCCGTGGGTTTGTTTTTCATGTCTGTAGTTTGTGTAGGTCTTCGGTCATATTCTTATCTCCTTGTGTACCTGTTTATTTTTTCCTCATATGCCTTGTCTCAGATTTGTACATATATTGGTAAAAATATTTTCAAGCGTGCAGTGATGCTCTCCTCCCGCAGAGAGGATTTTCCTTTGCTTCTGCCCAATGACTGGGCCTCTGATGATTCAGAGTCATGTTAATTCAAGGTCTGGACTTGAAATATGCTGGGTCACCCACATGACCAGACTGCAGGTTGCCATCTGTTTAAACCAGTCAGATCTGGTTTCCTTCCATTTCAATCATGTATCTCTGGTGCTGCTTTTTGGGTTCCAGCCCTAGGTGTGGAATGGTTTACGAGGCCCCAACCCATATGAGCTGTGAACTCCACCTTCTGTCCCTTCGACTGCTTGAGGCTGTCAGAGGTCCATCAGCTGTGCAGCCATCTCCCCTCGATTGACCTACACCCCTTAGGTAAACACAGCCCAAGGGCTGGGCACACTTCTCTGACTGCATCTTCGCCCGACCTTGGGCACCACACCCTTCACTACCTTGTTAGCTCTTTCGGACTTCTATGATGATTTAATAAACATTTTGTCCAGCTTTTTAAAAAAGTTCATCTTCAGTGGGAAAAATTGGTTCAAATTACCTGGTTGGCCACTCTCGGAAGCAGGATCTCTAAATCTTTTAAAAAGGTGTGGGTCCCTTGTGCCCCTGTCATGGTCACTTTATTACAAACAAAGTTCAGCTTGGCCATGAACTTATTAAAACATGGCATTCATTGGGTTTCGTTAACACTGATTTGAGTTAAATTTAACTTATATTCATTGAGCACACCAAGTATGACTTCAGTACATCAGAAGAGGTGCTGAGAATTTTCTTTTCCAAAAATAACCAATTATCCTTGTAGCATACAGGTTAAGAGCATGAGTCCAATAGTCCAACAGCCAGGACCCACCCTCTACAAATGTCCAGTTACTTATCTTCTCTGGGTCTTAGTTCCCTCATCTGTAAAATAATGGTAATTATAATAACATCTTCATTGGACTGTTAGAAGGATGAATGGGATTATACAAGAAAAGCGTTTATGACACTCTCTGGCACATGGTAAGAATTCATAATTATTAACAATTATTATTACCTGATATTTGCCAGGTGCTTTTCTAGGCCCTATAGATGCTAAAGTAATAAGACTTTATTCGTAAAAAACCCTGTGGTCGGCATACATATGGAATCTAAAAGAAAAAAAAAATTTCTGAAGAACGTAGGGGCAGGACAGGAATAAAGATGCAGATGTAGAGAATGGACTTGAGGACACAGGGAGGGGGAAGGGTAAGCTGGGATGAAGTGAGAGAGTGGCATGGACTTATATATACTACCTAATGTAAAAGAGATAACTAGTGGGAAGCAGCCACATATCACAGGGAGATCAGCTCAGTGCTTTGTGACCACCTAGAGGGGTGGGATAGGGCGGGTGGGAGGGAGACGCAAGAGGGAGGAGATATGGAGATATATGTATATGTATAACTGATTCACTTTGTTATAAAGCAGAAACTAACACACCATTGTAAAGCAATTATACTCTAATAAAGATATTAAAAAAACAAACAAACAAAAAAAACAACCCTGTGGTCGGGAGGCCTTCCCAGAAGAGGAGACCTCAAATTGAGTTTGGAACATGTGAGGGGAGTTTCTAGATGGAGAAGGGGAAATGGGCATTCTGCATCATGTTGGTGTGTGATGCATTCAGAAACTGCAGTCAGGTGCTTAGTCTAGGAGGGTGTGAGATGTGGGTGCAGATCTGAGTATGATGCAGCCTCTGCTCTTGGGAAGTTGTGGCCCAAGAAGGATGACAGATAAACTGTAGTTTTGATGCCCTGGTGGGGCTAACCAAAGAGCTGCAGGAGCCCAGGGTGAGAAATGTCCATGTTAGTCTGAGTGGCCCAGGCAAGGCTTCACAGAGAAGGGATTATTTTGCAGGGGTTTTGCAGGGTGAAGAGGAGTCCATTTCAGATGTGAAAGTGCCTGGAGGTGGGGAGAAGGGGAGAGGCTTTAAAAAGCATCCATATAATGAAACATGCAACGAGATGCCATTTATGTGAAGTAACACACACACCAAAAGCCACATTTATGGGCATCATATATAGTGAAAGTATAAAAATATAAATTGGAGACAGAGATGCTGAATTCATGGGGATGGCTATCTCTGAGGACACTGGGAGGGAGGGGAAAAGAATTGCAGAGCGAACTTAAAGGATTCCAACTTAACCTGTAAGGTTTAGTGTTTTTAGTCTGAAACAAAAAGGAAAACTGAGTGGTGGATTCAGAGATGTTTAATGTATTATTATCTACAGGTTTTTGTTTTTCACAATTAAAAAGAGTTTTAGAAAGAGAATGGAGTGGGGGAGGTGGGATGAAGGTAACAGAATGGTGAGAAATGAGGCAGCCCCTGAAGTCCTGCTAGGCAGGTCTGATTGCGATGGGAAGAGAGGTCTTCCAGGTTATTTGAGCTGGAATTGAAGGATCTATGCTTGTGCAAATAACTCGCCTAAGTGTGGAGGGTGGAGGGAGGCAGGGAGACCAGTGAGGGGTCGTGAAAATAATCTGGATGGAGGTTTAGAGGAAACGCCAGTGATTAAGGGCTCATTGGGTCAAAAGCGCAGGCCTGGCACTTGACAGGGTGAGGGTGAGAGGGCTGGAAGGCAGTGGGCGTTTCCCAAGACCGAGTGTGTTTGTGTGCATGTGTGTGCGTGCACGCGCCTGTGTGTGATTTGAGAGCTCCCTTCGCTGGATTTCCTCTGTGTCCTGCGTGAAACACTCGGCCCCGCCCTGGTGAGAGCCTGACACGTAGCTCCGTCGTGTGGCTCTCGGCTTCAGGAGCTGTATCGCAGCACCATGGAAACGTTCCAGAAGTTTGTGGACGTCCTGTTCCTCCAGACGCTCCCCTGTGTGACTGACCTCTCCCAGGCAGAGTGTGAATACCTGAGGCAGGAGGCCCAGGAGAACGCGGCCCAGCAGCTGGAGAAGTTGGATCGCTTCCGGAGTCAGCAGTGGAAACTCTTCCAAGATCTCCTGGAGCAAGAAAAGCAGGTGCAGCATTTTGTAAAACTGGGTCTGGAGTCTGCCTTTTTTTTTAAACTTCTGAAGAATAATGAGGGATTTCCATCTCTGAGCATCCCCTAGTGCCTATGCTAGATGCTTTACCAAGATTCTGGTTGCCAACCTTTCACAATGGGGAGAGGGGGAGAAGACAGCAAGAGCCCTCCTCTCCCAGGATAGGAGGTCAGTAGATGATGCCTTCGGTTAATCCGACAAGAAGGGCAGCAAAGCCTTCTTTAGAATAATAGAAATAAATGACAGAGAGCGGTTCTTCAAGGGAGTGGACTGGTTGGGGGGAGGAGCTGCACACACGAGACTCCTGTTTTTCAGTGAAAGTCTATTTCATTATTAAAACCATGTATATATGTGGTAGACAGAATAATGTCGCCACATCCTCATCCCCAGGACCTGTGAATATGTTACCTAACAGGGCAAAGGGACCTGATTGCGTGCTATCAAATTAAGGATCTGGGGATGTGAAGATTATTCTGGATTATCTGAGTGGCCCAGTGTGATCACAAGGGTCCTTTTAAAAGGGAAGGAGGAGGGTCAGAGTCAGAGGAGATGTGAGGACCTAAGCAGAGGCTAGAGTGATGTGCGCATCGGCCAAGGAATGCCAGAGGCCTCGAGAAGCTGGAAGAGGCAAGGAACAGATTCCCCCCAGGGTCTCCAGAAGGAACTCAGCCCTGTTCCCTTCATTTCAGACTTCTGACCTCCAGAAATGTAAGATACTAAATTTGTGTCATTTGAGGCCACAGCGTTTGTGGCCATGTGTTACGATAGTTATGTAAGCTAATATACCTCAATTTTATTTTTAAAGAATTAAGTTTTTTGTTTTTTGTTTTTTTTTTTTTGCGGTACGCGGGCCTCTCACTGTTGTGGCCTCTCCCGTTGCGGAGCACAGGCTCCGGACACGCAGGCTCAGCGGCCATGGCTCACGGGCCCAGCCGCTCCGCGACATGTGTGATCTTCCCGGACCGGGGCATGAACCCGTGTCCCCTGCATCGGCAGGCGGACTCTCAACCACTGCGCCACCAGGGAAGCCCTCAAATTTCTAAATGAAAACGCCCACATTTCCTTTCTCTCTTGCTTTCCTGCATGCTAGAGGCTGTAAAACTAACATGCTCAATATCCCAGCATCTAGAAGTGGCCGCGTGCAGTTCTAGCCTATGAGAGAAGGTATGGTACCTGCACAAGGCTTCTGTTCCCTAATACAGAGGCCAAGTGTTGCTAGGAGACATCCTCCTCTTCAGTGTTCCCTGTTCTTTGTGCCCAGAGCAGGTACAGGAGGACTGGAGGTATGCTGGCCTTCCTCTGACTTAGAGGCAGGATTCAGGAGGGTGGGGCAGAAAGGCGGACTGTCTCAGCCCTGGACTGCCTACCCCAAGGTGCTTGTTATGAGAAACACCCTGTCTTTTTACATTGAGTGTTCAGTTAGGTACAAAAGAGCGCTCAACTGATGCAACCAACAGAGGTTTTCTAAAGCAACTAACGGGAGCTGTCCAAAATACCAATAAATAAAGGGAAGCATCATGGGGCCATTTCCAGCCAGGGACGAGCATAGGGCCTAGTTTCCTGCCTGTCCAATTTATTAGACCTCCTTCTAATTAATTTCAATCCGCCGTCAGCTGCATTGTGTTGTCCTGTCACTGGTACCTTGCAGTCTCCTCCATATGGCTGTAGGCTCCTGGAGGACAGCAACCCTGCTTTTCATATTTCACTTCCTTAATCAAAGCCCAGTAGCTGGGATATAGCAAATGCTCAGGAAAACTTGGCTGCATTTCCAGCAACAATAGTGCAGCTTTGGAAATTATCACAGGGTCACCAAGGGTAAATACAGCTGAATTCCTCCGATTCTTAACCAATCCTGGGCCCCAGACCATATAATTTACCATCTCCAGGGAAAGAGGGGAGAAACCTGGGCCTCAGCAGTTTGGAAAGATCACCAGATAAGTCTGATGTGCCTCTGATGTCGGCTCCCAAATGGGGATCGGGCCTTTTAGAGACAGTTGTGGTCTGAAGACAGGCGTCTAACGTTGGAAGCTGAATGCCTGGGTTTGAACCAGAGCAACCCCGTTAATGGGCTGGGTGACTCTTGCCGGTCACCTGGCAGATTTCCCACAACTCTGCTTTTGCACAGCTCGCTAAATTTCTCTGAACCTCAGCTTTCATGTGAAAAATAGGGATCAAAATACCCAACAGGGTTGCCGCGAGATAATGCAGGTTAAGACCCTTCACGCAGTATCTGTTCAATTGCTTAATGACTGACACTGAAAAAATCTAGAACTTCATTTCTGATAAATTATTAGGCAAACAGCCATGATTCATCTAAAAACCTCTAGTTATGAGTCTTAAGTTACTTTACGCAGATGTCAGACAATGCATCGCTTCTGGTTTTTATTTTTTATTTATTTACTTTGTGAGCATATACATGCGTGTGAGTATTCCTTTGCTTGTGCAGAAGTATTTCAAGAGGAGTTCTGCATGCAAGAAGCAAGCAGAAGTTAATGACCTCATCAACTGATTAAATAAGTATGACCCAAGTCTGTTTTCTCAAAGTTTGGATGTCAAAATTAATTTACTGATTGATTGTTTAATTGCCTTAAATTACCACATTTAGAGATCCAGATTCTCTCTCACTTGCCATATTTCCTTGTTGATGACAAAAATGAGATGAACTTTCTGTGGTCAAGATGAATATTTAGTCATGAGATGAAAAGGCCAACAAAACTATTCCTGGAAAATCTAACACACACCCAGACTATGAAATGCATTTTCCACTTATTTTCTATCCAAAAGGCCTTGGTGATTTCATATCCTGTTACTCAGAGAAGTTGTTACATGTTGTGGAGTTTGTCAGTCACACAATTGGAACAGGTTGTAGAATGGTGGTTCTCAAAATGTGATCCGTTCTAATGCAGGTTTGTGGGCTTCTCCCCAGTCTGCTGAGAGCAAGCCCTCTGATCTTTTAATCTACGGCCCCTTGTGGTCTATTCTCAACCTCCAACCAGAGTGATACTTTCACTTAAAACTTTTTTTTCTCTTCCATTTTATTAAAAAAATTTTTTTTCTCTTCCATTTTATTAAAAACATTTTTTTCTCTTCCATTTTTACCGAGATGTAATTGACATTATAGCACTGTGTAAGTTTAAGGTGTACAGCATAATGATTTGACTTCCATTCATCATGAAATGATGACCACAGTAGGTTTAGTGAACACCCATCATCTCCTATAGATACAAATTCAAAGAAATAGAAAAAAATATTTTTTCCTTGTGGTGTGAGGATTTACTCTCTTAGCAATTTTCATACAGAACATAGAGCAGTGTTCATTATACTTGCCATGTTGTACATTACATCCCTGGTACTTATTTATCTTACAAGTGGAAGTTTATACCTTTTGACTATTTTTATCCAATTCCTCCTCCTCCTCCTTCTCCGGTAACCACAAATCTGATCTCTTTTTCTATGGGTTTGTTTGTTTCTTGTTTGTTTCTGAAACATAAATGACCTCAACACTACGTTCGTTCCTGTGACACAACACAGTGATTCAATGTGTCTATACATTTCAAAATTATCACCATGATATGTCTAGTTATGACATGTCACCATACAAAGATATTAAATAATTATTGACTGTATTACCCACATTTCATACCCCTGACTCATTTACTTTGTAACTGAAGTTTGTGTCTCTTAACCTCCCTCACCTATTTCTCTCCTCACCCCTACCCCCTCCCCTCTGGCAAGCACCTGTTTGTTCTCTGTGTCTGTCTCTTTTGTTACGTTTGTTCATTTGTTTTGTTTTTAAAAATCCACATAGAAAAAAAAAAAAATCCACATAGACGTGAAATCATACAGTATTTGTGTTTCTCTGTCTGACTTACTTCGCTTAGCATAATAGCCTCTAGGTCTGTCCATATTGTCACAAATGGCAAGATTTCATTCTTTTTTATGGCTGGGTAGTATTCCATTGTATATACCACATCTTCTTTATCCATTCATCTATCAACGGGCACGAGTTTGCTCCCATATCTTGACTATTGTAAATAACTCTGCAATGAACATAGAGGTGTGGATATCTTTTCTAATTAGCGTTTTAATTTTCTTCGAATAAACACCCAGGAGTGGTATTGCTGCCTTATATGGTAGTTCTGTTTTTAATATTTTGGGGAATTTCCATATTGTCTTCCATATTGGCTGCACCAATTTACATTCCCACAAACAGTATATAAGGGTTCCCTTTTCTTCACATCCTCGTCAAAACTTATTTGTTGTCTTTTTGATAATAGCATTCTGACAGACATAAGATGATACCTTATTGTGGTTTTGATTTGCATTTCCCTGACGACTGGTGATGTTGAGCATCTTTTCACGTGCCTGTTGGCCATCTGTATGTCTTCTTTGGGAAAACGTCTATACAGGTCCTCTGCCCAATTTTTAATTGGGTTGTTTGTGTTTTTGATGTTGAGTTGTATGAGTTCTTTGTATAGTTTGGATATGAACCCCTTATAGGATACATCATTTGCAAATATCTTCTCCCGTTCAATAGGCAGCCTTTCCGTTTTGTTGATAGTTTCCTTCACTGTGCAAAATTTTTTCAGTTTGATTTAGTCCTGTTTGTTTATTTTTGCTTTTGTTTCCCTTGCCTGAGGAGACATATCCAAAAAAATCTTACTAAGACCACTGGAAGGTGAGGCTGGCCTTGGGGCTAGTGCTGGACCACCGGTGGGCGGAGCCAGGTCCCGGGACCTCTGGCTGCAGGGTCCTGGGGGTCCTAGAGTTGGTGTTGGACCACTGGTGGGCAGGGTAGGGTCCTGGGCCAGCTGGAGGCTCTCAGGGGTCCTAAGGCCGTTGGCCTACTGGTGGGTAGGGCTGTGTCCCTGCCCGGTTAGCAGCTTGGCTTGAGGTGTCCCAGTACTGGTGCCGACAGGCTGGTGGGTAGTCTGGATCCCTGCGCTAATGAACCAGAGGGAGGCTTCCGAAAGGACGCTTACCAGCACCAGGGTCCTTGTGGTAGAATGAGCTCCCCGAAATGGCTGCTGCCGGCATCTGTGCCCCCAGGGGGAGTGCCAATTGCCTCCTGCCTCTCTGGGAGGCTCTCCAAGATCAGCAGGTGGGTCTGACCCAGCCTTCTTTCAAATTACTGCTTCTGCCCTGGGTCCTGGACCTTGTGAGATTTTGTGCGTACCCTTTAAGGATGGCTCTCTATTTCCCATGGTCCTTTGGCTCTCCCGAAAACATAAGCCCCACTGACCTTCAAAGCCAAATGCTCTGGGGGTTCATCTTCCCAATGCAGGACCCCTGGGCTGGGGAGCCTGATGGGCCTCGGACCCCTTACTCCTTGGGGAGAACCACTGCAGTTGGAATTATTCTACTGCTTGTGGGTCACCCACCTGGAATTATGGAACTTGACTTTACCGTGACTCTGTCCCTCCTACCCATCTCCTTGTGGTCCCTTCTTTATACCTCTAGGTGTAATTTTTTTTCTGCTAGTCTTCAGGTCTTTCTCATCAATAGTTGCTCTATAAATAGTCATTTTGATGTGCCGTGGGAGGAGGTGAGCTCAGGGTCTTCCTATTCTGCCATCTTGGCCAGTCACTGCTCCAGAGGGAGCATATCATATGCCATTCTTTTTTTTTTTTTTTTTTGCGGTACGCGGGCCTCTGACTGCTATGGCCTCTCCCGTTGCAGAGCACAGGCTCCGGACGTGCAGGCTCAGTGGCCATGGCTCACGGGCCCAGCCGCTCCGCTGCATGCGGGAACCTCCCGGACCGGGGCATGAACCGGTGTCCCCTGCATCGGCAGGCAGACTCCCAACCACTGCGCCACCAGGGGAGCCACCACTCAGTTTTAAGATGCAGATTTTAATACCATTTTAACATCTCTGAAATTGAGGTGCATCTTAATGTAATTACCAGTGATTTTTCTCTCTGTGTGGTACCTCAAATAACTGCATCTCATAATTACTGGCACATTACATTTGATAAAAGACACTGTGTCGCATCGTGTCATTTCTCAGCTCTAAACCCCCTTCTCATTTTATGCAGCGGAAAAGCCAGAGTCCTCACCATGCCCTACACAGCCCTGCCTGTCAGGACCTGGTTACCCTCTGACCCCCTCCCTGTCTCCCCCTCTGACCCCATTCCAGCCTCCCCGGCATCCTTGTGTCCCTCCAGCTCCCTGGGCGCTCCTGCCTCACTCGTCCTGCTTCAGGTCTTTATCCTGAAGCCACCTTCACCTTGAGGCCTCCTCTGACTATGCTTTTAAAACTGCAGTGCCTCCCTCCTCCCAGCACTCCAGTGTCTGCCTTAGGTGTTGACTTTTCCACCGGCCCTACCTCTAAACCCACTGCTTTTATAGGAGCATGTACCGGGCATGCACTGCCTGTTGGTCCTTTTCCCTTCATCTCCTTAGTAAATGAAAATTTGAAACAAAGAGTAAACATATGGGAAACCACAGAATAACCTGGTAGCAATGAACAGGGTCAGCGCTCTAGCCCACGGAAGCAGCTTTTTGCGTCGGAATTTAAACATTCATGAACCTGCGTTCGATAACGTTGAAGAGGGTGGTGTGACCATTGTAGGCGCCATCTGATCCTATGATCTCCGTCCTCTTGATCGGCCTTGGATCCCGTTGCTAGTTTTATCTGCCTTCTCAAAACGCATACCAAAGACCCCCATGTTCTTAGTGACGATGTTAATTTACCTTTTAGAGAATCTACACTGTGTAGAATTTTCTAGAATGTTCTGGTTTCCCAAGCACTTTGACAGGTTATTGTAGACCCCTCACAAGAGGAGTCAGAGACTGACTTAAAGGAAAAGTTCTGAGTCACACAGTGTGATTTTGTGAGATTAAGTATGAGCTATGAATCTCAAGGCCCAGAGGACTGAAGTCTAGGCTGCTTACTCACACCCGGACTCTGTGCTTTGTCCCTGTTCTGCATACAGCATGACCATCTCCAGAAAAGAGCTACATGTGTGGGAAAGTAAGAGTCTCACCTTAGTGATTGAGCCCTTGGTGTAACACAGTCCAGCTGCATGTTTCTAGGTGCATGTTTCTCCCTGTGATGCGAGATAGTCAGGGAGGAGCAGATGCGGCTAGAAAAGATTTGAGCTTTGGGGACAGACAGACTTAGATCTGAGCCTCTGCTCCACCAAAAAGCTGTGTGGCCTTGGACCTCACAGGATTTTCACAGATAAAGCCACACTGAAGTTGAGCTAACATCCACAATTACAAAACACACAAGCAACAATCCACCATAAGTGAGAGCCAGCATGTACAGTAAGCACCACGTTTAGACCACAACGAGCACCGAGGAACTCAGGTGAAGGGACTGTTAGAGAGCGCTTCTAAAGGAAGTATGTTTAAAACAATAAAACAACAACAGGAGGAATTACTAGCATAAAGACAAGACATGATGTAAAAAGATGACAGATAAAAAACCACGTAGTTTATGAATGAAAATTACAGTCATGAGAACAGAAATTTAATGGATGAGTTAAACAGCAGATCAAATTATGGTTGAAGACACAGTGTGTAAACTAGGAGAGAAAGGTGAGAAAGTGGTCCAGAATATGACACAGAGAGCTAAAGAGATGGAAGATATGAGAGGTTAGGAGACATGGGAACAGAATGAGAAAGTCCTGGAGGGACTTCCTTAGTCTTCTAAGAATTCTAGAAGGAGAGAATGAAGGAGGGATAAAATTCAAAGTGATAACAGATAAGAAATTTTCAGAAGTGCTGACTGTCATGAATTCTAAGGTAAAAGAAATGTTGATTAACTTAAGATTTCTGGAGGTGGGAATGTACATTAAAAATTTTAAACCACTGAAGAAATAGAAACAGAATAGGTAACTTTCAAAGCAGTAGAGGAGAACAGTGATAACATAAAGATCCTCTTCAGAATAAAAGCTACAGGGAGCCTAAAAGATCCCCTTCAGTATCAAAGCTACAGGGTGCCTAAAAATAAATCTGACCAATGTTTATAAGAGCTTAACAGAGATGTTTATAAAATGTTGTTGAAAGGATAAAGCAAGAATTGAGAGAAAGGCCTTGTTTTTGGATAGGACAACTCAATTTTGGAAAAACAGTGATTCTCTACAAATTAATCTGTAAATTCAATCCAATTAGAAGAAAATCTAAAAAAAGCTGTTTTCCCAAACTTGATAAACTGATCCTAAAATTCATATGTAAAGAAAAGCAACCAGGGCTTCCCTGGTGGCGCCGTGGTTGGGAGTTCGCCTGCTGATGCAGGGGACGCAGATTCGTGCCCCGGTCCGGGAAGATCCCACATGCCGCGGAGTGGCTGGGCCCGTGGGCCATGGCCGCTGAGCCTGCATGTCCGGAGCCTGTGCTCCGCAATGGGAGAGGCCACAACAGTGAGAGGCCCACGTACCGCAAAAAAAAAAAAAAAAAAAAAAAAAAGCAACCAAGCATAGTTAAAACAGTTTTGTACAAAAGAATATGGAAGACTTGCCCTAGCAGCTATGAAGTCTTCCTATAAACTACAGGAATTAAAGCAGTGAGGTATTTATATAGAAATAAACAGACAGATCCACAGAATAAAAGAAGGAGCCTGGAATGAAATTCATATATATATGGAAACTACATCAGACAAGGTGGCATGACAGGCCCATCATAAAAAGATAAATTACCTAATAAATGGTGCTAGGACAATTAGTATCAGTTTATCCAAAGAAAATTAGATCCCTTCCTCATGCCACAGAAAATACGTATTAAATGCCTTAAGATGTACGTGCAAATAGGAAACATTTTTAAACTTTAGCCGAAAATTTAAGAGAAAAATGTAATTAAATCAAGGGAGAAAGGGATTTTTAAAAAATAAGAAACAAAAGATATGATCCAACAAAGCAATGATGGATGAAATGAACTTGAGTTGACCCCTGTCCCTCTGTCCTGGGGTTTAGGTATGGATGGAGGAGGGATTTTTTTTTAAAAATCCCTTAAGAAAGGGATTTAAAAAAAATAAGAAACTAAAGGTATGATCCAACAAAGCAATGATGGATGAAATGAACTTGAGTTGACCCCTGTCCCTCTGTCCTGGGGTTTAGGTGTGGATGGAGGAGCACACACTGTCCACTGTGCTGCAGACACACCTGCGGGATGACCAGGACAGCATCGTCCACCGGGTCTTGGGCCAACTTGGCGGCCTCAGTGAAGAGTGAGTACAGCCTTCTGGAGGGTGGGGGCCTGTGTCCTGTGTGATACTCCATGCTAACCTGAGAGTCCTCATCCGTAAGGTTAACCGTACCCCAGCCTCCCTTACAGTGTGATCTTGAGACCACATTGTGAATATAAATGTGAAATAGAGTGATAGCAGAGTGCCGCGGATGAAAGCTCGGAGTCAGAATTGATGTGGGTACATGACTTACTGGATATTTTACATGTCTCCATATTTTCAACCCCATGAGATACTAGTTTTGGTTTCTGCAGTGAGTATTCATTTAGATTTACCCTTTCCGTTGCTCTTGATGGTTTCCTGTATCATTAAGTTTCCATCTAGGAGTATTTTCTTTGGCATGAAGGTTCTCATTATTTTAGATGTGCTGGTGACAAATTCCCTTAGGTTTTGTTTGTCTGAAAATGTCTATCTCATCTTCATTTTTGAGGAATGTTTTCATTGGGTATAGAATCCTAGTTTGGTTGTTTTTTTTTAAATACTTTTGAAGGTAATATTTTGTCTTCTGATTTCAATTGTTTCTGGTTGCTTTTAAGATTTTCTTTTGTTCTTTGGTTTTCATCAGTTTATTATAATATGCCTAAACATGGATGTGGTTTTTTGTGAATCTCTTGTTTGCTTGTTTTAAATAAATTTGTAGTGCTTCTTGAACCTGTGATTTGCTATATTCCATCAGTTTTTGAAAATTCTGAGCCTCTATCTCTTTAAATATTCCTTCTGCCTATTCTGTCCCTATTTTTCCTGGGGCTGCAGTTACACATTTATTAGATTATTTTCACCTTATGTCCTTTGCCTCTTAGAAGCTATTCTGTATTTTTGTTCCCTGTGGTTCAGTCTAGATACTCATTTTGAACTATCTTCCAGTTCATGCTCTCTTCAGCTGTGTCTTATCTGCTGTTAAACCCATGTACTGAATTCTTAATTTTGGTTACTATGTTTTCAGTTCTAAAATTTCCATTTTATTTTTGTCATAGTTTCCAGTTATCTGCTAAAGTTCATCTTATCATTTAATTTCCTAAACATGTTCATCATAGCTGATTATTCTAATGTCCAATATCTTGTGGGTATGTTTCTATTATCCATTTTTTCTTGTTATTTTTGGTCACTTCTTATCTGTTTGCAAGTCTGGTTATTTTTACTGAATGCTGGACAGTGTTATTAAAAATTGTAGAGATAATTTGAGACTTTGAATGATGGGATCTTCCTCCAGAGAGGATTTATCTTACTTCTAGCAGGGATTTCAGAAAGTGACAAATCAACCACTCCATTGGTGAATTTAGCTGATTCAAAATTAGGTCTTTATAAGGGATGATTCCTTATTCTTAGGATGAGGGCCCCCGGCTGGAAGCCTGGAGTGTTTGCCAGGTCTCTTCTCCTTAGTAAACTGACTGACAGTGCCTTGTTCAACTTCTCAGGCTGTCAGAAAATACCTCAAGTTATAAAGCCAAATGTCAAGCCTGCTGGGTAGACCGAGGTTTTCTACTTGACTCATTGGGATAGGAACTCAAAAATAGCTCATCATTTCAGTTTTGGATGTGTTAATTTTGAGAGCTATGTAAGAAATTTGAGTGGATATGTACTGAAGGCAGCTGCATATATGCACCTGAAACTTGGGGCAGAACGTGATAAAGTTAAAAAGATTAGTAAAAGAACAGTTGGCTGAATATAACCCAGGTCAGCACCACGTCTAAGAGGATGGGCAGCAGGGGATGGGATAATTCCAACCTACGACCTCTGTAAAGGCTCCCTGTGGGGCATGACTATTGGGGGCATTTCTTGGTGGGTCAGTGTACTAGGATTCTCCAGAGAAACAGAACCTATAGATATAGATATAGATATACAGAGAGAAGCTGAGATGTCCCGAGATCTGCAGCTGACAAGCTGGGGACTCAGGAGAACCAATATGTAGTTTCAGTCCCAAGTCCAAAGGTCTAAGAACCAGGAGGGCTAATGGGGTAAGAGCCAGTCTGAAGGCAGCAGTCTCAAGACCCAGGAAAAGCCAGTGTTTCAGTTTGAGTCCAAAACGAGAAACCTATATCCCACTCAAGGCCTTCAGGCAGGAGGAGTTCCCTCTTACTCATGGGTAAGTCAGCCTTTTCCTCTCTTCAGACCTTCAACTGATTGGATGAGGCCCACCCACATTAGGGAGGACAGTCTGCTTTACACAGTCTACCAATTCAAATGTTAACCTCATACAGAAACACCCTCACAGAAGTTCTCAGAATGATGTTTGATCACATGTCCAGGCACCCCATGGCCCAGTCAAGCTGTCACATAACATTAACCAGTCACACTCAGTGGAGCCGAGAATATTGACCCCTCAGCCCGGCCCCCACTTTCTCCAAAGGTCCACGCAGTGCATCCTGCAAGGGCATGACCTGCTCTTACGCTCAGCTCTCCGGAGGCTGGCTCTCCGCAGCAGCGCCATCACCACCCTGACCCAGATGAGGCTGTCAGGGAAGAAGAGCCTTCTCCAGGAGTTGCGCGAACAGCACGCCCTGGAGCAGGACTCCTCCCAGTGTCTGGACGAGCATCAGTGGCAGCTGCTCAGAGCCTTGGTAAGACTGTGCGTCAGCCCCCTGCCCCGCAGACAGGAGTGCTGCTTCCTCAGCTTCCAGGTTCCAGCCCGGTTTAGCCAAAACCCCAACCCTGCCCCAGCATCGTTGTGGGGTCAGGACAATGGCAGCCCCCCCTGTAGTGGGGCACCCAGTATGCCCAAAGTTTCTGGTGTACGTTATAATTATACTAAAAACGCACGTGAAATCAGAGCACGCATAGGTACAGTCGTCATCGGGCGTTGGGAGAAAAGGGCTCTGTAGTCTGTGTTAAGGTTTTAACAAATCAAAAGAAAGACTTTGTAAATTGTGGGACTGGGATTTAAACCCAAGCAAGCTGACTGCAGGTCTCCTGTAGCCACTGAGCTATAGGAGCAGCTGACGTTTTCTGACCCCTTCGCGAGGGACAAGCTCACAGTCTCTTTTGCTCGGCCCAGGAGGGCTTGGTGGGAAGCAGGCAGGACTTACTGCCCTACCTCTGATTCCCCCATCTCCTTCTCCAGCTCTTATTCCTTCAGGGAAAGAAATCCCCATAGGCCTTGTGTTGGCCTCCACGATGTCCCAGACTACTCGCGGACTCAGACGTGACTTTAGAACCCGCTCTGCTGGGGGACTTATAGAAAGTTACTTAGCCTCTCTGAGCCTCTGTGTCCTCATTGCTGCTAGTGTTCAGGCCTCACGGTGTTTGGGATGAATGAGGAAGTGCTTGTATATGTGTGAAGCCACATGGTACTGGGCACGTGGTTGGTGCTCAATAAATGCCTTGGGGGATCTTCAATATACCCAGGCCCCTCAAGTGCGTATAGAGGTCCCCACTTTCCACCCCTTCTCCATCCCTTCTCCAACCTTCCTGGGACCCCGGGCAGGGCCGACCGTACATCCTGGTCCTGGCCCTGACCGGAGCATCCGTGCAGGGCAGCAGTGGGGCTCCAACCTCTCCCCGCCCGTCCTTTTCAGGAGGCGCGCGTCCTGGAGGAGGCTGGCCGGCTGGAGGAGGAGACGCAGCAGACACGGCTGCAGCTTCGGCAGCAGCTCCTGGCCGAGGCCCAGGAAGTCGGGCAGCTCCTACAGCAGCACACAGAGCGCGCCATCGGGCAGACGCTGCTGGGCCACGCGCGGAACATGGCCTCCAAAAGCCGGGCCAAGGACAGGGATGACTTCAAGGTGCGAGGCCACCCCGGCCCCAGGGAGCCCGAGGCACTTTGGGCTGGGGTGGGGGGCGGGGGCGGACAAGAGGCAGGGTTTGGGCAGAGCAGCAGCCGGGGCTGCCCAGGGGCTTCTGGCCTCGCGGGGCTGACCTGGCTCCCTGAGCCTCCTTTTCCTCACCCGTAAGAGGGAAGGCCTCCCCCGCGGAGCAGTGCGGACTTGTGCCTGCTGCCTGGCCCCGTGTCGCACCCTTCTGAGCCCTGGCTCGGTCCTTGCAGCA
Source organism: Pseudorca crassidens (assembly GCF_039906515.1). Lineage (NCBI taxonomy): Eukaryota > Metazoa > Chordata > Mammalia > Artiodactyla > Delphinidae > Pseudorca > Pseudorca crassidens. Next base: position 36,267,504 of record NC_090299.1, on the reverse strand, counting down.
GCTCCGAGAGGGACGTGGTTTCACTCAGAGCCGCCCCGCCCAGCCGGTCAGCGGCTGACGCAGGATTCAAACCGAAGCCCCTCTCCCGGGGAGAGACATGGACACTCCCTGCCTCTGGCCGCCTCTGCGGAGACCTGAGGGTTGGTGGCGTTGGCCCTGACAGCTGAGCAATGCAGCTAAAATCAGTCTGACTTGAGTAAGCAGTGGTTTACTCCTTGTACTGACCGTGATGACAAACCCCAGGTGTGGAAATAGCCGTAGTAAGAAGTGACGTGAGCGTCGCCCTCCTACGTCTGCAGGAGGGCTTTGCCTGCTTCGTCTCACTGGGCTCTCACCACAGCCCTTGCACGGAAAGGATGATTTTTCTTTCCATCATTCAGGTGGGAAGACTGAGGCTTATCGTTGGGCAAAAGACATGTTTAAAGCCTCCCAGCCTCAGTGAGTGGCTGGGACCGGAGGTGGCCTTGCCCTGCACGACCGACCCCTTGGCTGCCTCCTCCCTCGAGCCATAAGAAAAGGCAAGGCACCCCGTGTATTGCAGACCACAGCAGAGAGAGTCCGTGGCCGGCACCCACGGGAGGTGGCACAGATCTGCGGCTGGCAGCAGACCCACATCAGGATATGCCAGGACGCTTGCGGGCACCTTCCATGAGTCCTTTCATTTACGTAAAGTCACACATCTGCACAGTAAAGAGGTTGGACCCACATTTCTGAGACACCCCTTGTCGTTCTAAATCTCTCACGTGATCCAGACGTCAGGGCTAGCGATGCTGGACGGGTCTCTTCCTTCTCCTAAAATTCTATAACTCTGACCTAATCAACGGTCGTTACAGGAAAACAGAATGAAGTATGAGTTTGGCATATTTTGTCCTCACTTTCCCCAAGGGACTCTGATTCAGAATTAGATGATGATGAACACCCCTCCCCGCCCCCAGTACACACACGCACCAGAAAGAACATGGGCTCAGTATCTGGAAGGATGTTCATTTCACAGGGCTCCTTGGCCCCAGGCCCTGCAGCAGGTGCTGGGATAGAGAGTAGCCAGGTGGCAGCATTCCTGCCTTCAGGGAGCTTACGATCTACTGGGAGAGGACACGCTAACCCTTGAGAAGTTTTGCAGAAACTGAGACAACAGGCAGTGCCTGAGGGGGATCGAGAGAGGGCTGAAAAGTTGGAGCTACTCAAGCAAATGTGTTTGCTGATTCGAATGGTACACCAGCTGGGAAAATCTAATGAGGAGGAGAGAATGGTGGAGGTCCTGGAGAGGGGGGGAGGGGTGGAATGCAGAGGGGGTAGACACCACTCCCCTGTGGCAGGAAGACAGACGGACAGAAGGCGTGATGTGCAGGCGGGTTTGCTGACCTGAGAGGGGAGAAGAGGGACTTCCTGTCTTCTGCCTTCCATGTGCGAAATGAAATTCAAGGAAGGCCACTGGCCGTCAGTGGGAGCTCCTGACCGGAAGTGCAAGGCCAGAGCCCAGAGTCCTCGTGGGGGGTGGAATCAGATGTAGATGTCCGACAGAGAGGGAGAGAGAACCGGCCACAGTAAGGGAGGAGCAGGGCCCGGGAGTGAGAAGGTGGGCTCTCACCTGCTCCGCACCCTGAGCTGCAACCCTCCTCACCTCCACAGCTTCCGTCCACACCTGCAAATCAGGGAACATTTCTTAGGCCTTGGAACATAACCAATCACTCAACAATAATAAATGGGTATTTTTTTCTTGCCCAAAGCTTGGAACCATTCAATAAATGCTGAAATGGGGGCTCTGGAGCCTGACTTTTGCCCATTATCTTATGAAGTAAAAGACGGTGATTCTGCCAGTGCACAACCAACATGTCCCTGATGATGGGACATCTCAGCATTTCCTTTCTGTTCTGCTTTGGGTCTGAAGGTATATCATTGAGGAATGCATGTAACTGCAAGGGACAAAAGTAAATAGAAGTTACTGATCTCACATAACAATAAATGTGGAAGTAGGTGGTTCCAGGCTGGCACAGAGGCTCTGTGATAGGACCAAGGACCAGACTCTCTCTTTCTGATCCATCATTCTTGGTGTTGGTTGGTTGCCTCATAGTCTCAAAATGGCCACTGCCACTCCAGACATCAAGTTTGCACTCTAGGCAGGAAGAGGGAAACAGCAAAGTCTGTCACCCCCACCAAGGCTTTGCCTTAATGTTCGGAAAGGGATGGCCCTCAGCAGACTTTCCCTAATATTTCATCTCATTGACCAGAACTGGGTCATACAGTCAGTCTCAGACCATCCCTGACAAAGGAAAATAAGATTATCGAAACTGGTTTAAACCAGCCACGCACTGTCTGCCTGCTCCTGACCAGCCAAGGTGGGCAGTGGGTGGAAGATGGGAGCCAGGACCATGTCGGCCATGGCTGGCTCCGAGTGTGCCCTCTGCCGAGACTTGTCCCTCCTGCCCACAGAGAACACTGATGGAGGCGGCTGTGGAAAGCGTCTACGTGACCAGCGCTGGTGTCGGCCGGCTCGTGCACGCGTATTACCAGCAGATCAGGAGGGCCATGCAGGACCACGAGGAAAGAAAGCGGCATCACCTGAAGACCCTACAGGGTATAGCGCCCTTCCACCGGGAAGCCCTGCCAACCACGAGCCAAACATGCTCTTAGCTGGGGACAGGGCAAGATGTCAGGTCTTTCAAATTTTATTTTGGGAGATTTAACTTTTTAAATGTTTTATGTATTTATTTATCTCCTGCTCTGTCCCCAAAAGGCTTTTGAAAAAGCACTTAAAGAAATATATCCGTACAGTACAGTAGGATTTTTTTTTAAAGTAGGCTAATCAGAACAAGGACAGGACAGTGAGGTGGAGTTGGGGCTACGCCATCATCTGGGACGTATGTCATCAGATCCCTACTTAGAGGTGACATGGGTTTGGCTCTGGACGTCCTGGTGGCCAGAGAGATAGAAATTTCCTCAAGTAAAGCTGTCACAGTGTCCATAAGAAAAGGCTAGTGGGGGCTTCCCTGGTGGCGCAGTGGTTGAGAGTCCGCCTACCTACGGGTTCGTGCCCCGGTCCGGGAAGATCCCACATGCCGCAGAGCGGCTGGGCCCGTGAGCCATGGCCGCTGAGCCTGTGCGTCCGGAGCCTGTGCTCCGCAACGGGAGAGGCCGCAACAGTGAGAGGCCCTCGAACCGCAAAAAAAAAGAAAAGAAAAGAAAAGGCTAGTGGCTCATAAATGTGCCTGAGGCCCAGACAGTTTTCCCCTGTGGGCTCTTGTAAGAGGCCACCCAGGGGATGGAATGGACAAGATCCCCAAGGCCAGCAAGAACGTGGTGTAGTAACAGACAAAATCCAGTTCCTTAAGGCCTGTTCTTGTACCATCCCTCCGTGCATCCAGGGCTTCAGAACAAAGCAGAATCCCATGTTCTCTGACGGATGCTTCCTGGACGGTCCAAGATCCCTAGAAGAAGGACCGGCAGGGTCCTGGGGGCAGGTCTCCTGTGAATATTCTGCTTCTCAATCAGCTCAGCGGCCACGTTTCTCTTCCCCTCGCCCTGGGGAATTTGAGCCCTACCTTCAGACACAATCTGGGACACGCCCAGAAATCTACCAGCTGGCTACAGATCCCTCCTGCTGTTTTTCCAAAGGAAGGGTTGGTCTCCTTCGGCAGGAGACAGATGAGGCTGATCGCCTCTGCAGAACGTTCAGGGACCAGGGTGCTCACATCCCCTCTCTAGGCCTCGGTTTCTGCATCTGCAGGGCTACGGTTGGGCTCCCCCTTCATACATCCTCTCATTATAACTACGGTCCAATCAATAGGCAGTTAATTCAGGTGGTAGTAAGAATCCAGTAGAAAATAATTTTAGGCTTCATCATCTGTTTCAAAATATACCATTGTTTTAAATTTAAAAAAAAAAGAATAAGCAGGTTCTGATATGCAGACCAGTGCACCTCGGCCTCAGAGGCTAAACCTCCCAGCTCCTTGGAAAGCACCCAGTTCAGCACCCACGTCTGTAAGGCTAACTGCACCCCTACGGCTCTGAATGGGGTTTGAATGGTTTTTCCTTCCTGGTGTGGATTTTTATGCATTTGTGGTGGCCCTTTAGCGTTAACTCTTTCCTATTCGGCTCCCCTTTCTCCTGATACTTACAAGAAAGCCGGGCCTGAGCAGTTGCAGGGAGAGCCCGGGTGCTGCCCTCCCGGGTTCGCAGGGTGTGATGGAAGCTGCAGCATCCTCACGCACACGAAGTCCTTCCCAGGGTGAACTGTGGCACTGGTGGAGGCACACCTGAGAGCATGTGTGACCTGCTGATCCCTGCACCTCAGCGCCCGGGCCAGACCTGGCAGTGTCAGTCCTTCAGACATGCACCCTGACCGTTGTGTGTATGTTAAATGCTCTAGGTGAGAGAATGGAACATTTCAAGCTGCGGAAAAAGCAGGAACTCTGTGATCCTTCGTCAGGGGCCGAGGTAGCGGGTGGAGCTCAGGAAGCCTCCGGAGCTGTGCACCAGAGGTGAGGCCTCACTGCTGTCTGCGGGTCCCCACGCGGGCCATCCCGGCCCCTGTGCATTGCATGTGTCTCTAGGCGCTGACCTTACACTCAGTGCAAGTGACACTGACACTCTCGGGAGCTGACCTCCCACACATTCACCTGCGGACCCGGGTCTCCTCTGCCTCCCCCGCTGCGTGGAAGCCCATGAGCCCCTGTCTGGCTCTCCCTTCTACGCACGGCCCCTGCAAGGGACCTGGCACAAGGGCGGAAGTCAAGGTGTGGTGGGAGCTTCCTTTCCAGGTCTGAGCGGTCTTCACAGCCCTGAACTGGCATCTCCTCTCTGATCCGTGCTGAGGGTTCCCCCAGAAGCAGTCCCTGAGCCAAGGACCTGGGGGGCAGGTGAGCCCAGGAAGCACAGGGAGGGAGCAGGGGAATGAGGACGAAGGCTGTTTGCCATAACAAGGACCCACCGCCAGTCACACGCTGTGTTATCTCAGGGATCCAGAGGTCGGAAGTCGGGCGGGCGCCGCCGGTTTCCCTGGGCCTCACAGACCGAAATCAAGGTGTTGCTGGCCAGGCTCTCATCGGAGGCTCTGGAAGCTTCCACGCTTCTTCAGGTGTCGGCAGAATCCAGTTCCTTGTAGAACGGAGGTCCCATTTCCTTGTGGCTACCGGCTGGCCCTCCGCCATCCCATCGGCCACTCTCTGGTCTTTGCACGTGGCCCCTGCATCTCGGAGCATTAAGTCCTGCCTACACTTGGAATCTCTTCTGCTGCATCTCTCTGACCCCCGCTGGGGAAGCTTCTCTGCTTTTATGGGCTCTGGTGATTGAAACCCACCAAGATAATCCAGGATCATCTCCAAATTTAAATCAGGAACCTTAATCACGCCTATGAAGTCCCGATTGCCGTGTAACAGAGCATCTTCACACGTTCCAGGGGTGAGGGCGTGGACACCTTTGGGGGCCGCTGAGCAGCCTACCACATGGGAGAAAAGCCAGTAAGGCCTGTGATGATGAGGGGTTTCCATGGCAACTGAGGCCCAGCCCTGCTCTGGACCTCCTGAGAGATTGTGCAGAACTCAACTTCCAATTACGCCAGCAAGGGGCAAGGAAAATAGGGGATATGTCTACCAACCCCCTTCCACATTGGTTGAGGGTCTGTCCTGGAGGTGTTAACTCTCCAGCCTTCCCAGGCATCCCTGAGCTGGCCAAGCCCCCCGCCCCCTTCACGGCCGGAGGAAGCCCTGGTACCTGGTCGCAGGTGCTTGTAAGATGCCGGTGGTGCGTGCAGGAACTGTCCACTGAAGGGCAGCCGGCCACCAGGTGGGCTGAGGAGATGTGGGCTCCGCACCGACAAGTCCATGTAAGCACATACTTAGGTCCTGAGCTAGGCACGGGGGACAGCGCCTCCCACCCGACTGCTCACAGCCTGCAGGGAGAGACGGACAAGTAAAGAGATGGCAGTAAGTTGGTGCGGGCACTACGATGAGGGGAGGGGGCACTGCAGATCCACAGCAGGGGCAGAGGAGAGGCATCCCACCGGCTGGAAGCAGCAGCAGGACCACCACTCTGCAGGGTAAAGGAGAGCAGGTCCGTGCCATGCCACGAGTACATCCCAGCCCTCATCTCACGCTCATTTAGGAAACAGGAACCACGGCGTCCCCTGGGTCAGAGTGAGTCGAGCATCCCCTCCGTAAATCCTCTGGCCATTAACAGCGGTCAGTAAATGCCCTGCCACTGGGTTGAGGCTGGGGCTTGCTCTGACTGTCGCATATCCATCAAACTACAGTCCAGCGGTTCTCAGATCTGGGGGACATCCGTCTCACTTGGCTTTGTGCTGAACATGCAGGGCCGCCCCACACCTGGAGACCCAGACTCAGGGACTTGGAGGGAGGCCCAGGCATCTAATTGCTGACACACTCCCTCCCTCCAGGGATTCTGACGGATGTGGTGCAAGGGCTCCACTTTGACCCCAGTGACCCAAGAGGTGGGGCCTTGGCCACCACCTGGTCCAGCCCTGCTGGGTTTATGGAAAATAAAAGCAAAGCCCAGTGCGGGTGTGGGTGCATGACCCAGTCTCACTGATTTACAGGCTCATACATGGCTGTTGATGCCCTTCCCTCCGTGCCCATCTCCTTGAGTTCATAAGTGCAGTTTCTAGTGAAAGTCAGCCAGAGCTCCTAGGGACAGAGCAGTGTGGTGATGACAGGTATTGACTTTAAAAAACGAGATGTCAATAAGCACAATTCTCAGTCAGATGGTAAATTTCAAATTGCATCTCTGGCAAGGGGTGGGATTGTGAGTGAGCTTGCCTAGGGATACCAGGTGACGCGGTGGCGACCCCTCCCGTCAGCCACATAGTGGCTGGGTCCCTTCACGCCCCGAGCCCCAGGTTCCCCATCTGTAAAATGGGGTTGCAGTAACACCTATGTCATGGCTGTATAACTGTGCAGATGAGCCATGCAAAGCCTGCACGACGCTCACACACAGGCCAGCACGTGGCCAGGGCGCCGATGTCCATCATTGCCGTCAGTGCTGTCATTGCCAAGCCGTGGGGCACTGCACAGTGCAATGTGAACTTCAAATAGTTCTGGAATCAGAACTCTTTCAGAATGGATTTTTTTTTTTTAATGTTCATTTCCATAGTCAAATCTGAGTCCAAACACAAGAAGTCTATGAACTTACGCATCTAACTGGATGACTCAGATCCCACAGCCAGGCCTACAGTCAGGCCGTTTCCTCCCTCCAGGACGTGCCAGGGGTCAGCAGTCCTGAAGGGGCTCCTGCTCCCAAGCTCGGGCACCACCTGGCTGTCCCAGCACAGCCTCTGTCCTCTGTGGGCTCTCTTGTCCGGGACCCTTGTTGCTCCCCTCCTGGCTTAGAGCTGTGGCCTCTAAGCTGTGACCAGAATCCTGCTCGTCCTCCCTGCTTCCCGTGCTGCAACCAGGGCATCGCAGAAAACACGAGGCAGCCCATGTCTCAGATGCTCCTGGACCCTCGCGTGGCTCCCCAGGCCTCGAGCGTGGAGCCCTGCCCCTAACCCGGGCACACAGGCCCTTCCTGGGCAGGCCTGTCACTTCCCTGCGTTCCCAAGAGCCAGGTCCATGGGGGAGCAGACAAGCCAGCAGGATGATGGTCGAGAGTGGCCAGGACTGGTGACAGAGCGGGTCTGGGGAGGAGGCTGCTCACAGAAAGAAGCCACCCAGCTTCTGTAGTGAGCTGAACGGGGCCTGCAGAAGATATGTCCATGTCCCTAATCCCTGAACCTACGCATGTGACCTTATTTAGAAAAAGGTCTTTGCAGATGTCATTTATGTAAAAGATCTTGAGATGAGGACATCACCCTGGGTTATCCCAGCGGGTCCTAAATCCACTGGCAAGGGAAGCAGAGGGACATTTGACCACACACAGAGAAGATGATGTGACGACAGAGGCAGAGATTGGAGTGACACAGCCACAAGCCAAGGGGTGCCAGCGGCCACCAGAAGAGGCAAGGAACATGTTCACCTCTAGAACCTCCAGAGGAAGGACGGCCCTGTCAAGTCCTTGACTGAAGATTTCTGGGATCTTCTGTGAGAGGACAGATTTCTGTTTTTTTAAGCCCCCTAGTTTGTGGTCATTTGTTAGAGCAGCCCCAGGAAAATAATGCATCCTCCTTGAGGGTGTGAGAGAGAACCACACTGCAGAGCACTGACCTCAGCCGTATCACAGTTATTTGTTCGATATCTATCTCCCTCCCCAGCTCAGAGTGGGGCCCCATGAGGGCAGAGGCTATGAGTCTCTTATTCACAACTGTGTCTTCAAAACCCAGCATAGCACCTGGAAGCCCAGAAATACTTTTATGAATAAAGGAATGAGCGGATAGATGGATGGATGACGGATGATGGGGTCTTGTAGGATGAATAGGAGTTTGCCAGACAAAGACAACGAAGGGGGAAAGGCATTACTGGTAGAAGGAAGAGCAGAAGCAAAAGCAGGTGGAATTTTGTGCCTTCAGATATACTCCATGGACACCTGCCTATTGATGCTAAAAGTGACTTCTGCCTTCAGGTCTAGAAATTCAGCCCCTTTCAGAAAATCAACCACAAGACTGAAAGGAAGAAGGCAGAGAACGATTACAGAAACAGAGTGGGTGGTATTGAATGTTCCTGTTTGCTGAGGAGTAGAGGAAGGTCAGCCAAGGAGGGGAGGGTATTCAAAGCAGGAGGGGAGGGGTCTCTGCTGCTGAAAGGGAGGTGGGGCCTCTCTCCAGGTCAGGGACCCTGCTTCAGCCCCAGCTCTGTCCTCTGCCACTAGCAGTAATGAGGCTGCTGTATGCAGGGTTTCTCAGACTCTGCATCCTAGGAAACGAGCCTTCTGTTTTACAAGGGAGGAGCTAGTGCAATTCTGAGATTTTAAATAAAGACGGGTGCTATCAGGGGACCATCTCCCTGCTCCCTGCCACACCCTGCGGTTAAAATGATTTTCTCATATGAAGAAGCCACTTGCAGCCCAGCCGCTTTGCAGCTGTGGGACCTCAGGTTTGCCCCCCGCCCTCTGAGCTTCTCCCGAGCTTTTCTCCTCTCTGTCCTGCTGATGTCACCAATGGCCTTCCTTCCTTGCCCCAGGATGTTGGCGCAGCAGAAAAAGTTCCTGGCCCAGTTCACGGCACACCAGCGGACCCGCCGGGACGCGTGGAAGCAGAGCGTGAGGGTCATGGACCATCTGGAAGCCCAGCTTGAGACCCAGCTACAGGTACAGCTTCTGAAAATGGGCCTTTGCAAAGTGGGCAGTGGTTTACAGGGGAGTGGAAATAGTAAAAGGCTAAGCTCATGATCGCAGGTCAGCACTGGAGCCTTTGTGAGGACCACACGCCCTGCTCGGGACCCCCTCAGGCCCCGCTAGTCTCACAGGCTGATGACACATCAGCCTCGCTGCTCAACTGTGAACTTTGATTCCCCCGGGTCTGCAGCACCCAGCTCCGGGCCAGGCCCTGACCACTCGTCAGTTTTGTCTGTTGAGCTGAAAGGAATGAGCGTCTCCCTGTGTGTGAATCGCCACCGTGTGGGCCTCTTGGTGTCACGGCAAACATCGGTGTCATTCAGGCAGTGCTGCTGTGACCAAGGTTTGCACTTTACCTAGAACATACAGGAAGCTCAGCTTTCGTGATATCCTGTGGATATCTCATCCCAGAAAAATCTCATCAGCGTGAGATTATAAGGTGCGGCTTGAAAGCAAAGTGTCTGCCTGTAAAAAAATCAAATATTCAGAATGGCAGGGCTGAGCGGAGTGCTGGCGCCCTCTGAGTGTTCGCCGCCAGTGTGGCAGTGACATCTGAGACGATGATGAGAAAGACGTTCATGGTGGTTAACGTCTATTCCCTGAGGGTCTCTTGTAGACAGTCACTGAGCAGAGAGCTTTACATCCACCACCTAAAGTCCTACTCCGACAGCCAAGGTGCGGGTTACACCCAGTCTCCCATTTACAGATGAGGAAACTGAGGCCCTGAGAGGTAAGTCACCTCCCAGTGCCCCACAGTTAATAAGCCACGGACTCGGGGTCTGGCTGATAATCAATGGTGTTGGCAGTTAAGGACTCAGACTCGAGTCACCAGGGGTGCGCTTGCTCCTGGTGCTGCTGCCCTCACCGAGCTCCTGGCGCCTCAGTGTTCTCATCTGTAAAGTGGGATGCGTGGCTGGTGTGAGCGAGGATGGATGGGTAGCTCCCCCCCGCATCACACGTGCGTCTGCCTGCTCCTGGCGTTTCTGGATGCCTCTTGGAGAGTCCTCCTCCGCATGGGGACGCGGTCCTGTCCCCACTCTCAGAGCGCCCCCTCGTGCTGATGGAAGGCGATGTAGAGGCGGAGCAGGGCAGAGGCAGGCCCAGCTGACCCTCTCTCTCTGCATCCAGGAAGCTGAGCAGAGCTTCATCTCAGAGTTGGCGGCGTTGGCCCGGGTGCCCCTTGCCGAAAGCAAACCGTTTTCCAATAAGCATGGGCTGTCAGGTGAGTCATAGAAGGCGATGCCCTGCAGGCTCTCTGGGCTGGGAGTATAGGTTCCAGCACCGGGTGTACCACTAAGTGGCGTGTGGCCCCAGGCACCGCACTTACCCTCTCTGGGCTTCTGTGTCCTGTCTGTAGATGAGCGGCTAGGCTAGGATGCCCCTGTGTCCCTGGCCCTTCAAAATGCAATAATTCCGATTCCTGGGTCTGCTGCTCAGTAGCTGACTCTCATCTCTGACTCTGTTTCCCCGTCTGTAAAGTGGGGATAATTAGCCCTCCTCCTTTGGCCAGCAGAACTTCAGGGACATCATAGAGTGTTGTAACCTCTGACGGGATAGCAAGGGGAAGGTGTGTAAAGTCACGGAGGGCTATTAAAATAAAAGCTATGGTACTGGAGCTGTGTTCTAGGTTCTTAACTGCTTCGGAAGGGAAGGCCGCCCGTCCGCTGGGTGTGGCAGAAACACAGCAGGAGCCTGGCCGACTGAGTTTGAATCCTAGCTCTGCCACCTTTCAGCCTTGTGGGCTCGGGATAGCTCTCGCCCCCCGCGAGGTCTCAGCCTCCTCACAAGTTAAACGGGTCTAAGAGCAGTAGATACCGAGTGCATACTCGGCCCCCAGAGGTACTCAAACAATGCTGGGGTGGCGTGAGGCCAAGAGATGCTGTCACCTACCCAGAGTCACAGAGCCGGTTTCTGGGTTCACGTGTCTCCTGCAGAGAAACCCCTAAGGACCAAAAGGAAGAAGCCGGCACCCCGGGACAGAGGAGACTTTGGGGGGCCCAAGGACGACGACCCTGCCTCAGGGCCCCCCCCGCCAGGATCGCTCAGGTACACCGGGGCCCTTGTTGATCACCTAAATCTGGGCAGGAAATCCAGCGCCTCTCAGAGGTGTTGACTCGGGTCCGAGAAATGATGGGTGATAATGGGAAGTGTTGGTATTACTGTTACTGCTATTATTAGTGTCCCATTTGGCGGGTCAGCCACAACCCACCCCCCAGCCCGTCAGCATCCAGCCTGAATAGCTGGCAATCCCAGGCCTCAACAGGGCGCTGCCAGCTACAGATGCTTCCGGATTTGTGGTGGGGTGGATCCATCGTCATCTGAGCATGGGTCGGACCTCCCGCCAAAGAGAGGGAACCTGGGAGTTGCTTTTGTTTCTGAACAGCCCATGTCAAAATGCAGACTGTGTTGATGGCCTTTTCATGGGATCAGATTGGATGCTTTGTTATTGCATCTAGACAGACCTGGAATCAAAGTTCTGACCAATTGCCTTTCTTCCATATTTTAAGCAGCAAAAGGCTGAGCCAGCAAGAAAGTGAGGTTGGTGACGGTGAGAATTCCAAGAAGATGCTAAAGAGAAGAAGCAACCTGTAGCTTAAGGCTGGTCGGGGGGACGGAACCTGAAGACCCCGTCTGTATGCCACCTGCCTCTCCCCCAGGCAGTGAGGAGGGACTGGCCACCCCGGGGTGGGGGACAGTGGGGTCTCCCCTCTGCCCACAGGCTTGCTGTGCAGGGATGGAGAGTGGGTATCAAAGTCCCAGAAAAAGGCCTAAAAGAGCAGGGCGGACCCTACCGCCTGTGAAGATGATGCCCACCCCCACCCCTGTGTTGGAAACACGTCTGCTCCAGTTTTTCAGTGTCGCCTTGGCTTCGAGATGTGGCTCTGTTCCTTGGGAAGCCCCTCCTTCCTGGCTCCCTGTGCTTCCCAACCCCGTGTCCCAATGTCACCCCGAACCAGCGTTCCGCGAGCGCTAAGTGGTCTCATTCCCGCCCTGGGGGCCCTCTGCTCGCCAGCCTCCCGGTGGAGTTCCACCTATAATAAAGGGATCACCAGGTGTTGCTGGTGTTTTCTGGGTCCGAGGCCTTTTCTCCTCCGTTCCCATCACCCCCGCTCTCTCTGTCCCCTGCACCGTGGGCAGTGGCCAACATGGATTCTCCTCAGGACCCATTGCCTTCTTTGGTTCAGCCAGCAGCGACGGCCTGGTCTCAGTGAGGGCATCTGAGGAGTCTCAGGGCCCCATGACATAGCCCATGGACTCCCTGGCCGGCAGGCCTATCCTCACCCACCCTGGGGACCTAAGGACCCACAGATACATGACACCTGCGTTAGGGTCTTCTGTTGGAGACAGTTAAAGCGCTAGGAAGGAGGCCCTGCCCGGGAGGACTTCCCCTGGGAGGGATGAGTTCTTCTGCCAGACAGCAGCCCTCCCCTAAGGAGAAATGCTTCTCCCAGTGGATGCTGAGAATATCCAGCTTTCAGACCAGCCAGTGCCTTTCCCACCCGGAAAGAAAATTGCCCTTTTCATCGAAATCAGGGATTCTCAGTCTTGGCACTGTGGATACGTGGAGTGAGAAAATTTCTTTTTTGGGGGGTGGGGCTGACCTGTGCGTTACAAGATGGTTAGCAGCTTCCCTGGCCTCTTCCCACCAGATGCTGGAAGCACTCCCCAGTTGTGTCAACCAAAAATGTCTCCAGACATGGCCGGATGTTCCCTTGGGGGCATCACCCACTGATGTAAGTCAGAGCATGCTGACCCCGGGCAAGTCTGGGATGGGGAGTACAGGGTTTCCACAAATTCCCAGTACAGAGTGGGCTGCAGGTTATAGAAGCTTCTGTCTCAGGGATTTTCTGGACCATTTGTGGTCTGAATTTTTATTTCTTACAACCTAGATTAGTCTCTCTTATTCAGGAAAGCGAGGTTCCTTAACAAAAGAAGTAATCCATACTAGTTACATCGTTTGTCAAGGATACTAACCATCGGAGATCCTCAAATCCTGACTGGTCACCAGGCGAATTTCCGAAGTTAGCCAACAGCCCCCTCTAGTGGCTAAATAAAATATTTCGTTATTCTGCAGAGTCTTGTAACAAGTTTTGACTTCCTGCGATATTTTGAGAACCTGTTTTATATAGCAATTGCTTTTGTCACATGGGTCCTGTGCACAGAGGCATTCTGAAGGCAGATGCCTCCTATGCTGGTAACGTCTGAGTTGGTGACGTGAGTTTGGTAAATGGAGATGCCCTGGCAGCACCAGGATCTCTGGAAGATCCGAGCAGTATAGGTTCAGCCTCCACGGATCTTGCATGGGTGACGCTTTTGCTTAAGTGTAGCTTCCTTAGTCCAGGGGACATGTCACCTGTCACCTGTCACATGCTGGACTGCTTGGCACAGTGTGGGGCGCATAGCTCTCCATAAAGGCGTGTGGACTGCGTCTGTTTCCATCACATCAAAAATCGACTCTAGAGGTGCCTTTCATAATGGAATTGCATCCTTGTTCAAAACAAAATGCGACTCGCTCAGAAAGAGAGAGACAAATACCGTATGCTAACACATATATATGGAGTTTAAGGGGAAAAAAATGTCATGAAGAACCTAGGGGTAAGACAGGAATAAAGACACAGACCTACTAGAGAATGGACTTGAGGATATGGGGAGGGGGAAGGGTAAGCTGTGACAAAGCGAGAGAGAGGCATGGACATATATACACTACCAAACGTAAGGTAGATAGCTAGTGGGAAGCAGCCGCATAGCACAGGGAGATCAGCTCAGTGCTTTGTGACCGTCTGGAGGGGTGGGATAGGGAGGGTGGGAGGGAGGGAGACACAAGAGGGAGGAGATATGGGAACATATGTATATGTCTAGCTGATTCATTTTGTTATAAAGCAGAAACTAACACACCATTGTAAAGCAATTATACTCCAATAAAGATGTTAAAAAAAAAAACGCGACTCTCACATCTGGAAGGACTCTCCGCTGTGTTGGGCGCAGGCTCTGGGACACCGGGGTGTGGAGGAGGACTTTCAGGCCTGATACTGAGCTGCATGAACACAGCACACCGAGGGCCGGGGAGAGAGAAGGAACAGCAAGAAGACCCCGAGGACACATCTCAGCCGCCCTCCCTCCATCTGGGTTGTGTCCCCAGTTCTTATTATGGGCTGTGATGGAAGGAGGTAAAAATAGAAGGGGTTCATGAATGATGATATATTGAAGAGTTTAATGGATTAACTTTTATGCAAAGTTAGCCTCTCTGATCTGGTCTGAGCTGCTAGATGAAGCCAATGTGGTATATAAGGTCAGCAGAGTCTCCAGCCGACCTGGGCTTTGTCTTGCCGTCATCACTCGGGGGCTGATATTGCTGCTGCTGCAGAAGCCTCCTAACTGCTCCTGCTCTTGCCCTGCCCTGCCCCACCCTCCTCTTATCTGTCCACACTTCTTAAAACACAGATCTGACTGCTGCTCTTTAGTGGCATTCTCTTGCTCTTAGGAGAAAAAGCAAACTCTTTAACATGGACCACGGGGCCTTGCGAGGTCTGGTATCCGCCACCCCTCCAGCCCAGCTGATGCTGCTGCCCCCACCCAGCCTCTGTCTCCTCTCACGGCCTCATATGTGCCACACCTCCTGCCTACCACAGGGCCTTGGCACATGACAGTCTTCTGTCTGGAACCCTTCTGCCTCCTCCCATCCCCTTTGCCTCATCAGCTCCTAGCCATTGTTCACATCTCAACAGGGCTCACTCACGACTTCAAGAACCACCCCTGCCCACCTTGATAAGATCAGACCCCCTTTTTTGCTCTTAAAAACTGTCTGTGGGCTTCCCTGGTGGCGCAGTGGTTGAGAGTCCGCCTGCCGAGGCAGGGGACACGGGTTCGTGCCCCGGTCCGGGAAGATCCCACATGCCGCGGAGCGGCTGGGCCCGTGAGCCATGGCCGCTGAGCCTGCGCATCCGGAGCCTGTGCTCCACAACGGGAGAGGCCACAACAGTGAGAGGCCTGCGTACCGCAAAAAAAAAAAAAAAAAAAAAAAACTGTCTGTATATTTTGTTGCTGGGATGGGGGAGGGGATGGTAGATACATTCCTTTATTCCTCATCCAAGTTTGGAACTGGTTGAGATAGAGGCAGAGCAGCCAGAGATCTGCATATCAGCTCTATAACTGATGAGGCCAAACTGGGGGACTCTGTGTCCACAAAGAGCCTGCTCATACTTACCCCTGAACTAAACTTGCCCACCCCCAACACAGACATAGACGTCGCCCCAGTCACAGGCTTCTACCATGGGGACACCCCCAAAACACATTGAGAGGAGTGGCGAGGGGGCCCAGATTTGGTGGGGGGGTTAGGGTGGGTTGGGAGGATGGGAGGGTGTCTGGAACTTGTACATTTGGGCAAGGAGAGTTTCATAAAAAGCCAATAAAGTTACAAAAGGTATAAAAGAGAATATATGTTTAGAATGAGAGAGGAGAGCAGAACAAATATTTTTAGAACCTGATGAATTCCACAAAATCACAAATACAAAAAATATAATTTTTTAAGTCAATGAATTGCCTAACCCACTTCTGTAATACTTCGTTCTAACATTTCTCCACTCACTGTTGTGTGCATCGGATGGCTAGATTTCCATGGACCGGTTTCTGGCTCTGCACACTTGCCTCAGTGCTCCCTCTCCTCGTTGCTGGGCACACTTCCGGTCTGGGCGCACTTCCGGTCTGGGCGCACTTCTGGTGCCAGGTGCCACGGGATGAATTTGCGTCGTGTCCCCTGGCCTGCGCTCTGTGTCACGATGCAGGGGAGTTGGCACAGGGGGTGGCCATTTGTGCCCGGGCTGACTGGAATTACGTCCACTTGACACGTGCCCATGCCCACTGAACCCAACTCAGTCTGCCCTAACCCAGATCCCAGGTACGCCCATGGCCTCCCGGTGTCAGCTGACGAGCATCACTAACTTCATGGTAAATTTGCATCCAAGGAAGTGTGTCCTGAGGCCGGTCATCTCCGTGGAGGGAGGAAGGGAGCTACATAGCACTCTCAGTTCTGAAAAATAAGGTGGTTTCCCTCTGCTGGGGAAGAATGAGTGAGACAGAGGCCAGGAGAGCCTCCACATTTCTCCCCCGGAGAGCGGACGCCTCTCTCTGGGGGACATGAAGAGTGGGAGATGAGCATTCTCTACTCCCTGCAAAATGCTTCCTTTATAGCATTTAGCATGGTGTATAATTAGATGCTTTGGGTAATAATTTGGTTAATATCTGACCTTCCCCCTGGAATATATACCCATTGCTTTCCCCTACTAGGACAATGCCTAGTACTACATAGGCACTCCTCGTACACTGGTGGAAGGAAAAATGTAGGGAAGGAGGGAGGAGGGAAATTTCATTTTGGTAGAAGCCCTTTTTGTTCGGGAATTCTCTTGCTCTCTTGCTCCATGAATTGACGTCACTGAAGGAAAACTTGAAGCCAATGACACCAAATGTACTGGCATTTACTGGGACACCAGACCCGACCTACATTGCGTGGATTGAAAGCTCACTGGCTTCACGTTGGTGGCTTGAAATTGGCTACAGTGAGAGTATTGGCACCATAGAAGTTAGCAGACACTACAAACTGGGGGTCCCACCCCAGCCCAGACAAGCTCAGTGTCCAGTGTTTATTTAGCAGTGTACCTCAGGACCACTGGGTTAGAAGCCCATGCACTATGGTCACCCTGGTCTACAACCAAGGCTCTGCTGCAGCTGAATGAGGGAAAGGATGGTCTTTTCAATAAATGGCACTGGGTCGATTGGATTCTATATGGAAAAAAAGCAAGCCTTGAGCCCTGTTTTACACTGTGTACAAAGATTAATGAGAGATGGGTCATAGATCTAAATGTGAAAGATGAAACTTCTAGAAGGAAACTCAGAAGACTATTGTGGTAGCAGAACAGTGCCCCCTCCCCAAGACTTCCACATGCTAATTCCTGGAAACTGTGACTGTGCTATGCTCTCTGCAAAGGGGAAGTAAGGGTGCAGATGAATGAACAGGAGAATAGATAGCCTTCCCCTAAAGTTCCCCACCTCCTCCTACCATTTCAAGAGATGAATGAAAAGAACGTTACTTAAAAGGAATGCTGCAGGGCTTCCCTGGTGGCGCAGTGGTTGAGAGTCCGCCTGCCGATGCCAGGGGACACGGGTTCGTGCCCCGGTCCGGGAAGATCCCACATGCCACGGAGCGGCTAGGCCCGTGAGCCATGGCCGCTGAGCCTGCGCGTCCGGAGCCTGTGCTCTGCAATGGGAGAGGCCACAACAGTGAGAGGCCCGCGTACCGCAAAAAAAAAAAAAAAAAAAAGGAATGCTGCAGCTCAGCCTCCTAGAATTAAGGCTTGTCTGTCTTGCAGCTGCCAGGACCCCGTGCCTGTGCCTCTTGGGAAGCTAATGTAGGACAGGGGTGCTGGCAACCTCAGCAGGTGATGCTGACTGGGCAGTGGTCCGGTGACTTGGCAGCCGGGCAAAGGCCCCATCAGAGTCGGTCCTAGAGGGAGGATGTTAAGGCTGCTTCCACTTCAGCTTCTGCTCCCTGATAGGCTGGGGGAGTGATGCGGGAGAGAGGAAGTGCCTTCCAGAGAGCAGGGTGGGTAACTTATTGTTGCCAACTTTACTCTTCTGGAAGTTTCTGCGATGTCCTCCAGTAGTCCCAATGGGCCAAGGCCAAATATCAAGTCATTACCCTCCATTCTTGATCTTTCTTAGTATTTAGCTTTGTTTCAAGAAAATCCGTAACTGACCCTAAGCCACCACCTCTCTGGACCTTAAAGTATCCTAACCCAGTGAGGGTGGGGGGAGAAGACACTAGAAGCATAAAGTATACGTATACCCATCCAAAGCCATCCCGCCTCAAATGACGAAGCTTAGCAGTTAGAAGCAAGGAGCTTTGGACATGTGGGTCCCGGATTTAAATATTGGCTGTGCCACTTCCTGTGTGATCTTAGATGAATTATTGACCTCTCTAGGACTCATCTGTAAATGCTGTTAATAATAGTGCCTACCTTACAGAGCACCTGACATGTAGCATGTGCTGTACAGATAATGCCGCCATCATTATCACCACGACCACCACCACCATCACCATCATCACCATCACCATCATCACCAGCAGCATCATCACGTGACATCACCATCAGCATCATCACCACCATCAGCATCAGCATCACCATCATCACCAGCAGCATCATCACGTGACATCACCATCAGCATCATCACCACCATCAGCATCAGCATCACCATCATCACGTGACATCACCATCAGCATCATCACCACCATCAGCATCAGCATCACCATCATCACCAGCAGCATCATCACGTGACATCACCATCAGCATCATCACCACCATCACCAACAGCATCACCATCATCACCAGGAGCATCACCATCACCATCATCACATGACATCACCATCAGCATCATCACCACCATCAGCATCAGCATCACCATCATCACCAGCAGCAGCATCACGTGACATCACCATCAGCATCATCACCACCATCACCAACAGCATCATCAGCATCATCAGCATCATCATCACCATCAGCATCAGCATCAGCATCAGCATCAGCAGCATCACCATCACTACTAACTGGTAATCAAGACAAACAACTTTGAGGTTTTACTCCTCCTTAGAATGTATACCTCCCGTGGGACTGGAGGTCAGAAATGTGAAGCTCAGGAGCTGGGCACTTCGAATCTGAGGCAGTCTGACCCACATAACACACAGGAAGAGACAGCACACCAAGGAAAGGCTGGGCAGGAGGGAAGGGACATGATGTGATTTCAACCTATTTCACAGAAGCCCTTGGCCAGCCATCGTCCTCTGCTTCTCATCCTTGTTCTCATGACCTAACACTCCCCAAATCATGACTGGCTCCCTCTTCTCCCTCCTCCGCTCCCCCGGCTACCTAACAAGAGCCGGTCCTGCGGAAGCAAGCACCGCTGTCCCGTTATTACAAAGGGGAGCACAAAGCATGAGCATCTAAGCAGCCATCACTTAAATGCAAACACCCCAGTCAGGGAGTGGGCCATTTATTTTCTTTATTTTTTCACAAGCTTTGAATTCAGAAATAAGAGTCACAATAAGTCAGTTGTTAAGTAAAAATGAGGGTGATTACAAAGGAAAACTATGTACAAAACTTTAAAAATCTGACGGCCTCGTCATCCACCTGGGAGGGACCAGGACATGGGCGCCGGGAGCAGCTGTGGCCACACCGTGGTCAGCCCTGAATGAGGGTGGGAGACCCCTTTCTGAGTGTGAACCTGGCTAGGCCTGCAGTCTGGAGCGGGATGGAAGGACACACACAGACCGGAAAGACGTCATGGCGAGTTACAGGTGCCACGGAGACCAGGGTTCCTGACACAGGACGAGAGTGATGCTTCTCTGGCGGTGGGGCGGGCTTCCTTCTCGTGTAGACCTGGGGGAGGGGACGATGAGGACACATCTTCCTGCTGTGAGTTTTGGAGCTGCCCCCGAGGGCTTGAGGTCTGGGCTTTGTGTCTATGTAGGGCCTCGGTTGTATTCTGTCGGACGCACTCACAGACTCGCAGACATAACTTAGTAACATGCATCAACTATCCTAGAACAGCTACAGGGGTGCAAGGGAACCACTCAGAGAATCGTGGAGCCCGTGGCGTCAGAAGTGGGAGGGACAGTACAAGACGAGGCTGGAACCTGTGTTCACTAAGGAGGGGCCTGGAGACACCATGCTCTGAGGTGGACTCAGATGAACACACGACTGTGGGCAAGGGATTTCCAAGCAAACACACCACACTAGTACCACTTCTTCCTAAACCAAAAAGGAAAGAACATCATTCCATTTTCCCCCCATCAGTACCAAACGATACTGTGGGTTTCCAAACACTGACAGGGCAAGGGATGGACATCCTTCCCAGAATCCTTCACGCTTGCTCATCCATGAGTTGCCTTCACCCGAGGCTGGTGATGTTGGAGCGGCCACCAGGGGGCGCCACGATGCGGTGGCCGGTGCGCCGGGGGTTGTTGTCATCTATCTGGGCACCTGGAAGAGACAGAGCCAGTCACTCCAGCGAGATCTGCTGACACAAGCTCCATGTGCTGCTCCTGCGGGCTGGGTGCCCTCTCATGTCACGTCCCCCAGCCTCTGGGACGCCGAGCCCTCGTCTCAACACGCCTTCCTTCCTCACCATCCTTCAGTCCAGGCTGACCTCTGGGAAGGCTCCCTGACCTCCACGGGGTCCGTTGCTCCCTCTTCTATGCCCCCCAGGCCCCGGGGCCACCCTCCTGCAGCCCTGACCACGCTGTGCTCCTTCTTGTCTGGCTTCATGTTCTTGAGACAAGTGGGCAAACACTGAGTGCCTACTGCGTGCAGACACAGACTTGGTGCTTTAACATATGCTGTCGAATTCAGGGCTCACAGCAACCCTATGAAGGGAGTGTTGTTTTAGCCCCAGTTTACAGAGGCCCGGGTCACGCATTGTAGGGGGCACCACTAGAGGGCAGGGAAGCCAGAATCGTAGCCCCACTGGTTTGTCCCCAAAGCCCCAGCTCCTACAACACACTCACAACAACACTTGGCAGTGTCCATTGTTCCCAGGGTGTTTTATGCGCTATGCGCGGGAGCACACGTATGTGCATTTGTATATTGCGTGCATGCATGTGTGTATCTGTGCATGTGTGTGCATGCGTGCATGCTGTGTGTGAACACTTGGAGCTGGGTTTACCCACCCTGTTTGCAGTGGGCAGGTCTGCATGGGCGGGGGTGGGGGGCGGCCTTTTTTGTTTTAAATCTGCAAAGCCAGCCATCCACGCCAACCTCACGCATTCTCTTGCAGTTAAAGAAAGATTTAAAATTGGAGCACTAAGCTCAGTGCCTGGCGCTCAGTGAATATGTATTAAATGAAGACTGAATGACGGATAATGCTGGGAAGGAGGGATGTTGTGGAGAGGGGTCCAGTCGGGAGACTTCACTTCCAGCACAAAGGGTGCCTGGAATTTGGGTAATTTGGAATCAGACACTCCCCTCTCCCGGCCTCATTTCCTTTCCTGTAAAATAAAAGCCGACTCCTATCCACAGTATTGTGTACTCTATTGCCTCAAACCACAGGATCAATTTTATGGCAAAGCAGGTGTAACGATGAGCACACGACAACAGGATTCACTGGATTCACCGTGAACCTCATTGATCGGAAGATGCTGGCCTGATACGAAGTTGGGATGGTCTACATTGAGAGCTCTGCTAGGCTGCCCGCTAGGGTCAGGCGCTGCCTCCCAGGGTACAATATGTGTACTGAACCAATGCCCGATATTCGATGTCTTGTTCCCAGGAACCAGGAGGTGGAAACTGGATTATCCCCTCTCACCATCACTCCCAATGATTTCACCAAAGAGGAAATTTAAAATAAACACATGAAAAATGCTGACCCTCATAAGGAATCAAAGATTTACCAATTAAGACTTCAATGAAAATGACGACAAAAATAACTAGATGAGGTCTTTCTACCTCTGACTTTATATGATCTGTGTAAGCCACAACGAATTTGGTTTAGAGTGCTGACTGATTTTCTCTCATTGTTTCATTGATAGACAGTGTGTCTTCCTAGACCCAGAAATCAGGCCAAGTGCTTAGTATCTTTCTACCTCATAAGCATCTGTACCTTGCTTGGTTACATGCCAGGTACTTTGAAAATACCTGTTGTACAAAAGGACAGTACCTTCAATAAACCATGCTATGTCTTTATGATGTAACCTGACTCAGATATTTAAAAGGACATCTGTGGGGCTTCCCTGGTGGTGCAGTGGTTGAGAATCTGCCTGCTAATGCAGGGGACACGCGTTCGAGCCCTGGTCCGGGAAGATCCCACATGCTGCGGAACAACTGGGCCCGTGAGCCACAACTACTGAGCCTGCGCGTCTGGAGCTTGTGCTCCGCAACAAGAGAGGCCACGACAGTGAGAAGCCCGCGCACCGCGATGAAGAGTGGCCCCCGCTCACCGCAACTAGAGAAAGCCCACGCACAGAAACAAAGACCCAACACAGCCAAAAATAAATAAATTAATTAATTAATTAATTAATTAATTAAAAGGACATCTGTGAAGTCCATCCTGATGTTGTAAGGTGTCTGTGCAGTTGGTATCCAATGGAGTCACCTGTGAAACTGCTGAGGGGCTGGTCAAAGGCAGTGCTGGGGCTTTAGAGAGAAGTGGGTGCTGAGCAGGGAGAAGGATGGTTGGGGGACACTTCCTGCAGACTTTCCATTTCATTGTTTTTTTGTTGTTCTAAGAGGGAGGGAATGTCTCTCAGCATTTAATTGCAATCGTGAATTGCATAACATGAGACCAGAGATCCAGTGTGCAAACTCCCTGAGAGGTTCTGTGTTGTCACACACAGACAGTTTTCCAAGCATTGCAACCAATCCCTGTTCTGCTGACTGAGCATCAGAGGAAATATTCCAGTTGTGTTTAGGGTCCACTTGTGCAAAAATATTAGTTTTTTTTAGACACTGGATCACACGGTGTGGGAGAAACTCTTCCATGACAGGCTCAGGGAAAGTGAGATGGACTGGACTGGGGGACCCTCTGATTCATGCTCCCCACTGCGTAATCCCTGAATGGATGGTAGGTTGTCACCCCCGCAATTTAAACTGGTATTTCATCTTCTCTCTGCCCCTTTCATTCTCTCTTTTGCCAACTACATCGCCTTTTCTGTTTAAATGTCCTTCACTCCTGCTGGACCAGAAGTCAGCCCGTTGAGAAAACTCAGCCCTGTTTTTTTTTGTTTGTTTGTTTTTGCGGTACGCGGGCCTCTCACTGTTGTGGCCTCTCCCGTTGCAGAGCACAGGCTCCGGACGCGCAGGCTCAGCGGCCATGGCTCACGGGCCCAGCCGCTCCGCGGCACGTGGGATCTTCCCGGACCGGGTCACGAACCCATGTCCCCTGCATTGGCAGGCGGACTCTCAACCACTGCGCCACCAGGGAAGCCCTCAGCCCTGTTTTTACAGCCCATGAGCTAAGAATGGTTTTTTGCATTTTTAAATGGTTCCATTTCAAATGGTCTTAGATATTGCCTCTTGGCTCACAAAGCTTAAAATATTTACTACCTGGCCTTTTAAGAAAAAGTTTGCTGACCTCTAGAATAGACTGAGCCTGCCCAGCTGTGTCTTATTCATCGCCGTATTCCTGGCACCTAGCACAGCATACAACTCATGCTAACACCTCAAATATTCGAAATTCCAAGGCAATGTCCCAACATGTGCACACCTGCCCTTGTGTGGTGATCTGATGACACTGCAGACACATGGCCCAGGAGCCTTCAGAAAGTCTGAAGGAGCACGTGACTTTTGATTTTGTCTGCACACATTTGCTGAGCACCAAGTCCTGGCATTTTGACGCTGAATGTCTTGGAGGCTTAAGAATAACACCACTCTACACACAGGGCTGTTGTGAAGATGAAACAGTCATGAGTTATGAGAATGTGTGCTGTACTACCATGGATGGCTGAAGACCCGACCCCGAACGTACATCCAGCAAAGGCAGCTACTCTGATTCCCCTCTCCACGCTTAGCTTCATGGGTAAGAGTGTAAAATGTCCCCAAGAGTGTTAAGGAAGAGCGTAAGGCCAATTTTCAGGCAGACTCTTCATAAATCAGGGTCAGGTATCTCTGTGCTGCTCCCACGGACCCTCTCTGCTCTCTGACCTCCCCCAGCCCTCTCTGCCCAACCCCGGGAGGGGAGGGGAACCCACACTCCCATCTTCGGCTCCTGATCGAGTGCCTGAGGCCGTGGATTCATTTCTCAGGAGTTCAGGGCTCTGGGAGCCGCTGTGGGGTGGGGAACCTTGGCCGCTGTAGTTTCGTACCTGATAAACTGAAGTTGGACTGGTGGAGGTTTCTGATCGGTGGAGGCTGGTGTTTGGAAGGCGAAGATTTGACAGAAGGAGCAGGGGTTGCATATTTGGGTGTGGCTGGCACCTCGTACACAGGACCGTCATACATGCCCCTGGGAACCCCCTGCAACCCAGAAACCTAAACAGAGGACAAGAAGAGCAACTGATTGACAAGATGCATGTATGCATTCCCGCGTGCAGGAGAGTGACCATGGTCTCCTCGGGGATACACACACGTATGCACAAACATGCACACATGTGCTCGTGCACACACCACACAAGGCACCCGCTCACACACGTGCACAGGCACACATATATGCATGCGCACAAACATGCACACACACATACATATGCATGCACACCCCACACACACTCCGCATACACACAATTCACACACGTGCGTGCACACACATGCCTGCACATGCTAATATGCAGGGTACACAATCACATGCATACACACAATTCATACATGTACGTGCACATACATGCCTGCATACACACCGTGTTTAATATACACACTAACGTATATAACACACACATCACACACACATACAATCCAACACACATTCATAAAAAGGCAAGTGCACACTCACATGCACACACACATATACATACACACACAAGCACAGACACATACAGAGCTTCGTGCAGGAGGACTCCAAAGCTATTTCCAAGAGGAAAACACTTCCCTGACACCCTGACAAGGACCCCTGAATCGGGGACTGGTGGCATCAGGGGGTCGTCTTCATCGCGGATTTGGGGGCAGGGAGTTTGGAAGGTGATCCCGCAAAGGAGGAGGGAGAGAAGAGGGAGAACACCCACCACAGGGAGAGAGAACGAGAAGGCCGCCTCTGAGGGCACCTGGCTCAGGGCTACTGAAGGGGGCAAACCTCCTGGACGGGACACAGCGCACGGCCTCCATCCCCGTGGGTGGAGAGTTGTCCTGGGAGAGAGAGCCATGAGGCAGAGAAGCCAAAAGCTACAGGGGCTCCGGTGGGAGGCTGGGAGCCTGCTGGTGAGCTCAGAGCCGGCCAGGGGAGTGTGGGCGTCCGTCCCAGGCCCTGGGAGACAGAGTGTGGCCACTGTGAGTCA
Organism: Pseudorca crassidens; assembly: GCF_039906515.1. Classification (NCBI taxonomy): domain Eukaryota; kingdom Metazoa; phylum Chordata; class Mammalia; order Artiodactyla; family Delphinidae; genus Pseudorca; species Pseudorca crassidens. Next base: position 36,242,321 of record NC_090299.1, on the reverse strand, counting down.
GTGACACTGCCCTGACCCCAGCTTCACGTCCCTCTTCCCCTGCACAGGTGACAGCGCCCGACCCCAGCCCTAGGCTCCCTCCTCTACAACAAAGGGGTCCTTTTTCAGCACCAATATCAAGGGCCCAGCACTGCTTGGTGATAACCCATCCTCCGCCCCCAGGAGCCCTGCTCCCCTGACGCCCTGGGACCTCATTGTCTCTGCCCCATCCCTCCCAATACCTGCTTCCTGCGCGTCTGGGCTTCCCTGGTTCCAGCCGGTTCCAGGCCTGTGTTCCTGCCCCCCAGTTCCCTTCAGTGACCTCTGAACTCAGCTTGGCCAGACGTAGGTTCTGGGGCAGGGCCCGTCCCCCACCTGGCCTGGCCTCCGTGCTCTGCCCTCAGGTATGCGGGGAGGGTGGCCCTGTGCCAGGGGACCTGTCCGCCTGGCCACTGCAGATCACGTCTTGGCATCGAGGTCAGGCATCCACGTCTCACAGATGCTGACTGTTAACCACAGACCTCAGGTTCAAACTGATTTAGAGGGAATGAAGCCAGCCAAGGTGTGTTTCTGCCCCCTTGGTGGGTGTCCCAAACAGGAGTTTACACGAGTCCCTTTGTCTCTCAGCCTGCTGTGGCCACATTGCTATCCCTGGCCATCTTTCGGATCTAACTTGCCAATTCTCCATGTCCATCATTTCCCCATCTGACGCATAACATCTGTGCAATTTGGTATCCTTGACCTGGGATGCTACACTTTAAGGCGTGGAGAGGGACAGTAAACAGACATAGAGCATTGCGATGGTTGGCCTGGGAGTCTGGGAATGCCAGGAGGCCTCTGGGCTCTTGCATCTAAATTGGAAGCACAAGAAGAGTGGGACCATACACAGGTGGGCACACATGCACACACACACATATACAGACACATAAGCGAGCACAGGAGCACATACACACAGGAGCACCCCATGCATATACACATACACCCGTGCACATACACAAATAAAGCTGGGCTTTCTGGCAGACATGAGCCGTTTTAGTGCGGGAAGCAGGTTGTCATGGTGATGGGAGGGACCTAATTAGGGAAGACGATTGATCACAGATGGGAGTCTTTCTGAAGCATGAGCAAACTTCCTCCTCTGAACTGGACTGGGGACGGGACAGAGCCCGTGCCTACTCCATGCCCTTTGACCTCCTGAGTCCATGCTAAGACTCCTCAAGAAAAAGGGGGGAAGGAGGATGCAGAATGGAAGGGGAGCAAGGAGAAGGAGAAAAGAGGGCAGATCGAAGGGAGTCTAGAGGCAGTTCTGCCACCCCTCAAGTGGGCTAGGGAGGTTTATTTTTACCAAATGGCACTAAGGGCTTCAGAGCTCTCCCAGCTGTGTGATGCTGGGCAGTCCTGCACTGCCTTGAGCGCCAGGGTTCTGATCTACAGAAGGAAGGTCATGACACCTAAAAGAGGGAGTGGTGAAGACCCCCCCCCAGGATGATGCAGGATGTGCGTCCTGGCTGGTGTACTCCCAGGACTCCTCCCATCGCCCCACATGCACAGCCCTTTACAGTTGGCACATCTCTGGCACCTCGTTGGTCTCGTCTGGTCCTCACTCCAGCCTGAGACGCAGGCGGGTCACATCCCAGCTCATCTGACACGTGAGGAAGGGGGGGCTCGTGCAGCTGTGACATTTGCTCGCTCTGCACACGACATACCCTGGCTCCACATACCTTGTTCCTGATCCTGACGCGCTGGTAGAGGTACTCGGGGAAGGGCTTCCTCGGGATGAAGCGGCCTGCGCCCTTGTTGACGTTGATGCTGCCGTCCTCAAAGACGATCTTGCCCTGGCTGATGACCACCAGCGGGGAGCCGTGGCACTCCATGCCTTCGAAGATGTTGTACTCCACAGCCTGCACGGCAAGAAACGCGGGCTTTTATCCAGCTTCCGGGGCTTTTCTCCGCATCAGCCCTGTCATCCTAATGGTGATCCTGCTACACATCCTATCACAGGCACTTTCCAATGCTTGCTCTTTCTGGAAAACACCTTTAGGACTGTGTAATGTTCCTTTGTACACTTTCATTTGCATAATCAGCCCCTCACTGTCGGGCTTTTACGTTGCTGGTGGTTTTATATAATCTAACTAGTAACGTCTGGGGCATCGTGAAAGTGAATGGGGCTCCTGGAGTTAGGCAATGAAGCCACTCTGACTATAACTGAACATTTTGGGGTCTTCTTTTAAAAACATTTTCTTTCATTTTTCCTAAAACTAAATTACTGGGTCAAAGGATATGAGCTTTTGAAAGACTGCCAAATTGTTTTCTGAAGGCATCGGACCAGTTGAAGCGACGTCGGCAGCGGGGGAATATTTCGTAATTTCATGTCTATGAAATGCCCTCCAGCACCAGGTAAGGTCATATTTATTTATTTACTCATTTGAAAGACAAAACATTTCCTAGAAAATATGCATTCCTTTCGTTAGTCCTAAAGTGAATATAACTACCACCAGCCAAACTCTTTGATTATTCAAAAAGTAGGGAAAAAATACGGTAAAAATTCAAACGGTACAAAAGATATGTAATTTTTTTTTTTTTTTTGCGGTACGCAGACCTCTCACTGCTGTGGCCTCTCCCGTTGCGGATCACAGGCTCCGGATGCGCAGGCTCATCGGCCATGGCTCACGGGCCCAGCCGCTCCGCGGCATGTGGGATCTTCTCGGACCGGGGCACGAACCCGTGTCCCCTGCATCGGCAGGGGGACTCTCAACCACTGCGCCACCAGGGAAGCCCAAGATATGTAACTTTAAAAAGCAGGTCTCTCTTTGACCTCAGACCGAGATGCCTGCCCCACAGTGACCTTTCTGGAACCCCAAATATTTTCTGTGCGTGAGTAACTTTCTCATGTTCCGAGCGCTCTGGACAGTTTCACCTTTTTCTCCTTACCTCACAGAATGCTCCCCATCAGCGAATGTTCCCATGTCGTGGGTTAAAAATGTTTTGATATTTCTTAAACTGCTGCACTGGATTCCACCCCAGGGACATACTATCATTTACTCATCCAATTCTCAAGGACAAGCATGTGGGTCTTTGCCCTGCTTTTGCACAATAAACACACTTGAGTGTCCACACCGGCACGTGTGAATATCTTCGTAGATGTGGACTTTGGGCCAAAGCGTAAACAGATTTTAACTTTGACAGATTTGCCTTCCAAAAAAGGCAGCGCTGATTTCCATTCCCGACAAAACTCCATGAGTTTGTTGGCATGCTAGTCCCACCTCAGCTCCATCCTATTAAACCCCGGCATCTCAGACACTGGCACAAGTAAAAACAGCATCTCACTGCAGTGATTTGTATTTGAGATCGGATCTGTTTTTAAATGAATAGAAACCCTTTGTATATTTCTTCTTCTGTCACTGCGTTTCTGCACCCTGTTCTATTAGGTTCTTGGTATTTTCCTTAATGGTTTCTAAGGACATATTTAATGTTAAAAAATCTCTCCCTTTGTTTGTCCTGTGTATTGCCAATACTGTGTATTACCAAACTTCCCTGTCTGTCCTCTGCCTTTTGATCTCATAAAGTATTAATTATCATTTGCTGCAATGTAGAGGGTTTTTTTTCTTGGTTTAATTTGTACGTAGTCAGTGGTCAAACAGACCAATCTTCTCCTTTGTATTTTCTAGGTTTTGTGTCTTGCTCAGAAAGGTCTCCTCCCCTTCAAAATGATCATTTTTAAAAATGTGTTTTATTCTAGTCCTTTTATAACTTTACTTTATTTCAATCTTCAACCCATTTTGAATTAGTTTTGTGGTCAAGAGTACAGCAGCCGCCTAGCCCTATGAGCCGGGGTATTCAAACACAATTGGTTGAATAACTGTCTGTGTAATTTTAACAGTCTCCTTTGTTGAAACCAAGCTCTCATATATGCGGTCGGTCTATTGCCTGGCTCTCTTTTCTCTTCTGCTAATACCAAACTGCCTCAATCATTGTAGTTTTATAATATGCTTTAATAACTGGGATGATTAGCGCTCTCTTTAAAGTTTTCGTTTTCTTAGAAATGTTTTGGCTATTCTCAAATTGTCTATCTAGGAACTCCGTTTTTCTAGTTAAAAAACAATTCCATTCCATTTTCTGATGCGATGACTTCAACTTTATAAATTAGAAAGAACTGATATTTTTACTCTGTTGAATGTTTTTAGCATAAAAGGACTTGCGCTTATGGAACTCTTTAGTTCTGATTGTTATTAGAAACAGGGTTTTGATTTCCATTCTGTTTTTCAAAGTGCTCTTTAATTATCTCATAGAAAAGGTATCAATTCTTTATATTGATTTGGAATCAGCTGATGGATTCTCTTATTGTTTTTGATGGTTTTTAGGTGCGTACTCAGGGCTTCGATGCTGATTTTTTACAAACAGCTGCTAATACTATGCTTTAGACTCTTTGTGGCCGCTGCCTCCCAGGCCCCAGGCAGAAGATCTGTTTTCAGTTTTAACATTTGCTCATCTAGCACTTCCTGAGTCACCCTGAAGTGACCCCGCTAGGCAGTAATTTACAATTTTGCTGAAGCCCAAATGTCCACTGTAAATACTGAAAGGCAGTGCAAGAAGCAAATCACTTACCTCGCAGTCAAAACTAGACAACTGCCCAACTCATTCAGCCCAGCGTGGTCTGTTAGCTGTCTTCTTAGAGGAAGGACACATTACACGCCACAGTGGCATTCCTCAATTGGGGAATTCTTATGAGGCTCAGGTTATATTACCCACAGATGTCACATTCTACATTTCACAACTACTTGAAGTTTTTGGCTGTTGTTGTTTGTTTAATTTTTCTATTTCTGTCCACACCGCATGGCTTGCGGGATCTCAGTTCCCCGACCAGGGTTCTACCAGGGATCGAACCCGTGCCCTTGGCAGTGAGAGCACAGAGTCCTAACCACTGGACTGCCAGGGAAGTCCCACAACCACATAGAGTTTTAAAAGCGAATTGTTTCTTGTGTCTCCCTCCCACCCTCCCTATCCCACGGGGATATATGTACATGTATAGCTGATTCACTTTGTTATAAAGCAGAAACTAACACACCATTGTAAAGCAATTATACTCCAATAAAGATGTTAAAAAAAATAAATAAAAGCTAATTGTTTTATTTCCTAAAGGTACTTACGAACAATGTAAAAACTCAAATAATACAAAAGACTATGATTTAAAAAACTGTTGTGTCTCCCATCCTGGAGCCCCAGTTCCCCAGTACCTCTCCCAGGAAGCAACTACTGTTCCTCAGTCTTTTGTGTCCCATAAAAGATAGCCTGGGGCTTCCCTGGTGGCACAGGGGTTGAGAGTCCGCCTGCCGATGCAGGGGACACGGGTTCGTGCTCCGGTCCGGGAAGATCCCACATGCCGCGGAGCGGCTGGGCCCATGAGCCATGGCCACTGAGCCTGCGCGTCCAGAGCGCAGAGGCCACAACAGTGAGATGCCCGCGTACGGCAAAAAAAAAAAAAAAAAAAAAGATAGCCTGACACTGATGAGTGGATAAGCATGGTATATGTTTATATCCATCAATGGATTAATGTGGTTTATCCAAGCACTGGAAGACTACTCAACCACAAAAAGGAATGGATTGATACCTACTACAGTGTGGGGGGGCCTCCAAAACATGATACCAGGTAAACAGAAACCAGAAACAAAAGGCCACATACTGTGTGATGCCATTTACAGGAAATGTCCTGAATAAACAAATCCAGAAAGAAAGCAGATTTGTGGTTGACAGGGGCCTGGGGAGGAGGAATGGGGAATAACTGCTGATGGGTACTGGGTTTCTTTCTGAGGGGATGAAAACGTTCTGGAATTAGTAGTGGTGATTGTACGACTTTCTCAATATACTAAACACACTGCTGCACTGTACATTTTAAAATGGTGAAATTTATGTCACGTAAATTACATCTAAACAAAGACTGTAAAAAAACTAGGTAGTCGCTGGATATACAAGCATGTATGTGACCTATGGGGTGATACTTTGAAGCAAATACTTTTCCCACGAAGATATGAAAGAATAAAACTTGTGTTCTTTTTACAGAAAAGTAGATTTAAATTTTTAATCACCGATCAAGATATAAGAAATGATTTTCATTGTCAAAAGGAATGTTTTTAAACTGAAAAAATAGGGCTTCCCTGGTGGCGCAGTGGTTGAGAGTCCGCCTGCTGATGCAGGGGACGCGGGTTCGTGCCCCGGTCCGGGAAGATCCCACATGCCGCGGAGCGGCTGGGCCCGTGAGCCATGGCCGCTGAGCCTGCGCATCCGGAGCCTGTGCTCCGCAACGGGAGAGGCCACAACAGTGAGAGGCCCGCGTACCACAAAAGGAAAAAAAAAAAAAAAACTTAAAAAATAAAAGCAACCTCTAAGACAGCATTTTTCGATCCATGTTCTGAAAAACATTTGTTTCTTGCACTATGTGAATTGCATTGCTTTAAACAGAGAAAATGGAACAGAAAAAATGCTGTGGCAAACTGGTCTCATGGCATCCTGAATTGTCCTCTTCTTATTATGAAATTAATTCAAATCTGGCTTGGGACAGAGAGGGCACGCTTTTCAAGTTTAACGAATCTGAAACATTCCTTCTCACATGGGTAATCTCAGGTCTGTGACTTATTATTATGGGTTCAATTGTCCGCAAAAAAGGTATGTTGAAGTCTTCACCCCCAGTACTTCAGAATGTGACTGTATTTGGAAATAGGGTCATTGCAGATGTAATTAGTTAAGATGAGGTCACACTGGGTTAGAGTGGGCGCTAAATCCAATGACTGGTGTCCTTATAAGATGATAAGACATAGGGAGACAGCCAGAGATTGGAGTGACGCATCTACAGACCAAGGATGGCCAGCGGCACCAAAAGCCAGGAGAAAGGCATGGAACAGATTCTCTCCAAGAGCCTTCAGGGAGCCCGGCCCTGCTGACATCTTGATTTCAGACTTCAGGGCTCCGGAACTGTGAGAAAGTCAATTTCTGTTGTTTCGAGCCACCAGTTTGTGGTACTTTGTGACAGCAGCCCCAGGAGACTCATACACGTATCCTCTCTCTGTCCATTTTCTTACTTATTCATAAATAATAACATACCTAACTTAGAAGATTATTGTATTAAGTGAGATGATGTATGGAAAATGTAAGCACAGAGTAACTACAAGATAATATTTGATAATATTTGGAATTTGATAACAATTGGAACCCCTGCTCCTTGACCCAGTGTCCTCTTCTTCCCTGGACCACAACGGCCTTGTGAGCTGACACCACTGGGGGGCAGCGTGCCTCTCCTGCCTTCCCAGAGCCCACCTGGTCTGTGCACATCACCGCGTCCATAGTAATTAAAACGGAGTCGTGTGTCTGCTGGGCGGTGAGTGTGGAGAACAGCATATACCTTTCTCCAGGGGAGGCTACCTCAGGCTCATTTCCTCCTGACCTGTCCCCAGGGAGGGGGGTGAGGGAAGCCAGCCTGTCATCAGGGAGCTCTGGTTATTTTAAGAATGACCACTGGTGGATAAGCTGGACAGACCTCTCTGTCCCCAGGCCATGGGTCTTGTGGCCGAGGGGGACCTGGGGGCCACACTCATGAGCTGCTACAAGTGGTCCTTGTCACTTTCTCTTGAGGCTTCCTTGTGCCTGGTGTTCTGTCCCCATGCACGTGGTCTCGCCCCTCACCAGCAAGTGACCACTGGGCTGGGGAATGGCAGCCGAGGGGGGTGAGGACTCCCATCGCAGACTGATGCTGTGTGCACATGCTCTGCCTCCCAGCCCACGCCCTGTAACAGACTTTGGTGAACCAGGGACCAGGCTGAGGACTCTGTGTCTTGTGAGTGTGAACATTAATCTGGACCCAAGACTGCTGCTGACCATGCAGAGTGGGTCTGAAGCAAGCACTCAGGGAGGGAAAGATGTCCTGTGTCTCTCTGCATCCTTAGAGGTTTGATGGATGAGTGAAGAAATCAAGGGCATGTAAGACACGAAGGGCAGAGAAAACCCACACCCATAAGCTTGGGGCTTGGAGCCCGGGAGAGTGTGCACGAGTCAGTCCAATCCTTTCCTTTGATGACTGCGAGCCCGGCCCCAAACTGAAGTGGGTTTCTGATATAGCAGATCAGACCCTCTCCAGCTTGATAGGTAAATTGGAGAAAGAATCTTGGACCTTATGCGTCCCCTCTCTGAGCCTGATGGCTTGCTCCATGGAATTAGGAGCAGAGTCAGCTGTTTAAGAATGCATGCATCTGTACACAGGAGCCCCAGAGAGAGAGAGAGAGAGAGAGAGAGAGAGAGAGAGAGAGAGAGAGAGAGAGAGACGTGGGAGAGACACATGCAAGAACAGCTTAGTTGAGCCTGCTCCAAACCCTTCTCCCAATCTCTCCAACTGGAGGAGAAATCTGAAAGACCGAGTCATGCCAGATATCAGATTACATTCTAGTTGGAAAATTCGTTAAGTCATTTTTAACCAGAGGCTTCTAAAATGATTGCAGAGCAAGAATTGCTCACCCAAGCCAGGAGTGTCACTGATAAACCAGGACTTACCGACTTGTGACTCTTGGCCGTTATGGTCTTCACCTTGTCAGGGTCCCAGATGACCACGTCGGCGTCTGAGCCCACGGCAATCCGCCCTTTTCTGGGGTACAGGTTAAAGATCTTGGCTGCATTCGTGCTGGTAACAGCAACAAACTGGTTCTCATCCATCTTGCCAGTAGCCTGAAGACAAGATCCATTGGTGAAAAGAGCATCTCATAACAGGACCAGAAGGGGCAGACAGGCACAGATCGAAACCAGCCAACAGGAGTCCTTACAAGGACTCTGGAGTTTTCTCCTCTCCCTGCTGAAACCAGGCCACCCTGAAAGAGTGCCAGAGGCCTGGCTTCATCAGAACGGAAACGTAATTAACCGTTCAGAGGTGTGATGACATTTCCACAACGGCCACCCTGACATCTGGTCGGTTTCATTGGGCCCAAGTTTAACAGAAAATAAAAATCTACTGTTTCCAAGTGAGTGATCAAGGTGTGACCTGGGGATTCCTTACGCAACAGGAAGCCTCCATACCCACTCTCAACCCTAAACCCGAACACACACAGTTTACAAAGTCATCTTTACGTGGACAAAGATGTGGTTCAAAACAAAACAGAACACTTTCATCCTCAAAGACTAAAGGACAGCTGCTGTCACATCTGCAAATGCAAAGGACACCACAGGACTCGCGCTGCGTTCTTAAGGGTCACGTGTTTTCCGTGTGCCCTCCTAGTGCGTTCTGCTTCTGCCTCAAAGTAAGAAGGGAATTTTAAGAACCAGAAGTGCATAATGCATGGCTTTGATGGGCAGGAGGGGTGTTTCTAGAATATTCCAGGAGGGAGACGGCGCCGCCTTACCACTGCCTTGTCCCAGACCACGGTCATCCGCTCCTCTATCCCGTTGACGCCCTCAGGGATCAGAGTGAAGTTGTCCTTGCCCACCGCCTTCTGGGCAGTGCTGTAGGGACAGTGGCCGCTGCCTGTGACCTGCAGGTCTCCACTGGCAAAGACAGAACAGGGTGGGGTTCAGACCTGAGCTCATGGTGAGGAGCGGACCCTGACTTCAGACGCCCAAGGAGGCTGTGAAACTCAAACCCCGCAGAGATCTGGGGCACATCACAGGCCTTACTGAGTGACACCGGAAGGCCCTGTGGCCTTTGGTGTCTTGCTGAAGACGGGAAAGAGGCCTGTGCATCGGGAGAGGGTTCTGTTCGAGTGTGGGCTCCAGCTGGTCCAGGTAAGGCTCTCCGGGTCAGCCTCCTCCTGCCCTAAAACGCTCTGATCCTGGGGCAGTGGGTCTGTTCTTTCACCCCCCAGAGAGCCCACAAGGCCTCAAGATGCTGCAGGCATCTGTGAGGAGAGACTTGCTGAGAACAGAAGATGCTAGAGGCCAACAGAGTGACTCTGCTTCCATGCATCTCACTAGACCCGTGAATAGCCCCTGATGCAATTTGACTTTGCAAATCCAGCGGGTCTGCTTTAAAATCCCAGAACTGCCACCTCCTGGCCCGGCTAATCACTCCTCTTTTCTTCATGCGTAAAATGGAAAAGAGAATGGAACCTTCCATCCCGGATCACCCTGAGGAGACAATGAGCTACTTGCCCGGCGCACAGCAGGCGCCAAAGGTGCCAACTCCCTCGCTCCTCTCTCCATCCTCCACCTCTTCTCTTTAAAATCGAGTGCTCGGTGAATTTTATGCTACGTGAATTGTATCTCAATGTTTAAAAAAGAAGAAAAAAAGCTGAGTGGAGCCAATGAATGAATGGATGAGTGACTGAATGAATATATAAATAAGTGAGTGAATAAAACCCAGCCTCCAGCACGTGCCTGTGTGTCTCACAGAGTCACGGATGTTCGTGCTGGAAGGATGGTCATGTCCCTGGCCTCATGTCTCCACCAGGTCACGTGGGAAACCATAATGTGCTGACCTTGGTCTCCCTCTGTAAGGCTGTTGATGTAAGGTCTGGCTAATGTTTCCGTGCTGTGCCGGGAGGACAAAATGCTATTCATTGGTTGTAGCAAAGTGACACAAGCTCACTGGGTTTGCTTTTCTGTCACTCAGGCTTTGGAGAGAAAATACTCTGGGGCTATATGATGAGCCCCTAACTGGCATCTGAATTAATGGAATAAGTGGAGCTTTATTTTGTGATTTTCAACAAGGGGCCAGCCTCCATTTCGGGGCCCCAGGGCATGTTAGCAATCATGTAGACGTACAGAAATATATTTGGATGTGACATTCACTCATTTATTCAACAAAGGTGTGTTGCACACTTCCTGTGTCTGGCATGGTCTTAGGCAATGGGGATGCATCTATAAGCAGAAAGAGACAAATTCCTGTGTTCATTAGCTGACATTCCAGTGCAGGGTGAGCGGGGGGCGGGAGTCAGGAACATACAGTCAGGAGAATGAGAGTTAGGGTGAGTGAGGGTGTGATGGGGTAGCGCTGGGACTGCCGTTTTTAAGAAGATGATCAGAACTATCTCACTGAGAAGAAATCTTCCAGCAAAGATCTGAAGTTGGCAAAGAGCAAACCGCAAGATGACGAAGAAAAGAGTGCTAGGCAGGGGTAGGGTGAGTGCAAAGGCCCTGTGGCACCATCCTGCCTGGGGTCTAGTTAGCCCGACACCAGTGGGATGGACCGAGGGAGCCAAGGGGGGAAGAGGACCAGGCGAGGTTAGTGAGGAGCGAGGGCAAGATCAGGCTCAGCCTTGAGGGACATTGTGGGAACTTGTGTTTCTCTTTGAGAGGAAAGGACCCTGGAGGTCTCCTGGCAGAGGGCTGGCTTGGTCTGATTTCGGTTTTAAAATATCTGAGTGTCTTTTGAGAACAGATTGTGATGCGATAAGGGTGCGGAAGGGGCAGTATGGAAACAGAGAGCCTTGTCAGGAGGTGAGAAATGATGACCCTTGAGCCAGGATGGCTGCAGCCAAGGGGGCGAGAAGCGGCCAGATGCCATGGCCTTTGGTCCGTGTCCTGCCGTCTCCCGAGATGGGCAAGACTGTGGGAGCAGCAGCTTCACGGGGGAAGATGGGGGGTTTGTTTTGGACTTGGAGCTGCCCACCAGCCATCGGGCTGCAGACGCCAGGTGTGTCATGGGCTGCTGCAGCATTTAGGGAAAAGGAGAACACACCCTCACCACCTTACAGTCCTTTCTGATTAGAAGTCCCACCTTATTCTCGCCCCTCAGGAAAACTCTTATGCATCCCCTGGCTCTGGGCCTGATGTCACTTCCTCCAGAAAGCCTTCCAAGCTTGCATCTCCGCTTCCAGAGCAGCCTGCACACCTCACCGCTTAGCCCTCTCCCATGGCCTTAAGTGTTCCTCCCTCACACTGGCTGATGGCAGAGAAGGGGTTAAAGTAGCTGTGCGCCTACTGTGTGCAGGAAGCAGAGTGTAATGCAGTGGCCGCCGTGAGCTCTGAATTCCAGGCCTTTTACCTACGCCGTCTCACACCCACCTCTGCAGTAGGTACTGTATTCTCCCCACTTTGCCGATGCGTCAGCTGAGGCAGAGACATTACAGGTTATGTGACATGGCCAGGGTGACACAGCCAATTAGGGGTTGAGGCAGGATTGGATCCTGGTCTCACATTCCTAATTCTGGGTGTTTCCCAACACACCACAGTGCCAGGCACACAGAAGGTGCTTAAATACCGCTGAATGAATGGGAGGTGACCTATAGACATGAATGGAGCGGTTACTGACTCAAAGGCCCAAAGGCCTGCTGTAAGCAACCCGGGGTTTTGTCCTGAGGTCTCCCGGGCAGCCAGCCCAAGGCCCCTTCCCAAGTGTGTCTGAACCAGCTGCAATTTCCTATCCTTCAACCCTCCGCTCCCAAAAGTCCTGCCCCGCTGCCCAGGCCCACGACCCCGTCACCCCCGGGGCTCTCACCAGGCCAGCAGGGAGGTCAGGTAGTCGGGCGTGGTAGGGTCCGGGCTCAGGGGAGGGGAGGTCACGAAGGCCGCCGCCTTGGCCCAGTTCTTGCTCCAGTAATGGGTACCATCCGTCCCCAGACTGGCAGCGATGGGCTCGCCGAAAACGACGGGGCCTTGGGAGGCAAACACAAACACGCGTGGTTGAGAGCGAATGGTCTCTCATGGGAGATGCGGGTGCAGGAAAGTAGAAGCCCGAGGCTGGAGAATGAGACTGGGGATAAGTCGCCCATCCTTCCCCCAGGCTCCACCACACACACCCCCCCAGAGCCCCAGCTCCTCGGCCACCAGGCACTCCGCCCCGCTGTCCTGCTCAGCAACCTTCTGGACTGTGAATGCTTTTAGCATTTGGATTTGACTATTTCTGACTATTATCTCTTTTTACGATGCTCAGCCAAAGCGCAGACACCTGATGTCTCGGTTTGGATTCTGCCAAAAGCAGATCTTCAAATGAAAAATCGCGTTCAAGAGTTTTATTCGGAGGTGATTCCAGGAAACAACTCGGTGGAGACTGAGGAAGTGACACAAGGCAGAGAGAGAAGCCAAGGAAAGATGAGTTATCACCGAGTCATGGCCTTGGGCACGCGCAGCTCAGTGCACTGGGGACCCCGGGAGCCTCAGAGCCATCCCACGCCACAGGAGCGAAGGGGCCAGGACGTGCGGCCACCAACCCACTACGGGAGGGCTCCTTTCTGAGCATTCCTTTCCCGAAAGTCCAGTTTGCCTTCCAGGGAGTGGGCCACATGTGTTTCTGCCGGAACAAAACCCCAGGGGCAAAGTCCCAAGTGAGAATCCCCGCAGCAGAGAGTGCCAAGGGGACGACGTGGGCCCAGGGTTCTGTGGCATCAGTCCGAGGCCACCCTGCTGACAAGCGAGAGGTAGGCTTTGGGTTCCAGCAGCCTGGCTCTGGGACGGCAACTCCCAACAGCACAGCGGTGCTGGGACTGCTCTGGACGGTTCTGCCCAAGACAGCAGCCACCAGCCTCACGTGGCCCTGGAGCGTAAGAAACAGGGCTAACGCGACCGAGGAGCCAACTGAAAAAGTGTACTTAACTTTACTTAAATTGAAATAGCCACGAGAGGGTGGTGGTCGCTTTATTTCTCGGCAGCTCCAGGACCTGCAGGCTTAGCTCGCCGGCACGCTTACCGCTGCTTCCAGATTCTTGTTACCTCTCTGAGCGGCAGTTTCCTCATCTGTAACCTGGGGCTGGTCCTCAGCAAGCTGTGCTAACCTAGATCACTCTCTGTACAATGCCTCTACTCGTCAGCTTGCCCTCAAAAATACTACAACTAGGTGTTTGGGGTTCACCGCTGCTCTGTCCCACACGGAAACCACCTGCCACGTGTGGCTTTCAGGCATTTGGTCTGAGTCGAGATGTGCTGTAAGGGTGAAATACACAGTGGATTTCAAGGACGGTACAGAAAAATAATGCAAAATATCTTAATCCGTTTACACTGATTACACTTGGAATGAATATTCTGGATATATTAGGTGAAATAAAATACATAATTAAAGATTTTTAAGAATAGAGCCACTTACACTTCCCATAAAGGGTTCCTGTAAGAAAGGAGGGGCATCCTGCATGCAGAGGGTGGTGGATGCAGTCAGGGCTGTGTGGCTGTTGTGGATTTCCACCCGGCTGCGCCCTCCGACCCAGAGCTGCCGATCAACCTCATATGACTCCCAGAAAGTAGACGGGTGGACCTTGTCCGGGTGGTGAACATCCTTGGTGAATGTCCACAGGACGAAAGGATTCTAGTGACTGTCTTCGTGTGACGTGTGCTACCCGCTCGGTCATTCTCTCTCTCTCTCTCACCCTGAATTAGGGAAGGAAGGCTGCTTTGGGCAACCTTCATTCTCTATCTGGTGGGTGCTGGGGACTGTGGGCCTCAGTCAAGAAGGCCTGGGGACCACACTCGGGCGGTTCCTCTGAGTCTCCTGGGGAATGGCCACCACACAGGTCAGAGCCGCTCAGAGCACCAGTGGCGCCTGTGCCCCAGGGTCCTCAGGAGCCCTCGGGACCCGCCAAGGACTTGGCTGAAACTTCACACCTGTGAGCCCATCGGGTCCGTTTCGAGATGAAACAACAGTAGCTCAGAGAGGTTAAGTAGTGCGTCCAAGTCTTAGAGCTGGAGGCTGCCTTCCTGCCACACTCCCTTGATGTCCAGCACGGGGCTGTCCCCAGACCCTCTGGCTCTGGAAGAACACCTTCCTCCTTCCCAACCTGCAGCTGAGACTCTGTGTGGGCCCCACGGTGGAGCCTGGGTGCAGGCATCTGCTAAGAGGCCCTAGATAGGGGACCCAGGATGAAGGGCCCAGAGAGAGGACCAGAAAGGGGGTGGGCAGGGACCAAGAGCTGATGCAGCCCTGGCTCCATCACTTCTTTGATGTGAAACCCAGGGGAGAACTTGGAACTCTTCACAGATCTTTAAGATACACGGTCTCATGTGACCCACAAGGAGGGGATAATTACCTTAGCTACAAATGGGGAAACCGAAGCTCAGACCTCTTACCCAAGGTCACACCCGGGGCCCATGGCACCCCAGGAATCAAACCTGAAAACGCCTGCACATCTTGTGCCTGCCCACCATCCCAAGCTCCCTTTTCAACCTGGCCTACTGAGCCCAGGCTGCAGGCAACTGGCAGAATGTCTCTGCCCTGGGGAGTGGCTCCGTCAGTGAACTTGAGCCTGTTGGACACGCCCCTTCCTCACCCCGCAGCTTCCCGCAGGAGGCCCACGCGCTGGGCTGCGTACCCTTCTTCCTGGCCAGGGTGATGATGTCCGCCGCGCTCCTGCTCATCACCTTGGTGATGTACACAGGGCAGTTGATCCGACCCGCGATGGTGATGGCTCGGAACACGGCCTCGGCCTCCAGCTGCAGACACAGCAAATACATGGGTCACAGGAGGGAGAGGTGGGAGGCAGCACCCACCCTGAGTTCCTAGGGCCTCTCCCTGACCAGGCTCCTGTGATTCTCCTTAAGTGTGGTCAGAGGGAAATCTACTGCATCAAGAGAGGAAAATACTGTAGATTTTTCAAAAGGAAGGAAAAACTAAGAATGTATCTGGCTAGAGGGCTGGAAGGCAGAATTATGTTTTTCCTTTGCTTGGAAGTATTCTGCACGCTCTGTTAGAAGGAGATCGCCTAGGCAGTAGAGTCATCAAAAGGCCCATAAAGTGGTCGGTTACCTATAAAATGCCTGACATCAGGGAATACAGGTGTCCAACATGCATTCCTTCCTTCATTTGTTCAATAACCAAGTGAAACCACCTGCTGCTGGGTTTGGCCTCTGCCCCCGCTAGAGCAGACAGTAGGACCTGTGAGGTATTGTTTTAATTTCCGGTCTGCTGAGCTGCTAGTGGCTGGCAGGAAGCCACAGCCACGTGCCAGGAGTCCAGCCACACCCAGAAGGGTCCTCAGGCTGCTCACATGCCTGAAGGTGGTGGCAACGTCCACGTGCTATAAGGGTTTGTAGACACTGTCTCAGGTCTGTCCCGGTCTCACCAGGGACTGGGAACCCAGCTCGTGGGTGTGGAGCTCACGTCTGGAGCACTGGGCCCGATCGGGAACCTGCGGGTAAGGAGTCTGTGTACTCGTGTGTTGGGTCCCATGTCCGGCACAGGCTGGCCTAGAGCGGAGGTCCGGGAAGACTACTAATGATCTCATGAGACACCAGAAAATACTGGATGTCCGTCCTGTTCGATGCCCAACCTGCTTGCCTTCCTTCTACCCGCCGTGTCCCACCACACAGGTGCCGTATCACTCCCAGGGGATTCGTCCCTTGTCGAGTCTTAGAGCACAGCGGATAGGAGGTCCGCGCAAGGGCAGTTGTTTTGAAGTCCTCTGCCTGGGACGTGGGGCTCCACTTTCCTGTCATCAAATACACCTTGTCCTCAGTAGGGATTCTGAAGTGTCTATAGGACTATGGTGTGAAGTTCCCGGGCCCTGGGAGAGGCAGAACCTTTCCCCGCTCCTCTGATCGACCTGCAGGCCCCAGGGCTCCCAAGCCCGAGGGCAGACCCGGAGAGGACCACACATGCTGGGGTGCTCACGCAGGGGAAATGAGACGGAGACGGGGGCTCTAGCTGGGCTGTTCCAGGTGGAACAGCATCGGGGTGAGCTCTCAGCTATGTCAGAGTCACACCCAGTGGAGGCTCCTTTACCTCTTCAGGTCTGCTCAGAGCGTGGCCCTCAGGACCCGTGATGCCCATCTCTAAGATCCGCTTCTGTTCCTACAAGACAAGAACGAATGAGTCAGTGATTACGGAATGTCAGAGCCGGGAGACGCCAATCCTCCAGCCCCGTTAGACAGATGGGGCAGCTGAGCCCAGGACAGCGAGTGGTCTGCATGGGGTCTAACGGGCTGCGGCGATCCACAGCTTCTTTGCTCCCTCCACTACCCCTGCCCCGCTTCCCCCTTTGCAACCCTGGATATCCCCGTCCACACCTGCTCTATTCAACACCACGGGACCAGTGAGAGGAAGTAGGGTTATGCGAAATTAGCCTTAAAGGCCACCCAGCGCTCTTCCAACTTCCAAGTCTCTGCTGCAGGGTAAGAGAGAAGGAAGATGAGTGGTGTTTGGGTATGACATGGATGCAGAAATCAAACTGGGCATCCAGCTCCGGAACCGACCGTCTCTGTCGGTTCTGAGCCTCAAGGTTCTCTTCTTTTTTTTAAAATTGAAGTGTAGCTGACCTACAATGTTGTGTTAGTTTCAGGTGTGCAGCAAAGTGATTCAGTTATACACACACACTCATATATATATTCCTTTCAGATATTTTTCCCTTACAGGTTTACAAAATATTGAGTAGTTCCCTGTGCTATACAGTTGGTCCTTGTTGGTTCTCTATTTTATATATAGTAGTGTGTATATGTTAATCCCAAACTCCTAATTTATCCCTCCTCCGCTTCTCCTGTGGTAACCATAAGTTTGTTTTCTATGCCTGTGAGTCTGTTTCTGTTTTGTAAATAAGCTCATTTGTATCATTTTTTTAGATTCCACATATAAGCGATATCACATATTTGTCTCTGTCTCAGTATGATAATCTCTAGGTCCATCCATGTCGCTGCAAATGGCATTATTTCATTAATCTTCTCTTCTTTACATTGGAAACAACAGCACCTACACACCGGAGTTGCTATAATACATCACTGAGGTGGCAGATGTGAAATGCTCTCACGATACCTGGTGTATAGTAAGGGCTCGTTGATGGTCAGCCAGCTCTCGTTTTCTCTACTGTAGTTTCCTCTTCCTGGTACCTGTCTTTCTAGCAGGACAACTCTACCTCAAGCTTATCATATAAATGAAACGGTTCCCTGAGCCATTGTAGCCCAGATACAAATCTATTTGCTCCAAGGCTCCAAGGTGCCCCCTCCTTAGGAATACTGTAGTATCTCAAAACTAATATTTTTACGTTGCCCAGGTGTCAGCTGTGCTGCTAATTTTAACTTCCGCAGTTTCTGTAACATCATTCTGGAACACAGCCCTACGGGGAGCCCCAGGTCCTATCAACCATAAAACAATCATAATTTCAACTGTGCATTTATGGTTATTAAGCTCGAGTTTATTATAAGAACATAAGCTGGAAACAGTTTCAAGATCTAACAGCTGGGGTGGATTTAAGTAAAGAATGGAATAATGTCAGCTCTTGAAGATGGTGTTTACAAGGCATTTTTGTAAACTGTTTGCAACAAGATTTATGATAGGGAGACATCCCTCTGGAAGATTATTTAAATGTCAGTTACTATTTCTGTTGGAAGGAAGGAGGAGAAAAAAGGAGGGAGGACAAAAGATGATGTAGTGGGGGAAAAACACAGATCACAAAAGACTAGAGTAGGGTTTCTAGTCAAAATTCATGGGCTGAGCACACACGTTATTTTTACTCCATCCTGAAACTCTGCTAAAGTGACAGAAATGGTACACAAGAACCAAGAGAATGCAGAGAAGATAACAGAAACAAAATTTTGGAAGCTGGGAAGCAGATGTACAAAAGGTAACAGATTTATCGGAGCTGAGAAAACTCAATCTTAAGTTGGCAGCGAGGAAAGCTAAGAATTCCCTGATGTAAAGCTTAAGAACCGGGGACTCCAAACTCAACTTTTCACACACATTTGGTGGGATATAGGTTGGTACACCCTGGAAAACAGGGTAGCAGTAACTGTAAGACCTGAATATGTGCACACCCACGACCCAGAAATCCCCCTCCTACGTACTTACCAACAGAAATGGGAACATATGTTTAACAAAAGACTGAACAAGAATGTTTAAGGACGCTTTATACACAGTAATCCTAAATTTGAAACTATCCAAACATCTATCAACTGAAGAACAAATTGTGACCTATCACTGCAGTGGAATTCTACACCATGATGACAGAGAGAATACTATTGCTTCAGGTAACAATAGGGATGAATCTCACAAACCTATTGATCAAAAGAAGCCAGATGTAGGGCTTCCCTGGTGGCGCAGTGGTTGAGAGTCCGCCTGCCGATGCAGGGGACACGGGTTCGTGCCCCGGTCCGGGAAGATCCCACATGCCGCGGAGCGGCTGGGCCCGTGAGCCATGGCCGCTGGGCCCGTGCGTCTGGAGCCTGTGCTCCGCAACGGGAGAGGCCACAACAGTGAGAGGCCTGCGTACCGCAAAAAAAAAAAAAAAAAAGAAGCTGGATGTAAAAGAGTACCTACTGTGTGGTTTCATGTTTATGAAGTTCAAAACCAGGCAAACCTATGATACATGTGTTGGGCAGCTTTTAAGAGGTTCGCAGTGAGCCTGCCTCTGCTTGCACGTGGGCTGGACCTGGCACCCTGCTTCCAATGAGCAGAAGGCGAGGAAAGAGATGGGATGTAATTTCTGAGGTTAGGTTACAAAGGGACTCCCACTTCTCCCTTGCTCACCCTCTCCTGCTCTATCACTTGGAAGGAAACAGGTCACCATGCTGTAGCTGCCCATGTGGCAGAGAACCAAGGCGGCCTCTGTCTAACAGCCATCAAAGAATAAAGGACAACAGTGTGATAGCGTGCAAGGAACTGAATCCTAGAAGCAACCCTCTGAGTGGGAATCCTGCAACCCTCTGGAAAGGAATCCTGCCCCAGACCAGCCCTGAGATGACTGCAGCCCTGCCTGACACCTTCACGGCAGCCGGTGAGAGACCCTGAGCCCGAAAACCCAACCAAGCCACACCTGGACTCCGGACCCACAGGACCATGACGTGGAAAACGTTTTTTGTTTGACGATGCTAAATTTAGGGGGTAATTTGTTATGCAGCCACAGAGAACTGAAACAGATTTTGGTATTCAGAAGTAGGGTGCTGCCACAGCAATTAACTAAAAATGTGGGCGTGGCTTTGGGAGCGGGCAGTGAATGGAGGCTGGAAGAATTTCAAGGCATGTGTTAGAGAAAGCTGGTCTCAAATGGACTGTTAGTAGAAATATGGACTTTGAGGACCTTGCTAGTGAGAGCTCTAAAGGAAATGAGGCGTCTGCTATTGAAAACTGGAGGAAGGGGAATCTTGTTATGTAGTAGCAGAAAGCTTGGCAACACTGTCACCTGTAGTGATGTGGCAAGGGGCAAATGTGTATAATGAACTCAAGGATCTAGCTGAGGAGAGTCCCCAGCAAATTGTCAAGGTACTGCCTGGTTTCTTCTTGCTGCTCATAGTAAACAGTAAAATGTGAGAGGGACAGATAATTGAGGGTGTGCCCACAGATCCTCTCAATCAAGTTAAGGCCTCTAGGAAGCTCAAGGATGTACCTCTTGGCGGTCTGACCAGGAGGAGGGCTTATTGAAAAGAAATCTGTGGGTATCTTTTGTCTAATGGGGTGAATTCCAGTGAGATTCAGAGGAGGCCCACAAAGGTTTTGGGAAGATTATCTTAGCAAAACACCGGCAGCCTGGACTGGACGGGATAAGACATACAAAATGAATGGAGGCAGTTGGACTCCTAAAATTCTACTGTGCAGGAAGCAGGCTGAGAAAATTCCTCAGCTGCAAGCATGGGCTACCTTTCATGAAAAGGAAGGATGGGACCAATAGCCCAGAAGGTGGAGCCAAGAGCCATGGAGAATTATTCTCAGGCTTCGAGACCTAATCAAGGAACTGCCAACACTTGTCTAACTGGATTTCAGAACTGCTATGGACCAATGACTCCTGGTGTCTTCCACTGTCCCTTTTTCAACAGGAATGCCCACCCCACCACTATATGTCGTGTGTTGAGTGTGGGGGGGGCGGGGGAGAGATAACTTGCCTATTTTCTTCAAAGACCTACAGATTGTAGGGACTAGACCCAAGAAGCCTCATCCACACCTAGACCTGGCTTAAATGATTCCAGTCTTTGATGGTGTAATGAGGTGAGAGTTTGGAGGACCCTGGAAAGGAATGAATGTGTTTTGCATGTGAGAGGGTCATCAATCACTGGGGGGCCAGAGGAGAGGCTGGCAGACAACCTCTGATACGGCTCCCAGTGACCCTCATTTCCCACCATTCATACCTTTGTACCATCCCATCTTTTGGGGTGAGGGCTGGATTTAGTGACCTCTTGCCAATGACCAGAATACTGCTGTGTGATGGTACTGAGTTGTTGTTTTTTTTATTTTGAATTTGAAAGAATTTCAATTTTACAGAAAAACTGCAAGAACACAAATAGTAAGAAATAAAGACAATAGCTGACCTTAAGAGTGAAGCTTCAGATCTCATGCCCTTAACCGTCATGCTGCAATTCCACTGGGCTTTGGAACCAGATGGAACCGTATTCACATCCTGGCTCCGACGCCCCATATAACAGTGGGCAAGTTATTACTATCTGAGCCTCAGTTTCCCTACCTAGGAAATGAGGATGTACATACTCCTTAGCATCACGCACGGCATTAACTACTTTCATTGGATGCATCCAAACCTTCCATATGCCTGATCTTGATTCGTGGCATCGTGATCCACCCTGCACAGGGACCAAGCAGCCATCCTTGACTTCCTCTCCTTCTTCCCCCATCCAATCAATCGATGAGTCCTGTAGACTGTGCACCTCCCCTATCATATTCTTGCCTCTTCCACCTCCGCTCTGTCTCCTCTCTTCATTTCCTATGAGAATTGCTGGAGCAAAACCTAGCTGACTTTATTCTATTCCCATCAAATTATCCACCCTGTAACCAGAATGATCAAAATGGGTTCACGTCTCACGCTACCCAAAACTTCTGAATGGCTACAGCCTGTTACATGTCCGACATTGCTCGACACATACACGATATCATTTAATCCTCACAACCACACTGCAAGGCAGATGCTTCTAAATGAAGCACAGGAGCCTTCGTGGGGTAGAGTTCCTCGCCCAGTGTCAGGAGGCCAGACTGGAACACCTGCTCCCGGCCTGAGCTCTGTCCATTAGCCCCGCTCTCAAGTCGTGGAGGATGATGAGCAACCCTAGCTTCCAAGCATTTTCTTTCAGATCCTTATCTGTTGCTCATGCAAACCCGCCATGGTTCACAGGGCAGTAATATTACCCCCACTGTACGGGTGAGAAAATCGAGGTTCGCAAGGAGGAGGCGATTATGACCTGCCCAAGGCCACGCTGCAGATAGTGTGTGCGTGACTCACACCTGGAGCGCCTGACATGCCATCTGGTTCTTGGCTTGACCCTTCATTGTCTGGTGACCTGGCTGACCAGTGCCTCCACCCCCTTTTCTCGTATCCTTTACAAGGAGAAGGAGACTGAGGCGGAAGGGGTGGAAACTCACACCACTCACCTGAGCTATCAAATCTCCATTTTCTGCGTGGACCAAGATCACAGCTCCCAGCCCCTTAAGGAAGGTGAAGGCTTCGTAGAGCTAAGGAGGGATAAAGGGGGGTTGGGGTGAGATAAAGATATCACAGCACGAGCATTTGCAAAGACTGCTCTTACTACTGACACACAGTCATCCACCTGCCAGGATGCTCCATCCACATCCATGGAATGCGTCACTCAACAAGTAAGAACTGGAAAAGATTCTCCCTTGACCCTGACACCCTCCAGATCCAAGGGCAGAAAGTCTGGGTGGGGGAGAGGCACACAGCTGATAAAAGTGACACCGAGGCGTGATTATATCCACAGTTATACCCACGCGAGCCTTTGCTTTCTTTGTGGCTTTGCTCCCCTGGAGCGTGACGTTGTTAACGGTGACAACTGCAGAGAAGCTGTCTTCGGTTTTACTGAAATTGTATAACTAAACCTGCTATGCCTGTACCTTAGCCACCACGAATCACAGGACATGTGTACATCTTTACAAAAATTCCAACTCCTGTCATTTTATAGACCAATTGGGGTCGAGAGACCAAGTCCTCCAATAACTTGAATACTCAGATAACATGTATCCTGCCAAGCATCACCTTATTTCGCCAATCCAGGCCCTGTCCACTGTCCCGTGCCCTCTTCCCACCTGTACAGGATCTGCAATCAGACATTTGCACCTGCTGAGGACCAAAGCCACAGGTTCCCTCCCCAGGGACTCCTGAATCTCAACTTTGCCCTCCTTGCATATAAGATAACGCCTCCCTTATCCAGGATGTGTGCTTTTAGATGTAGACAGCAGGTGGGGGAGGCACTTGGAGGCATGAAGCACTTTTGAGGACCCACACCCAAAGTCTGCTCAACTCCGATTCTAACCAGGGCTTCAGTGAAACAGACATTAGAATGAAACAGGTGAAAATTTCAATCACACTAGAGAGACACATGCTATTGTTTCCATGAAACTGAACAAACTTCCAGCCCTTTGGTTTCCAGGCCATCTCGGGGTAAGTTATATTATGTAACTCCAAAGGTCTATTTTGAAAGGTAAGACATGGGTGCTTCTTCCATTGCACATGAGACGCCACGGGGATAATGAAAACCAGCTTATTAACACTCGTATGCCTGCTGTGTGCCAGGCACTGCCCTAGAGCTTTACTTGTATTAAATCACTTAATCCTCCGACATCTTCTCTGAGGCAAGTGCCAAGAAGGGCCTAAAGCACAGAGAGGTTAGGAAATCTGCCCCAAGCTGCACAGCAAAGTCAGGGCTTGCTGCCAAGCAGCCTGGCTCCAGCAGCCGTGCCCTTTGCCACCACACTGTCCCGCCTTTTTAACAAGCAGAGGGCAGGGCAATAATAACAAAACCAAACCAAGAGTCCCAGTGGTGTAAGAAGGCCAGGTGCCTGATAAATTGTACCCCCTACACCTGTACTCCTTAGACCACCTTCTTCCTTGACTCATCTCGTCCACAGAACAGCTGTTGGAGGTTGTCAGGGCCAGAGATGATCACGTCGTATAGATGAGAAAACTGAGAAAGGACGTGACTTGCAATTGGCTGGAGGGACAGCCAGGGCTCTCCTCCAGGTCAGAGCTAAGGTAATGGTCCCCAAACTCGCTTGAGCCCCAGAATCAGCTGCAGAGGTTTAAGAAAGTACAGACTCCTGAACCTTACCCCCGAGCATATGTGATGCAATATGAGTCTGTATTTAGTGAGCTCTTTAGATGAGGCTGAAGATGAGCCGAGTTTGGGAACCACCAAGCAGGGCATCCCTGCTCCACGCCACTCGTACAGGCAGAAAGGAATGCAGGTCCAGGGAAGGGCGATGACTGACAGCTCAGCGTCAGAACCAGGACTTGAACCCAGAGCCCTCCCTGGCCTGCTCTGACATCTCCCCTGCCCTGTGCCGCTTTGCCTGACAAGACAGGCCCATTCCTGCCCAAGGGAGGCGGGGGGTGTGCAAGGACCTACCTGGCTGTCGGACATTTGGTAGAGATCCTTATAGGCCATGTAGACTTGGAAGGAATTGACACCTGTTTCAAGATAAAAAAGAGTAGAAAAATGCATTTAAGAGGAAAGGACATGTCTTTCCAGTAAATCGATAAGCACTGCACAGGGTGGTAACAACCAAGACAGAAGGGTGCCACCAGAATTCACAGCAGGGGCACCTAAGCCAGCCTGGGGGTGTGGGTGAGGGTCCGAGGAGGCCTCCAGGGAAGGTGACATGTCAGCTGAGTCTAAAGGAGAAGGAAGAGGAGAGGAGAAAGGAAGAAGGGGTGGGGGAGGAGCCGGGGGAAGGCAATTATCTGGGCTGAGAGGGATGGGTATGCATGGCATGGACAGCAAGGAGGATAAAAAGACATTAGGATGCGGGTACTGGAAAGTGTCCTGTGGCTGAAGCAAAAAGGAGCATGTGCTTAAAAAAAAAAAAATCACTTTTTTTTATTACGGTAAAATACACATAACAAAATTTACCATCACAACCGTTTTTAAAGTGTACAATTCAGTGGCATTTAGCGCATTCACCATGTTGTACAGCCATCACTACTATCTTGTAGAACATGTGCTTTTAAAGCAAGGGAATGACATGATCAGACTTTGTCTCAGAAGGACAGTTCTGGAAGGAGGATGGGTGTGCAGAACAGCAGGGAGAAACGGAGAAATAGAGTTGGAGGATGCTGAAGGCAAAAGAGACGGGTGGGCTGAGGCTCTGAGTGGGAGGATGCAAAAAGGTTGAAATGACAGGACTTATTGTGCAGCCAGCGGGGAGCAGAGGAGGTGGGGGGAGGACTGTTTCTTAATATGCCTTCAAGTGGCTGAGGACAGGGACCACATCTTATGTATTATTTCATCTTGCACATCCACAACATGTGCTGTGCCATTAATGTTTGTTGATGGAATCAGGAATCCTTTGGATAAGAAAAAGAAGAAATTCAGGCAAAAGTACTAAATGAGATTGAGACTTCTTTTACACTAAGCAACAGTGAAGACAAGCCAAAAATCGTTTCTGGTCTAGAAAACCTTGGCAACAAAAATTTCTTTTCCCAAAAGATTAAGAAAAATTAAAAGAAAAAATAATATTCAGAGATTAACATAAAAGTATCAGTCTCTATTTAATCAAGTATACTTACATACAAAAACAAAAACCCAGTTATATACACAGACACAGAAGAACCATCAGTGGGTAAAACAGGTAAATCCATAGTGAGAGGTAAATTCATAGCCTTAAATGCTTCATTATTTTTTGAAGGAGCGGGGGAGCATACATCAACTGAGTAAGCTTCTATGATAAGAATCTTTAAAAGAAGAAAATGGAAATTCACCAGAAATTAGAAGTAAACAATACAAATAAAAGCAGAAATAATGAATTGGCAGAATTGATAAATATGCCCTAGAACTGGTTCTTGTGGGTGGGTGGATGGGTTAAAGCTATCTCAGATTAGAAGCTTTCCTCCAAATCATGATAGATTTGACTTGTTATAAATGGAAACTTTCTATAAGTTATTTCTTAAAAATTCAAAATAAAAAGCAAACAACCAACATGGTGAACATATCTGCAACAAATTTAACAAAGGTTTTTTTTAAAAAAACCTCTTATTTAGGGCTTCCCTGGTGGCGCAGTGGTTGAGAGTCTGCCTGCCGATGCAGGGGACACAGGTTCGTGCCCCGGTCCGGGAGGATCCCACATGCCGCGGAGCAGCTGGGCCTGTGAGCCATGGCCGCTGAGCCTGCGCGTCCGGAGCCTGTGCTCCGCAACGGGAGAGGCCACAATGGTGAGAGGCCCGCGTACTGCAAAAAAAAAAAACAAAAAACAAACAAAAAACCCCCCCAAAAAACCTCTTATTTAAAAAACACCAGACAGTGGTTACTTTTGGGGGGAGGAAGGAGTTGTGGCTACAATGGAGGGCCATGAGGCATTTGTTGGGGGTCTTTGTTTGGGGCAAAGTTCTATTTATTACCTGGAAAGGGTAATCTCATAATTCACAAAGCCACATTTTTTCCTTGTGTGGTTTTCTGTATGTTTTGTTTTATATTTAAAAATGCTTAAAATAAAAACAATGAAGCAAAAAAGGCAAACAGAATTTTTAGACAATTTTTTAAAAATGCCTAACAAATAAAAGTGAGAATAAGACTTGGTCTCATTTGGAATCAAAGTAATTCAGATGAAAACCTCAGTACTGTACCACTACCATACGACCCAGCAATTCCACTACTGGGCATACACCCTGAGAAAACCATAATTCAAAAAGAGTCAAGTACCACAATGTTCATTGCAGCTCTATTTACAATAGCCAGGACATGGAAGCAACCTAAGTGTCCATCGACAGATGAATGGATAAAGAAGATGTGGTACATGTATACAATGGAATATTACTCAGCCATAAAAAGAAACGGAATCGAGTTATTTGTAGTGAGGTGGATGGACCTACAGTCTATCATACAGAGTGAAGTAAGTCAGAAAGAGAAAAACAAATACTATATGCTAACACATACATATGAAATCTAAAAAAAAAGGTCATGAAGAACCTAGGGGCAAGACGGGAATAAAGATGCAGACCTAGACCTACTAGAGAGTGGACTTGAGGACACAGGGAGGGGGAAGGGTAAGCTGGGACGAAGTGAGAGAGTGGCATGGACAGATATACACTACCAAATGTAAAATAGATAGCTAGTGGGAAGCAGTCGCATAGCACAGGGAGATCAGCTCGGTGCTTTGTGACGACCTAGAGGGGTGGGATAGGGAGGGTGGGAGGGAGGGATACGCAAGAGGGAGGAGATATGGGGATATATGTATACGTATAGCTGATTCACTTTGTGATACAGCAGAAACTAACACACCATTGTAAAGCAGTTATACTCCAATAAAGATGTTAAAAAATAAATAAAAGAATATTCAAGAATAAAATAAACAGGGAGCATTTCCAAAACTTATGAGACCCCAGAAGTCCTTTTTCATGGAATATTTATTTTCTCACCCATCAAATATTCACTGAGTACTTACTATGTACAAGCACTGTTCTAGAAGCTAGAGATACAGCTGTGAACGAGGTAGGAAGGATACCTGTCTACGTTCTAGTGGAAATAAGCAATGAACAAACAAACAAATAAGATAATTTCATGTAGAAGTAGGAAGCAGAAAGAGACTAAACTGGCTGGTAATAGTTTACAGTTTCACAAAACATTTGCAGTGACCCTTCTCAAGAGGTAGAACCTATTTCCTCACTCCTTGAGCGTGGGCTGCTCTCGAGACTGGCTCCGCCCAGCAGAACGAAGCGGAAGTATCAGTGGACACATTCCAAGCCTGGGCCTCAGAGAGCCTGCAGCTCCACTCACCCTTGCGGAGCCACCAAGGGAAGAAGCCCACGAGAGCCTGCTGGGGAAGGGAGGGTGTAGAGAGCGGTCGCACCTGCCCCATCCTCCCAGCTGGGGCGCAAGGCATGAGTGAGCCACGGTGAGCAGAACCGCCCAGCTGAGCCCAAACCAAAGTGCCTTTCCACAGAGCTGTGAACAAAGAAATAACTGCTGCTTTTCATTAGTTGTGGTAAAATATACCTCACATGAAATTTACCATTGGAGCCATTTGCAAGTGCAGTGGCATTAAGTACGTTCACATTGTTGTGCTTCCATCTCCAGAACGCTTCACCTTGGCAAAACTGAAACTCTGTCCCCATTAAACACTAATTCCACGTTGCCCCTCCCCCAGCCCCTGGCAACCACCATTCTACTCTGTCTCGCTCTATGAGCTGGACGATTCTACGCATCTCACATGAGCACAGTCGTACAGCATTTATCTTTTCTGTGACTGGCTTATTTCACTTGACATAATGTTCTCAAGGTTCATCCGTGTCATAGCAGGTGTCAGGATTTCCTTCCTTTTCAAAGCTGAATGACATTCCACTGTAAGGATGGACCGCATTTTGTTTATCCAATCATCCTTTAATGGACATATGGGTTGTTTCCTTCTTGCGACTGAAGAATTAACACCGAGTTCAGACCAGGAGTCTCACGCCTGGTACCAGAGCTCTGACACTATGTATGGGGAGTTAGTGGGCAAGCCTCAGAGAGGTCAGCTTGGTGACTTGCCCAGTGTCACAAGGCCAAGAAGTGTGAGGGCAGGATTCAGATTCAGGCAGCACAACTGCTGGGATCTTTCTACAACCTGGACTATGATTCTGTACAAAACAAGAGTGTGATTCACAGCAACTTCAATGAAGGGATAAAACCATCTGGATATAGAAGCTCAGACTTACGAGACCCAAACTGGTAAATGGGCAAGGAACACAATCGGACATTCACACAAAGGAAAAATGTAAGCAAAATGTTTAAGGTAATTAGCAGTTAAAGAACTGCAATGTTCAATGGTAGACTGACTTTTATTCATCAAATTAGCAAGGATTTCATACAAATAATAACACCCAATGGTGCAAACATGCACGGAGTGAGAGACATGGGCTGTGGGCATGCAAGTGGGTGCATTTCTGGGGAAAGCAATTTGGCGGTAAGTGTCATGATTTTGAAAAATGTTAAAACCTTGACCCCGTAATGCCATCTCTGGATGGCATTACAAAGATGTTCACCAAACACGATTTACAGTAAAGCAAACAGAAAACCTAAATGCCCAATAAAAGGGAAATAGCTACACAAATTAACCATTACATT